>NC_056726.1:1496929280-1497304280 GCF_019279795.1 Protopterus annectens
CTGGGATGTTGTCTGGTCCCATGGATGCTGTGTTCTTGGCTTTGGAGAGTGTGGTTTTTACCTGTGCAGCCTAGATTACAGGAACTTTGCATTCTTCCGGTATAGAGATGGGCACTTTAGGGGGTGAGAGGGGGGTAAAGTTAGCACTGAACCTATCTGCCAGGATGTTGGCAATACCAGTTGGGTCTGCATATTTAGTGCCATTGTGTTGTAACTCAGAGCAGATCTGAGTGTTGCCATTGAGATTCTTGACATAGCTATAGAATGCTTTGTGGTTGTCTTTAGCATCAGTGGCAATTTTGTTTTCGTAACTAGCTTTGGAGGGTTTTAACAGGGATCACAGCTTCTTACTGAGGCTAACCAGGGAGCTCCTCCACTCGTGGGATTTTACTCTCTTTTGCAAGAGTTTCTTCCTTCTGTTGTACAGTTTGTTTATGGCAGGGGACCACCAGATTGGCTTCCTTTTTTTGGAGGATAGCATCTTGGTTCTGTTTGGGATAGCACGATCCATGCGCTCATGTAAGTACTTATGATGTGCAATTGTGTAGGATTCAGTAGTCATAACTGTATTGTTCATCTGCATGGGTGTCATGAAGTTCACCACTTCTGTCTTAAGAAGCATGAAGTTGGCTTTGGAGAAATTTTTTACTATGGTTTCCTTAATGGGGGGTGGAGGCAGGATGTGGATATCTAGGGTAATTAGCTTATGGTCGGCTCGGACAAATGAGATGTTGACTTCAGGTGTGGAATACCAGTCACTCATATTGGTAATAACTAGATCTAGGATATTGTTGCCCCTGGTGGGGGTGTGGGTAAGTTGATCCAGGGCATTGGAGTTTATGAATTCCAGAAAGCGTTGAGCAAAGGAGTTGGTACATGAGTAGTTTTCCCAGTTAATGGTGGGGTAGTTGAAATCGCCCATTATTAGGGTGTTTGGTGGAACCCTAATATTTTCCAGTACATCAAGAAAAGAGGAGTGGGAATCCTGGGGCATGGTGGGTGATCTGTTGCAAGCTACAATTTGGATTGCAGTTCTGCCCAGAGTTAGTTGCACTTGGATAACCTCGGCTGCATTATGCTGAGCAACTAGCCTGGAGGTGTGGATATCCTTAAGGAATATGGACACGCCTCCACCTTTGGTGTTCTGGTGTAGGTTACATGGCCGAAAAGTGTGGTATGAGTTATAGC
Organism: Protopterus annectens; assembly: GCF_019279795.1. Classification (NCBI taxonomy): domain Eukaryota; kingdom Metazoa; phylum Chordata; order Ceratodontiformes; family Protopteridae; genus Protopterus; species Protopterus annectens. The sequence goes on from NC_056726.1 coordinate 1,496,930,469, forward strand.
CTGGTAGTGCAGGGGTGGTCTCTGATGCCTAGAAATAATAATAAAACTGATCCTTCCTCAGTTCCATAGTATATTCTTTGCAGAACTGGTGGATAATTACTATATGCAGCCCATTCAATTAACTGATCAGTAACCAACCAAAACATTCCATGCCCTGCTCCTGATAACAATGATTCTGATATGAATATCATCAACATATTTGGTTTTCCAGCAGTGACAGGATTTAATATCATTACTATATAAACTAAATAAGAGACGACTAAGATGGATAATTGAGGTATACTTGAAACAAAGACTTTTCTCCCACCAAAATGACCACTAGGTTTTATTATCCAGCTTCAGTCTTTTAGCCAACGCTGCATCAATTTAATGGCAATTATGTTATTGTGTTCAAAGTAGTCAATTTATTGATCAGTAATGAGTAATAAGCTTCATCAAACATTTTACTCATTTCACATCGCAGAGAATGAAGACAACCACCTGACCCCTGCAGTCCTTGGGCAGATTCACATTGCTCCTGAATTAATTAAATAACAGTTGTCAAACATCCTTTGTTAAAAGTGTGTTGGCAGAGATCAAAATGATTCAGTTTGATGAAGTTGGCTGTAATTGCCTTGGGTAACAAGCTCGCCATTACTTTTCCAGGATAGACTACAGCCCCTGGTACTGCATTTCATTCTTCCATCCAAGTATCAACCAAGCGTGACCTGCTGAGCTGTCAAGGTTAGACAACATTGTATGATTTCCATGCGGTATGGCTGTCTTAATGGTGTTTCAAAATGGCTGGCATAGATCCTTACCCCTTATCCCATGTTCTAGCCTTTTTCCCGACCCCGACTAATTTATTTATTTACTTTTATAAATAAATAAGTAATAAGGGGGATTTGATGACAGCATGGATATTAGTGGAGTAAGGAGAGGATAACTTACACCTCACTTTCCTTTTAAATTCCTTTGAAAGAGCTGTAAATGGCAACAGACAAAGTAAAGCAAGGCAAATTTCTCTTTCCCAACCCACAGATTCCAGCTCAGACTTGACATATCCAAGCTTTTCTACTGCAAGTGTGAGAATGAATCACTACAGCATGTCCTGATTCTATCCTAGGACTCCTTCTAGTAGGCCATGCCTAAAGCAAATCATATAAATACTACCCTTTTTAAGATGGTTGAATCCCTTCAGTTGGCTCAACATATTCTGAAGGATCAGCTATTCTGCTCCAAGACTCTCTAAAATCGTTGACCTCCTAATCCTGTCACGGACTGTAAATCTATTGACCTCACAGTGGAGCATCATTTCAACTGCTCGTATGTGTGATCTAGTTCTTTTGAATACTACCTATGCAGTGTGACCACTGGAAAGGACAGTACAGGCTGAGTAACAGTCAGTGAACCTTGTTCATGATCAGCACTGTAGGTCATTGGTAGGTCAGTCAGTGCAGGAGAATTAGGCTATGAGCTGTTAATGAGTTGCATCTGGTAGTCCAGGGTTTGATTCCCTCAGCCTTCATATGTGTAATGTGTGACTAAGAGCAAGTCATTCAACCATAAAGTGCTCTGGAGAGATTGGGGTATGCTCTTCAGTGGTTTATTGGACTACATGCTTAGGAACTACCTGTAAACCAGTTAACAGATATTATGGTTACCTCATTGCTGCAGTTAACAGATACAATGTTCACTTTACAGCTGCACTTAACATATACAATGTTTACTCACAGCTGCAGTAAACAGAATTGATGTTTACCTCAGCGTTGCAGTTAACAGATATGATGTTTACCTCATAGTTGCAGTTAACAGATACAATGTTTATCTCACAGCTGCAGTTAACATATCCAGTGCTTACCTCACCACTGCAGTTAACATATATGATGTGTACCTCACATCTGCAAGGTCTGGGGTTTGATGATTCTAACTTCCAGTCAGTGTCTGTAATAAAGTTTTGTTTGGTCACTGTCACTGCATGGGTTTTATAATAATGATAATAATTCGATTTGTTAACTAGGTAGGCCCATTGGGCAGAAAATTCCTTTTCAGAGGTGACATGTAGTTAAATGACTTGCTCAAAGTCATACAGTAAGCAAATAAGTGCTGAGGGAATCAAACCTTGTACCACGGGCACTACAGCATGAAACCTTAACCTCTGCACTAGCAGTCAACATGTTTCTCTTTGTACTTTGATTTTCTCTCACCTTTCAAAAATATGCTTAGTGTTTACAAGACTAATATGTCCACATATATGTTGTATTTATAGCTGAAAGGGACAGACAAGGATCACTTTGTTTACCTGGTAAACAATAATAAAAAAAATTAAACAAAGCTCCTGCATCAACATCAAAGATCAGGTTGGTGAATGCATAATCATATTACTACAGCAATACCATTTATTTTATGCATCCCTACCTATCAGTCACTTGTGAACTAACCCCAACATAGCTAAAATCTTTCACAAAGGACAGGTACCCCCCTAAACAAATGCACACATGGATGCACACGGACACAGAGACACACACACACACACACACACACACACACACACACACACACACACACACACACACACACACACACACACACACACACACATTAAGACAACATTGCTCACTTTTCTTGAAGAATGTGATAACCTCAGATTTAGAGGAGTTGATCCTTATCCCCCTAATTCTTACATCAGTAGTTTACTAGTTTGCATCCTAGATGTTCCAGTCAGTTAAGGATAAAGGACAACACCTTGTGCAAACAATAGACGTCATTTCTAGACCTCTAAATAAGATATCGCCAAACCTGAGCTGTGTTTTCTGATCATGTGTATAAAATAAGTAAAAATAAAGGTGACAAAACATACTCTTGCTAATGTCCAAAAGAAAAAAAAAGTGAAAACAAATGTCATTGTGTTCATATTGAGACTGCAATACACACAGCAACAACCCGGGAAGCTATTAAGTTTGTTGTACTTGTATACAAGTAGTAATAAACCTTCCCCTGAGAAAGCTAAAAAATAAAGATATACAAGGACCAAAATCAACAAACAGCTATTGTCATTACATACCTAAAAAGTTTCTAGAATCCTGTGAAATCAGGGATGTCTGAGAGTACCTACACTCCCTCCATACTCAGATGTGTCCATGGACTAACGCCATTTGTATGACTGCACACCACAGAATTTTTATTAAACCAAATGAGTAAATACATACATAAATTAAGGTACCTCAGTTCATGCAGAGGGTAGTGGCTGTACTGGGTTTGATTCCCTCATCCCTTGGTCACCAACTGTGTGAGCTTGAGCAAGTCACTTAACCGGACAAACATGCTGTGTCGCCCCTGAAAAGGGAATATGTGTCCAGTGGACCTAACTGGTTAACAAATGGGTATTGTTATTTATTATTAATTTGCAACCTCATACCTCCCAGTCTCTTAAATCATGAATCATAGAGAAAGATAAAATAAAATAATGGTGGATAGTGGACCAAAACCTGAGACAGCTACATCCTTTATATACATAGCATAACAGGCTTTGTGTTAGCATACATTTTTTTTATTTAGGACTGACTGGAATCCTCACTTATTTGCTAGAAAGTCTAAAAACCTTACAAGAAGCAGATCAAAATATGTGACAAAAAGTCATTCCATAAAAGTCAAGGACATAATCTGTGTGTGTGCGTGTATGTGTGTGTGTGTGTGTGTGTGTGTGTGTGTGTGTGTGTGTGTGTGTGTGTGTGTGTGTCTGTGTGTGTGTGTGTGTGTGTTGAATTTGATAAAATCAGTGTGTTGCAGTGTAGACTATGCAAGACACATTATAAAAAAAAGAAATACTCTCATTTTCTGTATGTCTTTTTCCCAAGAAAACCATAACACAGTAAACAAAGATATAGAAAGAGAGGTAAAAGTGACAATCTTACTAGGCTCAGACCAAAATGTGTACCAAAATATTAGGGACAGCTTTGAGTAACTACACCCTATACATACACATGCACATACACACAGTCACACACAGGCTAAACAATAAAATACTTCTCTTCATACTTGCTGGCAGTAGCAGACATACTGCCTGTAAAAAAATGCTAGGCCTCATGCTTGTTCCTCTGCACGTCAACTTAACTCCTTTTACATCCTGACTCTGGCTGTCATCAGAGGCAACCTGAGCAAACTGGGGAGTCTCTTTGCTGCTTCATGCAGCAGCCCAAAGATGCTTGTTGAGGGATGTTTACGATGTCCTCAATAGTAAGATAAAAGAGCTCCACAGATTGGTGGGGTAACCTTGTTGCTTGACTGTTTTGGAAACAGCCCAGGAGGCAGACTAAGCTGATTTTTAATGCTTGGCTTTCCTCGGAGCTCTGCACATGCATGGAGTTCCAAGAATGGAGAGGGTTTATTTATTTATTATTTATTTTTATTTAGAGGGCCTGTAGCCCAGCAGCCATTACCAGTATAGATGTATCTAGAAAGGGCATGGGTCATTGGTAGGTTAAGAATAAATTAGAAGTGGTAATATTTAATCAGTGTCAAACCAATAATTATATCAGTAGCATGGTTTCAGATAAAATTTAGGATGGCCAATTTGTGCAGCTACCATGAAGTTCTCCCTATAACAAGATAATAGCATTGCAGAAAGTAAGCTAATCAATGCTCTACTTAATCAATAATAAAACCGATATTAAGAAATTAGAAGAGAATCCGGGCCATCGTTTAATGAGAAAAAAATAATAAAAGCATAAAATGTAGGATTTTCAGGGTACTGCAACAGGTAGAAGTACAACGAAATGTTCGATAACTGTATTGACAATCCCCCAAAATTATATAACTTAAATTTTCTTTGATTACATCTAACCAACTATAAAAATGTGGTATTAGGACACTTTAAAGAAAGCTTCATCAGTGAATATTCTCTGACGAAGTCACAGTAATTGAAGGTCCTGTTCGCTGAGTACTGCTGTTTATTAAAGATCTTTGCCAGCACAGTAATTGAAGGTCCTGTTCGCTGAGTACTGCTGTTTATTAAAGATCTTTGCCAGCACAGTAACTGAAGGTCCTGTTCGCTGAGTACTGCTGTTTATTAAAGATCTTTGCTAGCACAGTAATTGAAGGTCCTGTTCGCTGAGTACTGCTGTTTATTAAAGATCTTTGCCAGCACAGTAACTGAAGGTCCTGTTCGCTGAGTACTGCTGTTTATTAAAGATCTTTGCCAGCACAGTTATTGAAGGTCCTGTTCGTTGAGTACTGCTGTTTTTTAAAGATCTTTGCCAGCACAGTAACTGAAGGTCCTGTTCGCTGAGTACTGCTGTTTATTAAAGATCTTTGCCAGCATCAGTTGTTTTGCTTGTTTTACTGAAATTGAGCAAATGTAGAAGAAGAAACATTTAATTTAATACAGATCTGTTTCACTTTCTCGTGTGTTTTTTCCATGTAAGTGGATCATTTGTATAAAAGAGGTTATAAGGGTGCAGGATGGGTTGCCCCTGTAAAGTAGATCTCAATTTTATTCTTTCTAATCTTTCGCACATAGTAAAGGAATAATGTCACAGCACTAGCAGCCTCTGTACGTCCTTACATTCCCGAGCAGTTTCTGAAAACTTCTGCTGAAGAACATAACCATCATCAACCTCACTTTCCCCTTTTTCTACAAGGAGTCGAGGTGTTGCGTCAGCTGTCACCCTTGAATTCAATGCCACACTCTCCTCTAACTTCCTCAGCAGCCATGCCTGACCATTGCAGGTCTTCTGTCACACAGTCCCACCATCTCTTTGCTGGATGCCCTTGTTCTCTTTTGCCTTCCTCCTGCCTGACCCAAATCTTCTTCACCAGATTTTTTTCTACTTTTCTGCACACGTACCTGAAGCACCATAATCTCTTCTCTATGACTTTCTCTGCAATTGGAGTTATTGCTTCTGGTCTGATTTGCTCATTTCTTCATCTGTCCCACAGTGTGCATCCTACCACCCATCTCAGGCACTTCATTTCCATCACCTTTAGTTTCCTCGACTGTTCTGACTTCACTGCCCATGTTTCTGAAACATACAGACGTACTGATAATGCAACTCTTTTGTTTCCTTACTTTTCAGCTTCTTTGGCATTCTTCTGTCATACACTACCCTGACACCATGTGACAGTTGACTATAGCACTTCTGATTCTAGGATTGACCACCTTCTTTAGACTTCCCATCTCCTCAACCATCTCTCCCAGATACTTGAAGCTGATAACCTGCTCCACTATGCTCTCTTTTACTTCAAATTTCAGCTTCTCCTGAATTCCTTCATTTGCTGCCATTACAACTGCCTTACAGTGTTCCTTCCATTTTGAATTCCATTCTCCTATCATCTGCTGAAGTTCTTGTTCAGAGTCTGCTATAATGCACACAATAGCTTTGTTGGTCTGTGTCCTCCAACGTGTTTGCTAATGTAGTTCATCACCAGTATAAACAGCAGTAGGTTCAGTGCAGAAAATCTTGATGAGTGGATGGGGAATAGAAAGTTCACCCCTGGGATTACTCCAGTGGCTCTACTTGATAGAGGCACCAGGAAATAACAGCAGTATGATGCCAGGGCACTTCTATGAGCTAGGCTTGTAAAGACTCCAGGACCGTTGGCCTAGTACACACCTATGAACCTATAAACCTATACTTCCCAAAGTTCTGAATGGCCTCTTTGTTTTTGTATACTGGCACTAGAATGCTTCTTCTCCAGTCACCTGGGATACACCTTTTTCTCCATTCTGCTATGAGCACACTTTGGAGACATTTCTTCCCTATCTCAGCCAGAATCTTTATCATATCGGCCTGTGACCCCATCTGTGCCTTCTGCTTTCCCTGCCTTCATTTTTCTAGTGTTCATTTTACTTCTTCTAAGGTGGGCTCCTCCTCTTCCTTCCATCATAGGCTGTGTCAGTGGCAATACAGCTTCTGTGGGGTGTTCTTCATTTAGAAGCTGCTGGAAGTACTCCTTCCATCTGCCTTTGATGCCCTATGCACTGATAAGTAAGTTGTTGTGGACATCCCTTATGAAGGGTGTCTGATGATTATCTTCTTTTTTATTTTATTTTTTTGACTTCACCTTGCAACCTAATAGCATTTCTTTGTGGCATCCGCTGGTAGAATGCCTCTAATGCCTTGATCTGATATTGTTAATCCTCGTTCACGTCTTACATGTGGGTATTGGTTCCGACCTCGGAACCGAGCCGCCCATCTTCCAAGCTCGCGTCAGCTACAAACTCTCGAGCTAAAACTCTTACCCAGAATTCCCCTCTCCCTGTTACCCCATATTTCATTGAGTCTATATTAGATCACCGAATGCTTAAAAAAGTGAACGGTGATTCATCGAACTTATGTAAGCGAAAGCTTAAAATATCGAAGCAACAGAAACCCAAATTATTTCCTAGGGAAAGAATTTGGTTGTCCATTTCTGTTGCTTCGGTATATTCAGTGCTGTGGTAGAAAGTTACGGGTCAGGTTCAGGTAAGTGTGCGATTGTGTGGATGTGAGTGTTAGGACAGGTTAGGTGAGTTAGGGTCAGGGTGCGTGTTAGGTATGTGTGCCATTGTGGGGACCTGAGGGTTAGGGTGGGTTAGGTGAGTTAGGGTTAGGGAGCAGGTGAGGTGAGTGTGCGATAGTGATGGACCTTAGGGTTAGGGTTTTGTGTTAAGGTAAGTGGATAGTTAGTGGTGTGTGTATAGTTTAGTGTAGGGTTAGGTGTCAGATTTTAGGTGTATGTGTGTGGATTGCTGTTTGTTTGGTGTGCTTGTGTTGTGTGTATGTGTTTTGGAACAGTGATTTTTTTTCCCTAGGAAAAAAGTCGCTGTTCTCATAGTTCGAGATTGTAAGCTTTCGCTTACATAAGTTCGATCAATCACCATTCACTTTTTTAAGAGTTTGGTGATCTAATATAGACCCGATTTTGTTTGCAGCATCGCCATTCGGTCATGTCAAGCTACTTCTCTTGAGCTAAGTAAAATGTTTTGCTGTCATACTAGTCTAAAATGACCTTTTCTCTCAGAAAAGTTACTAAATTATTTTCTCTTACCTTATCGCATTTAGCGACTATCCCTTCTTGAATTTTTTCAATCCCCTTCATCCTATTTACCGCGAGGTATTTTCTTCTATACCATCGTTGGTAGACCCCTTTTCCTCCTTACCTTCGGGTATTTCTTGTACCATTGCTGATATTCTTTCTGATTTCCTTCTTTCCTATCATGACAGATAATAAAGGTAGTCCAGGATTTAAGAGATGTTCAGATTGTGGCCATAAATTCCCTACTTCAGATGCACATTCTCTGTGTATCTATTGTTTGGGTGTGCCTCATTTATCAGTTGATCCGCCCTGTGGAATTTGTAAGAACTTCTTTAACAGGACATTGATTGAGAGGAAAAATAAATTGCTATTGAAGGGGCTACTTAAATCTCCTTTTTCAGAGGCTATTTCTGGGTCAGAGGCTTCAACCCCTCCAAGATCCCATAAGAAAAATACTGATGAACATACAAAGGCCAAGTCTCTTCCTTCGTCCCCAGCTGGGGACTCCTACCAACCGAGACCCAAGAAGGCTAAGCTTTCCACTTCGGATTTGACATTTTTGGCTCCAGCGTTTTCGGTGCCTAGACCTTTAGCACCAAGGCTATCGGCGCCATCTGTGATTTGGGCACCAACTAGCATGCCCTTTACCGTATCTGTACCGATTGGCTCCTCGGTTTGGACCTCTCCACTGGCACCGACTATCCACTTGATGCAAACTGTTACCACATTGGCTCTGACACCTTACTCGGAACCGAAAACTCAGTTATTGACACCGATTTTTTCCGTCCCAGCCTTGGTGCCGGCAACCACTTCGGCACCAACCTTATTATCAGTGCAGACCATGACTTCAGCACCGATGATTTCCTTGGAGCAGACACCTGTAGTTCAGTCCCTTATGGCCCTGTTGTTTTCAGTTCAGACTGGTGAGGTGGGCATCAAGCTTGCCCCATCTTTGGACAGACCTGACTCTTCCTCAGCCGTGTCCATGAAATCCACTAGAAACCTCTCTGAAAACAACGTGTTGCGTCTTGTGGATCAAGTGCTTTTGGTCAGAGGTATCCCACCCCCTCGGACCTATCCTTCCTTGGGAGGTGATCACCCTTTGCCAAAGACCCCTACTTATTCTTCTCCTTCCTTGCCTTTGAAGCCCCTTGATATAGCACAGTCTTCCCCTTCTACGGTTCCCTTTATAGACCTCACTAAGGAATTGCAGTTGCCTTCATGGCAGGAGAGTTTTGCTATGACCCAGGATGTCATATGTGGTATACATAATTTGGTGTTTCACAGCCATCCAGGGACTCTGAGTCAGTAGGCTGAGCCACTTAGTGGAGGGGTGACCCCTGTCCTGGACACTTAACCCTCTTCAGGTGGACAGTCCTTCCAACTAATGGAGAGGGCTTTGGTGTCTGCTGGCGATACTGTGCTGTCAATCTCCCCACCCTCCTCTGGACCGCAATGTACACAAGTCACTCCTAGCGGACAATGGGCACAAGGGCCTCAGGATGTACCCCCACAGGAAACCCCTTTTGCATTGTCTTGCTCAGCTTCTCCCTCTGAGAAAGTTCATGGAAAAAGCTTGTGCAAGAGGAAGCACATGGACTCCACAGAGGAGTTCCTTACTGAAGACACAGATTTTGATGATGGAGAAGGGTCCCCTCGGTCACCCTCTGAGGTATCCTTTGGAAACTCACAGGGAAGACACCCTATTCGGGGCAGAGGGGGTCTGCATAACCAGAGTTCCAGGGACACTTTTCCTGGCCAATCCTACCAGTGCTCCTGAAGAGCAGCCCAACTCCTTTCCTTTGGAGTTGGTTGGGGTCGTTTCTCCTTGTACCCTTCTGCCTGGCTAACCATCACCACCGACTCATGGGTACAAAGGATAATAACCAGAGGTTACCATATTCCCTTCGATCTTTGTCCTGCCCCCCCCCAACAAACTTGACCGACGTTCCACCCAGTCAAAGGGAAGAAGCAGCATTAGAGATAGCAAAGCTGCTAAGAAAAAGAATCATCCAAATAGTCCCTCCAGACCAGATAGGATCTGGATTCTACTCAAGACTATTTTTGGTGCCAAAGAAAACCAGGGACTGGAGACCAATTTTGGATCTTAGTGTATTGAACAAGTTTGTAAGAGTACAAAAATTCCGGATGGTCACAATACAGTCTATCCTCCTGCTTTTGGAAAAAGACGATTGGATGTGCTCGGTAGATCTTCAAGATGCGTACTACCACATAAAAGTGGACAGGCCATCAAGAAGATTTCTGCACTTCCATGTGGGAGCCAGTCACTACCAGTTCAGAGTACTGCTCTTCGGACTCTCTACAGCCCCCAGACAAAGCTCACTTGCGACTACAAGGATTCCAGGTGTTTCCATACCTAGACGACTGGCTCATCTCTGCCCCCACCAGACATCTATTGGAAAAAGCCCTGGCATACTCTCTCCTCACTGCAGAAAGGCTAGGCATAACCATAAACTGGCAAAAATTCAATCTCACCCCATCTCAGTCCACAGAATTCATAGGGGTCATCTTGGATACAAAGAATTGCAGAGCATCCATTCCAGAGCACAGAATTCTAAGGCTAAAGCAACAACTGATCCCAGTCCTTTCAAGGGAGAAATCCACAGCTCACTCTGTCCTACAGCTGTTGGGTTCCATGGCAGCCTCCATCACCATTGTCCCCCTGGCCAGGTTTCGCATGAGGCTTCTACAATGGCTACTGCTCACCCAATGGTATCCCTTCAGTATCCTCTTTCAGCCAAGATTCGAGTAACTCACAGGTGCAAACAGGATTTAAATTGGTGGATGACCCAAAACCCATCACAATAGTCTCACCCCTTCTCCCCCAAGCAGCCCAAGGCTACAGTGACCATGAACGTCTCCCTGATGAGGTGGGAGGCTATGTCAGGGACAGACAGTCCAAGGTACTTGGTCCGAATTGGAGGCCCAACTGCATATAAATGTTCTAGAGCTGAGGGCGGTGCTTCTTGCGTTGCAAGCATTCCATCCCCTACTGCCATCTGGGACTATTGCGATACAATCAGACAACATGGCGATGGTCTGGTAAATCAACAAACAGCACAGAACCAAATCTTACCCACTTTGTCGAGAGGCCATGCGGATATAGCAATGGGCGATGGCTACCAACCGTTTTCTTCTCGCAACGCACATTCCCGGGAGTTCCAAAGTGATAGCAGACAGACTCAGCAGGTGCATTCTACAACCTCACGAGTGGTCCCTGAATCCCTTGATAGCGGCGGAGATCTTCCACCGCTGGGGCCTTCCTTGCTGCGACCTCTTTGCATCACCAACCAACTACAAATGCAGCAACTACTTTGCCCTGATTCCCCCTCTGGGACAGTCACCCAGGGATGCTCTAGTCCACGATTGGCCCTCAGGTCTTCTTTATGCATTTCCACCTCTCCCCCTCATTCCCCAGTTTCTGAAGAAAGCCTGCCGGTTGAAGAACAAGGTGATCCTCATAGCACTATATTGGCCTTGTCAGATTTGGTTCCCCTTCCTTTGGCCTCACCTGCTAGATCAACCATGGATTCTCCGTCCAACCCCGGGGTTGATTTCCCATCCACAGAATCTGATTCATCCCAACTTGGACAGCCTGAAGCTCACAGCTTGGCTCCTCCAATTCCCCTGATTGCCAAGCAGAATGATCTTTCTTTGCCAGTACGGGACATTCTTATTGCATCTCATAAGTCTTCCACTAGAATTACTTATCTAAGCAAGTGGAAAAGATTTACCCTTTGGCTGAAAGAAAAGTAAGTAGATCCCTTTTCAGCATCAGTGTCGATAGTTCTAGAGTATCTAGCCAACCTATTTCAGTTGGGTCTATCGGCCTCTACCATTAGAGTTCATTTGGCTGCAATATCTAATTTCCATGAGAGTGTCCAAGACTCCTCTCTTATGTCACACAAATTATGCAAGACCTTCATAAAAGGTGTGAATCATCTGAAGCCCCCTTTTAGAGAACCTATTCAACCATGGGACCTGTCATTAGTTCTACAAGCTCTGACAATGCCACCTTTCGAACCAGCTTCTTCTTGTGACCTCAGATATTTGTCATGGTAAACCTTGTTTTTGGTTGCCATTACTTCTGCCAGACGTATCTCTGAGCTTCAAGCCTTATGCATCAAAAGTCCATACTTGATTTTTCATAGAGATAGAGTGTCATTGAGAACTAATCCTTTTCTGCCAAAAGTGATCTCTGAAATGTCCATTAACCAAACCACTGAAATGCCAGTTTTCTTTCCCAACTACTCAAACAAAGGAGAGTATTGCCTACATACTCTAGATATTCACAGGCAAATTCACTTCTATTTGAACAGGACTAAGGCCTCTCATAAATCAGACCAGTTATTTTTGGCCTATTCTGGACCTAGATTAGGATGTGCTGTTGCTAAGGTCACATTGGCTAGATGATTGAAAGACTGTGGGACCTTCCTTTATACACAACATAATATTCCATTGCCGACTACCATAAAGGCTCATTCGACAAGGTCGGTGGCAACTTCTGCTGCCTTCCATGTCAGAGCTTCTTTACATGACATCTGTGCAGCTGCAACTTGGGTTACGCCTCATGCCTTCATCAATCATTACAAATTGGATTTGGCCTCCAGGGGAAGAGCATCTTTTGGTTCTATGGTACTCAGGAATGTCCTTCCATGAGAGCCTCCCAGGAATAGAGGTAGCTGGGGACTTTGTCCCAGACGTAAGGAGTGAACAAGGATTAACAATATCAGATAAAGAAGTTATGTCTTACCATAACGTTTCATCTCTAATGTTGATCCTCGTTCAGTCATTACGACCTTCCCTCATTCCCCCTCCTGTGGCTTCTAGTGGATCTCACCATCCGGTTATTTTAGGTCATTTGACCAGAGGTAGCCTCTACCTTCTTTTGACTTGTAAACTCAATCTGAGGTAACAGGGAGAGGGAAATTATGGGTAAGAGTTTTAGCTCGAGAGTTTGTAGCTGACGCGAGCTTGGAAGATGGCCGGCTCTGTTCCGAGGTTGGAACCAATACACACACGTAATGGCTGAACAAGGATCAACAATACAGATGGAACGTTATGGTAAGACATAACTTCTTTTTCTTTGCTATTGCAACTGTTTTCTTAGTTTCTTTGTTAGCCAACCAGTATTCCTTTTCAGCCTGGTCCATCTTTTCTGTATTCCACTTTTTCCTGCCCTTCTTTCTTTTGGTGGCTTCCTGAACTTTTACCTTTCTACATTCCTCCACCAACTTTCCTAATTTATTTTTTATTTATTTATTGACATTTTTATTGACATTTGATTACCAGGAAAATCCAACTGGGTAGGAGTCCATTTTCAGTGGAGGCCCAGGAAGAAAAGCTCTAGACTATTACAAAACATTTCAAGAACAATAATTTTACAGTCTTGTCTTTAAAAGTAATACAAAAAATAACTGTGGTGTAAATTATTATACCAAATTAGACATAATATGAAACTATTGGTTCAGAATAGATATAAGTTACAGGAAAATTATATAATAGATAAATTGTGCCATTTTTTAGAGAAATGTGCCTATGGACCTTATTTCCATACCTGGCACAGCTGCATGCCTGTTCTGTAGCCCCCACACACACTATTTTGAGAAGCTGATATTCTTTTTTCAGCTCCACCTATTTCCTCTTCTTTCTTGAATTATTGTGTGTTCTCTACAGCCAATTTCCTAAATCAAACAAATATAAATATCTTAGGATTCATATGTGTTTCATGGCACTTTACTTTCATAACTATATATTCTTTGCCAATATCCACCTTCAGACTTTATCTTCTTTCTATTTAGTCCCTGGGTAAATATGAAAGTGCTCATTCAGCCAAATTCACTTTGAAGAAAGATATTGAATCACATTACTTATGCAGCAAAGGACGTTTATTCTGCAGAATGGAGAGCCATTGGTTTATGACTCTATCTCCTCAACATGTTTTGTTTATCTTCTGATGATGGTTCAGATTTCTGGTTCTAGTGTTGGTGGCACTGACTTGAGGTACAGAGATGCGGGAGGTGAAGGACCACATGATATCTAATGGTCTGGTAAATGATAGCAAGACTACTCCTTAGGAGTCTATAATGCATTACGTACAGGGACATTAAGACACAAGATCTTTTTGGTTAGGAACATGTGAGAGTTTTCCTGTTTGTTGCTATGTCAAGTGGGGTGCATCCCAAAGGGTGTGTAGTGAACAACAAAAAATTATTTGAAAAGTATAAGCAGAAGTGCTGTTCTGTAAAAACCCATCTTACAGTAATATGTCAGTACATTCAAAGTCTATATAAAAAGTAATGCATTATAATACGGATGAATTATTTTTCCAGAAAAGTCTGTGAAATGGAAATCATCCAACCTGTATGACAGCTACTGGCAGCAGTTTAGTTCAACCAGTCAAGTCAGAATCAGTGGTGTGACAGGTAGTCCACTCATCATTGGTGCAGAAGGTTGTGAGTTCTAGTCCTGCACCAGGTAGGTAAATTGATGACAGGGCAGTATGAAGTGGTAGTTGCACTCCTTCAGAAGAGATGTTAAACCAAGGCCCCATCTGCTTGGGCTGGTGTTAGTGCAGGTGGTGCAACAGATCCCATAGGTTCATAGGTTAGTACTAAGCTAACTGCCCTTGCGAGCCATTTTAAGCCTAGCCAATTATCACTTGTGAGACTCAAACCCTGCATCTCGTGTTTGTAGGGCAAACACCTTAACCATTAGCCCACCCCCCCCCCCACCTTGGCACTTAACAGAAAGAGGAGGAGGAGTTCTGTGATTCTTTGGCCGAATTTCCCCTAGTAGTATAAAGTACCATCTTGGGATTCCTCAAAAAGAGGCCGCTAGCATAGTGTCACTACCTTGGTCAACAAAGGAGATATATATATATATATATATATATATATATATATATATATATATATATATATATATATATATATATGTGTGTGTGTGTATATGTATAAATATATATATATATATATATATATATATATATATATATATATATATATATACATATACACACACACACACAGATATCTATATATATATATATATCTATATATATATATATATATATATATATATATATGTGATAAGCAGTTAATTTCTGTGTGTTTAATTTTTTTAATTGCTGCTCAGAAGACACCACATTCACATTTGGTGCTAGGGAATCATGAGCCTCTCGGTTCTATTCTGAGCAGCTACCTATCAACTTTATTGTTAGGGGGAGCCACCCGGTGGTGTAAACCTTGGCTGTAGATGACTCTCATTGTTGAAGTGATACCCTGACCCCATGTGCAAAAATGGGAAAAACAGGTTGTGGGTGGACGGAGGGATTATTATTATCATTATTAATAATATGATGATGATTATTATTATGTCTGAATAATCTAATCTATTTTTTATTCATTCTTAACAGAATTCTTTTATAGATTTCCATGGAAGCAATAATACCAGACAGGATGTGTATTAATGTGCAATTAATGTCCACCCAGGGGTGTTGTGACACCCAACGCCACAGGTGGAAGGCCTCTTTGCCCTGGAAGAGCATTAAGATTTTAATGGATGCCTGCTGTGCATGGCCAGACATGTGCCCAAAGTCTATGGAGAAAGGCCTGATATGATATTCAGTGAGTGAAACTCTGATTATGAGTGACAGACAGGTTGTGAAATGTCACCTTACTGAACCTGGAAAAATGCTGATCAAATGTGTCAACTGGGTTTCTGTGCAAGATCTCGTTATATTAGAGATTGGGGAATTTGCTCTTTTCCCACTGTAATGTGACCTCAGAGTTGGTATATATAATTAGTAGGGGGTGAAACGGGCTCACAATACCTCACATGGGTGGGTGCAAGGGGTGGTTACCCTTGCAAAAACATGGTATTTACTTCATTTGTTTGTTGATATTTTGTGTTTTGACCATTTGTGCTTGATAAGTTGAGGTTCAATGCATTGCTTTTCTGAAGAAGCAACATACACCCCTGATTAAAATTGGGAAGATGTGTGAAAACATGTGAACAAGTGCATTATGGGTTACAATCCAGGCACATACAGAGAGAAACTCAGTGAGGCAGACTACAACTAGCAAAGCTACTGAACAGACAATGAGACACAGGCAGTAGAGGTTGGAGCATTTTAGTTTTGTTTGTATTTCCAAACACATAGGTTACACTACTGGTACCTGAGAGAGCGATGCTGAAGAAAACCTGCTTCTCTCATATAGTACAAGTAAAGGAACCACAGCTGCGTACCTGTTGGTGGCAACCAGGAAATCAAGCACCTTAACTGATAGTCAATAGTACACAAAGTACGATAGGTGTGCATATAAATACATCTGCGTTACCTGTAAAGTTGTTTCTACTGTGATCAAGAACAGAAACCTATCCGTAAACAGAAGAAGCACATCATAAATCATGACCCTAAGCAATGAAATACTACAGGATGGCAACAGTCATTCCACAACATGTACTTAATCAAAATCCAAGGATCTGCATTATTATATGCCACCAATTGATTGAAATGAGCCAAAATGAAATATAGCTGTTAATAGCTCAAAATTAGGAGGTCATAAAGCATTTAACTAAGGATTCTCCTAACAAAAAGTGAGGGTAACTTAGAAACAGTACAGATGAGCAGGGGCCAGAAAAAAGGTGTAATGCAAGAAAGAGAACGAAGCAGGTAAAACAAAGCCAAATACATCTCAGAGGATCATTTAAGGCTGGATCTAAAACAGAGCATGAACATTCGCGCACAGCCCGAGGGAATGACTTTGCTAGTTGTTTTATGAGAACTTGGGAAGATTATATTTAAGCATTGTGGGGGTGCACATGCTTTTTAGGTATTTGTTCAGCGTGCTACTTGTTTTGTCTTTTATAACTATGTTGAAAACAATTATGAGTTTATCATCCAGGCCCGATATATAATGTATAAATAGTAATGACAAAGCATAGTTAGTTAGAAAGTAATGTTAAGGAGCCAGTCACAGGAAGAAATGTCAAGATCTCAAGATAAAGACTAAGATAAAATAAAAATGTACCTTTTTCCATGATGGTGTAAGAATATTCATAAAATGTCCACAGTCATGCTACCTATATATTCCTAGAAATAAATGTGTTAATTGTCCAAATATGTATTTATTATTTATTTATCTACATTTGTTTACCAGGAAATTCCATCTGGACACAGGTCAGCGGAGCCCTGGGGAGTAAAGCTCCACAGAACAATATACGAGCAGCAGAGTTCATGAAGAACAATTGAATATACATACAACAGGAAATAATACATACTGAAGCAAACATTAGCTATACATACAATATGACACATAGTAATGAACAGATATACCAATAGCAAATAATACATACTGCAGCAAACATTAAATATACGTACAATACGAAACATAGTAATGAACAGATATACCAATAGCAAATAATACATACTGCAGCAAACATTGCATATACATACAATGCGAAACATAGTAATGAACAGATATACCAATAGCAAATAATACACACTGCAGCAAACATTAGCTATACATACAATATGAAACATAGTAATGAACAGATATGCCAATAGCAAATAACACATACTGCAGCAAACATTAGCTATACATACAATATGAAACATAGTAATGAACAGATATACCAATAGCAAATAATACATACTGCAGCAAACATTACACA
Source organism: Protopterus annectens (assembly GCF_019279795.1). NCBI lineage: Eukaryota > Metazoa > Chordata > Ceratodontiformes > Protopteridae > Protopterus > Protopterus annectens. Next base: position 1,496,948,163 of record NC_056726.1, read on the forward strand.
TATACATACAATACGAAACATAGTAATGAACAGATATACCAATAGCAAATAATACATACTGCAGCAAACATTAGCTATACATACAATATGAAACATATACCAATAGCAAATAATACATACTGCAGCAAACATTAGCTATACATACAATATGAAACATAGTAATGAACAGATATACCAATAGCAAATAATACATACTGCAGCAAACATTAGCTATACATACAATATGAAACATAGTAATGAACAGATATACCGGTAGCAAATAATACATACTGCAGCAAACATTAGCTATACATACAATATGAAACATAGTAATGAACAGATATACCAATAGCAAATAATACATACTGCAGCAAACATTAGCTATACATACAATATGGAACATAGTAATGAACAGATATACCAATAGCAAATAATATACTGCAGCAAACATTACATATACATACAATATGAAACATAGTAATGAACAGATATACCGGTAGCAAATAATACATACTGCAGCAAACATTAGCTATACATACAATATGAAACATAGTAATGAACAGATATACCGGTAGCAAATAATACATACTGCAGCAAACATTAGCTATACATACAATATGAAACATAGTAATGAACAGATATACCAATAGCAAATAATACATACTGCAGCAAACATTAGATATACATACAATATGGAACATAGTAATGAACAGATATACCAATAGCAAATAATACACACTGCAGCAAACATTAGCTATACATACAATATGAAACATAGTAATGAACAGATATACCAATAGCAAATAATGCATACTGCAGCAAACATTAGCTATACATACAATACGAAACATAGTAATGAACAGATATACCAACAGCAAATAATACATACTGCAGCAAACATTACATATACATACAATATGAAACACAGTAATGAACAGATATACCAATAGCAAATAATACATACTGCAGCAAACATTAGCTATACATACAATACGAAACATAGTAATGAACAGATATACCAATAGCAAATAATACATAATGCAGTAAACATTAGCTATACATACAATATGAAACATAGTAATGAACAGATATACCAATAGCAAATAATACATACTGCAGCAAACATTAGCTATACATACAATATGAAACATAGTAATAAACAGATATACCAATAGCAAATAATACATACTGCAGCAAACATTAGCTATACATACAATATGAAACATAGTAATGAACAGATATACCAATAGCAAATAATACACACTGCAGCAAACATTAGCTATACATACAATATGAAACATAGTAATGAACAGATATACCAATAGCAAATAATACATACTGCAGCAAACATTAGCTATACATACAATATGAAACATAGTAATGAATAGATATACCGGTAGCAAATAATACATACTGCAGCAAACATTAGCTATACATACAATATGAAACATAGTAATGAACAGATATACCAATAGCAAATAATACATACTGCAGCAAACATTAGCTATACATACAATATGAAACATAGTAATGAACAGATATACCAATAGCAAATAATACATACTGCAGCAAACATTAGCTATACATACAATATGAAACATAGTAATAAACAGATATACCAATAGCAAATAATATACTGCAGCAAACATTACATATACATACAATATGAAACATAGTAATGAACAGATATACCAATAGCAAATAATACATACTGCAGCAAACATTAGCTATACATACAATATGAAACATAGTAATGAACAGATATACCAACAGCAAATAATACACACTGCAGCAAACATTAGCTATACATACAATATGAAACATAGTAATGAACAGATATACCAATAACAAATAATACACACTGCAGCAAACATTAGCTATACATACAATATGAAACATAGTAATGAACAGATATACCAATAGCAAATAATACATACTGCAGAAAACATTAGCTATACATACAATATGAAACATAGTAATGAACAGATATACCAATAGCAAATAATACATACTGCAGCAAACATTAGATATACATACAATATGAAACGTAGTAATGAACAGATATACCAATAGCAAATAATACGTACTGCAGCAAACATTAGCTATACATACAATATGAAACATAATGAACAGATATACCAATATCAAATAATACATACTGCAGCAAACATTAGCTATACATACAATATGAAACATAGTAATGAACAGATATACCAATAGCAAATAATACATACTGCAGCAAACATTAGATATACATACAACATGAAACATAGTAATGAACAGATATACCAATAGCAAATAATACATACTGCAGCAAACATTAGCTATACATACAATATGAAACATAATGAACAGATATACCAATAGCAAATAATACATACTGCAGCAAACATTAGCTATACATACATTATGAAACATAGTAATGAACAGATATACCAATAGCAAATAATATACTGCAGCAAACATTACACATATACATACAATACGAAACATAGTAATGAACAGATATACCAATAGCAAATAATACATACTGCAGCAAACATTAGCTATACATACAATATGAAACATAGTAATGAACAGATATACCAATAGCAAATAATACATACTGCAGCAAACATTAGTTATACATACAATATGAAACATAGTAATAAATAGATATACCAATATGTAGCTAAAGGCAAGGAATAAAGGTAGGATATATATACAGGTAGTACTAAGCTCAAACAGATACTGTTCTAAACTCATATACCTAAATCTTATATACAAATATCGCACTAAACTCAAACAGATATAAAGCAGATGCTCCACACGAAGGTGGAACAAGCTAGAAGGGCTAATGGGATGGAAGGGGAAGATAGAGGAGTAAGAGAGGAAACTGAGTGAGCAGTATACATGGTAGTGAGAGGAAGTTAGGTGTAAGTCAGTTGAATATGTATTTGGAGTTGAGATGAAGTGGGGTAGTTAAGCATGTTATAACAGGTCTGAGAGATTGAGTAAGGAGGGAAGGGGAGGGCAAAGGATGAGGCACAGCCTGCAGAGGAAGGAAAGCAATGATCAGACGGTGTGAGACAGGGTGGTAAGGGGAGAGGAACCGGAGGTGCATGGGCATAACCAGAGACTTTTTAAGTGAGTTTTTAGTGCAGTCTTGAAGTGTTTGCAAGAAGATAATGTGGCTATAGATGGGGGAGATTGTTCCATAATCTGGATATGATGCAGGAGAACAGTGTTTCTCCCACTTAGTTCTTAGGTTTGGTTACTAGAAGTAGATTTTTGCCTTTGGAGTGTAGTGATCTAATGAGCAGTAGGGCTGGAGAAGGTTTTGAAGGGATGGGACTTTAAGAGGATGGTTTGCTAACTTGTGGGTGAGAGAGAGTTTTTTCAGGTGAGGAAGTTGAGGGAGTTCAAGTCAGTCAAGTTCTCTACATGAGATACAGTGGTGGCTGCGATAAGATGCACCAGTGGCAAACTTAGCAATTTTATTGTAGCAAGCCTCGAGTTTGTTTAGGTCTGTTACTCTAAGGTAGTTAAGTATAGGTGAAGCATAGAGTAAAGTGAAGTTTAGGTGGAAATGGGCAGCAGAAATTCTGTCAGTCTTGGTGAGGAATTGTTTGTTTCTGTACAATGCACCTAGTTTTTTTGTGAACATTTTTTATGGTAAGAGAAATGTGAGTGCCAAATCTGAGATTGTTATCAATCTCAGCACTAAATAGTTTGGTGTGTTCTGTTGGGGAGATGACGGTATTGTCTTTGACTAGAATATTAAAGTGGGGGATATTTGGGTTAGATTTAGTGGGTTGGAAGATAAGGAGTTTAGTCTTGCTTTGTTTGAGTAATAACTGGGCATTAAATAGCCAGCTTTCTACAGATGAAAAGGCTTCCTGTGTGATTTTGTGAAGTTCAGGTATAGTTGGGGCTGAGCAGATGAAGATGGAGTCATCTGCATACTGTATAAGAGAAGCCTGCTTGGTGGATGTGAACAGATCATTGGTGAAGAGTGAGAATAGTAGGGGACCAAGGATGGAGCCTTGGGGAACACCGAGTGCTACAGGAAGACAAGGAGATAGGTCATTATGCCAGACGACTGATTGTTGGTAACCAGTTAGATAGCTGTGAAACCAATCAGTAGCTTATTGGGAAAAGGATAGGTTAGTAAGAACAGAGCTTAGTAGTTTGTGTGAGACCATGTCAAAAGCCTTGGTTAGATCCAGAAATATAGCAGAGGAGAACAGGCCATTATTTTTATGATAAAGGATAGCATTTGTGAAAGAGAGCAAGGTGGTAGTAGTGTTGTGGTATGGCCTGAAGCCATTCTGGGTGCTGGAGAGGAGGTTATTAGCTAAGAGGTAGTTTAAGACTTGAGAATGGATGCATTTCTCAAGTATCTTGGAAAGTGGAGAAAGGATGACTATGGGGCCATAATTGGAAAGTTCAGTGTAGGAGCCACCTTTATGGAGGGGAATGATGTGGGATATTTTCCACAGTGTGGGGACATAGCTTTCTGATTAGAACTGATTAATTAAGATAGAGAATGGATAAGCTAGGGCTTCTGCTGCTATTTTAGGTATTCAGTGGGGAGATTGTCAGCTGCAAGTTTGTCAACTTAAGTTTCAATAAAAGTTTTTTTATATTGGAGGTAGGTACTGATGAAAAAGAAAAGACTGTGGGCAGAGTATTTATTTATTTTTATTATTTTAACATTATTTTACCAGGATAGATTCAACTGGACACAAAGTGCCCATTTTCAGTGGAGCCCTGGGGAGAAAAGCTCCAAGGAAGTTAACAGAGTGCATACATGGTTTAGGTAGCAATAAAAAACTGGTATACAAGGTAAGAGAAACAAAGAAATACAAGAACAATTTTGTTAAAACAATAAGATAAACAATAAGATACTCAGGAGTAGAACCCCTATTTGCAATATTTACAAAAAAAAAATCCATATTAGGTGAGTATATCAGGTTAAAATACAGTGTATGCAATGGAGGCATACAGTGGGTCACTTATATGGAGTACTGGGTCTTCAAGGTGGGTCTTTGCAGTTACAAAGAGGGTTAGCATAGAGATGTGAATTAAGAAGGCCCTTGAAGGTGGTTGTGTGACTTTATAGCCTGAGTTCAGGTGGGAGGGTGTTCCATACTTTAGCAACATCATAAGAGAATAGGGCCTCCCCAGCGCTTTTATTGCATGGGTTGATTTCAATCAGGTTTTTGTTACATGAACATAGTTCCCTTTTGGGGTTGTGAAAGTTTAGTATGTCAGCTAGGGGAGGGCTCTTCCCCGGATGAAAAATAATTTGTTGGGCTATGATCAGTTGGTAGTAGCGTAGGAGGTTTGGAAATTTTAACCAGTGCAGTTTAATTAGGGATTGGCAGTGATGGGAATGTGATTGATTATTATTATTATTATTATTATTGTTATTATTATTATTATTATTATTATTATTATTATTATTATTATTACTATTATTATTATTATTGTTATTATTGTTATTATTATTGCTATTATTATTATTGTTATTAGTATTATTATTATTATTAGTATTATTATTATAAGTATTATTATTATTAGTATTATTATTATTGTTATTATTATTATTATTATTATTATTACTATTATTATTGTTGTTATTATTATTATTATTGCTATTATTATTATTATTGTTATTATTATTATTATTATTATTACTATTATTATTATTGTTATTATTATTATTATTGCTATTATTATTATTATTGTTATTATTATTATTTGTATTATTATTATTATTGTTATTATTATTATTATTGTTATTATTATTATTAGTATTATTAGTATTATTATTATTATTATTGTTATTATTATTATTATTATTATTACTATTTGGTTTTGATGTAGGAAGGGTGGGTAGAGGGTTGTGTTGTTTGGTCAAAGACAGAATGTTTCAGTAAGTCTTCATTGAATGAGTCAGCAATACTGCTGGAGGAAGGGGTGTGGTTGGTGGGGGGCCTACTTCACCTGGGTGAAGAATAGAGCTTATTGTGGACCAGAACTGCTTAGGGTTGTGATGGGAGAAGTTTAAGACAGACTGATAATACTGAGTTTTATCTTCTTTTATTTGCTTTTTGATCCTGTTGCGCAAATCTAGGAATGACTGTGTAGAGGAGAGGGGGTTTGTTAAGCCCCAGTTCTCCCAGGCCTTATCTCTGATTTTCATTAGTGCCCTTGTGCTTTTATGTAGCCAAGGGGAGTACTGTGTTTTGACTCTGGTATTTATTAATGGGGCATGTGTGTTTAGGATATTTAGGAAGGTGCTATTGAAGAAGTGGACGGCTTCACCCAGATTGAGGTACTTTAGTGTTGACCAATCACATTTTTGAAGGGATGAGATGAAGGAGAGAGGGTTAAAGTTTACCCTATTTCAAATTTGCCTATAAATGATGGGTTTAGCACATTTTAAGTGGTATCTCAGAAGGAATGTTGGAGTATGGTCACTGAGGATATCTGACAGACAGCCAGCTAAGTATGAGTGAGGGTTTTTATTGAATTATATCCAGTCAAGAGTAGTATGTTTGTTAGAGTTTTTATTTATCCGGGTAGGTGACTGTATTAGTTGGGAGAAACCATGAAGGTTTAGGTGGTAGGCTGGGAGATTTCTACTACAAGATAACCAGTTGATATTAAAATCACTTAGGATTATGGTTTCTGGGTACGGAAAGGTTAGCCCAGTTCAGGAGGATTTCCAGGGGCGGGATGTTTTGCCCAGGTGGGAAGTAGCATCCTGTGATGTTGATTGTTTTATTTAGATTTAGTTTGAGATTGAGATATAGGATTTCTTCATTTCCAATGTGGGGGGGGCAGATGTGTTTAGGATCTGGATGTTGAGGTGGTGTTTAAAAATTAGAGCCACACCACCCCCTTTCTTAGATTGTCTGTCTACTCGAAGAATGTTATAACCTTTTGGGAGTATTTCCTCACTTTTGATGTAAAGTTTGAGCCAGGTTTTGGTCAGGATAAGAATATCAGGAGAGTGTAATGCTATGTTGGCATTTATGTCATTAGTTATACTTCTGATATTTAGACACATGAACAGGGGGTCAGATGGCTCTCTGTTGGATGTCAGTTGCATGAAGGAGCAGCTGTTAGGCAGAGTTTTAGGTGAGGAGATGGTAACGGTACGACCAGGGTTAGGGTGGATATCACCACTGAGGGCTAATTTAGATAGGGCAGTAAACATAAGTTTTATAAATCTGGTAATTAACCTGTCATATTTTAGGGATATTTTTTGTTTGAGTGCAACAGCTGACTGGTAGTATGGTGGGTGTACTGGGATGGAGATTGTGATGGTATGACAAGTGTAATTAGTAGGTGGGTGATGGACAGACATGAGAGTAAAGGTGCAGTGATAGTGGTGGGGTGTGTCTATTATGGAGTTCTGGTAGGATGTAAGGTGTACAAGAAGAGTGCAGGTAAGGACTGTAAGCACATTAGGTAGTAGCATGACTGTGTCAGGTGAGTAGTTAGATTGGAAGTGGGTGGGGTACTGTGGGCGGTAGGGGAGATAGGTCACTAGTATTGTTTTGATTGGCTGCTAGTTACTGGGAGGGGTTAGTGCCTAGAATAAATGTATATGTAATGGGGGATGGTGGAATTAGGGGGCAGGGTGGGGCGCAAAGTGAGCTTGTGCGTAGAACGGGCAAACAAAGTAGGGCTTAAACCCCTCCAAACTGTGGATTACCAGGTAAGTTAATATAGACTTAGTACTGGGAGTGGGGCTTAAATACCTTGTGTCCTGATGGGAGACTAGTAATCTAAAGATGGCTCCATAAACAGCAGGAACTTAATATAGACTTAGTATTGGGGGTGGGGCTTATACCCCTTGTGTCCTGACTGGAGACTAGTAATTTAAAGATGGCTTCATAAACAGCAGGAACCTAATATAGACTTAGTATTGGGGGTGGGGTTGAAACCCCCTTGTGTCCTGATGGGAGACTAGTAATTTAAAGATGGCTCCATAAACAGCAGGGACCTAATATAGGTTCATAGGTAGGTACTAGGCTATTGTCCCTAGAGCCTAAATAAGCCTACACAAAAAGGTACCCTGGCTTTCGCCACCCAAGAAAATTATAACTTTTAAGAACAAGCAGCAAACGCAAAATAAAGTAATAAAGTAGGAAGAAACACAAATACAGTAAAAGCAGATGAATAAAGTGCAATTTTTATATAACACTAGAAAACGAGCAAATTGATTTAAACAAATTACCCAATTAACTGGAAAAAAAGCTCATACTTAGCCCTGTTCCAGCAGTCTTCAATTAGACAAGCTCTAACTGCACACTCCTGCCACTAGGGTGCAGGGGAACCTTCTCCAAAAAAGATGGCCGGGATTAGTGGTCAAGTTATGCAAACAAAGTCAGGATGTTTGAATCTAGTCTATGCTACAGCAAAGAAGGTGCACCAATTTCAGAAAGAAACAGTTCAAATAAGCAGGCACAATAAGCCTTTAACCAGCAATTCCCAGCTCAGAAGGGCAGAATCTAGCCTCTCCTCCCACAAGAGTGCAGACCACAAACCTTCTTAATGAAAAATAACTGGCCTAAAACCCAAGTGCTTTAACCAGAATAAATACATTTTTAGAATAACAGACAATGAGCCTTCAATCAGCAATTCCCAACTTAGAAGGATGTAAGCTACCTGTCCTGCCACAACAGTGCAGACCACAAGCCTTCTTAATGTAAAACAACTGGTCTGGAGCCCAAGTGCTTAAACCAAAAGGCTTAGAATAACAGTTCCAGTGTAATCAGGCTACTACCAAGCAGTAATAAATGGAGCAGAATAAATACAATTGAGTACTTTTAAGAAGATACAAAAGCAAAATAAAGTGCACATTTTTTTAAGTAAAGTGCAAGGAGAGAGGAAGAAGGTGCAGAAGAAAAATTCAAGGTTAAGAGCCTAAGTGGGTTGGCCTTCTCAGATGTTCTCTCTGTGTTAGGTAGAGGGAACACCAGACTGGGAGGGGTGTCCCAGATCAAATTTACAGTAGGGGCAGGCAACTGCAAAGCCACCAACTATAACAACACCACAAAATAGGGTGGGGGAGAGGGGAAAACCAGTTTTAGGATAGATGAGAAACAGAAAACAATGATAGAAAATATATAAAATAATTCAGTCAGGCAAAATTAAGACAATGCAGAACTCTGAAAGGTTAAAATGCTAAGAAATATACTTATCAATCAGCGATATATTTCCAGATTGTTTGAGAATCACACTTCATAAACAGCAGGAACCTAAGTGTATATAGACTTAGTATTGGGGGTGGGGCTTAAACCCCTTGTGTCCTGATGGGAGACTAGTAATTTAAAGATGGCTCTATAAACAGCAGGAACCCAATACACACTTAGTATTGGGGTAGGGCTTAAACCCCTTGTGTCCTGATGGGAGACTAGTAATTTAAAGATTACTCCATAAACAGCAGGAACTTAATATAGACTTAGTATTGGGGCGGGGCTTAAACCCCTTGTGTCCTGATAGGAGACTAGTAATTTAAAGATTACTCCATAAACTGCAGGAGCCTAATATAGACTTTGTACTGGGGTGGGTGTAGCAAAAAGGATGTTAGAAAAGAACATCCCCTACAAAGAGAAACTCAGATGGTATAATATACTTCTATTTATGAGACACTTTTTTTCTATCCTGAACATCTAGGAGGGCTGGGGTGGGGTCTGTGAAGCTGCAACACCTTGATGATGTAGTTTATATGAATTTTATATGAGTATAATCCAGATTTGTAACATATAAATGTGTTGTCTTAGAGGTCATGTAGTTTTCATGTTTATCCAGTGTGTGGAAACCTTGCTTATATGGCCTTCATGTTGCTAGATTTTCGGTAGAATTGCTATTGTTTAAACTTTTTGGACACATATTTCACAAATGATAACATAAAGATACATTTCTTACACCTCAAAATACTACCCATTAACTATGCTCAGTGAGAGAATACAGACCAATGCAATATTGCATATCTGCTGCTGACAGGGTTGTAACTTTGTAAAAAGCAACTAGTAAAGAACACCGAAGCTGGGAAGTTGGTATGACATTCAGAATCTATTCATGCATTTGATCTGATCTAAGAATGCCATATGGTTGAAGAAACATTTTTTAAAGTTATGATCTATGCTTTATTGCTCCATATAGATCACACCTAGATTTTCTACTGGAATTTAAACATCCTTTGTACCAAACGATATTCTAAACACAGACAGCCAGGGTTTGCTACTAGATCTGATGATGAAATATATGGTATTTTCACTTATCATTCACACTCTCTACAATACTTTATTTTGATAGAAAAGTGTGCACTTTGAATCCAATAAAAGCTCCTTAAATGTAATTGCTACTATGGTTTTGTTTTGAAGATTACAAGAAATATAAAATGTATTTATTTAGATGTTATTGTTTTACTGGAAAAGTCTGAGTATGGACAATTATTAATGGAGGCCCAGTGGAAAAAATTCAATGAATAATAAAGTATGAACCAAAGTTGAAAACCCAGATAGTAAAGATTACATATCTACATGGGATATGTTAAATAAAACAGTATCTATATCTATTTCTATATATATGTATGTATCTGTCTATCTGTATACATATATAAATTTCAAATGCGCAATATGCAAACAAAAAATAAACACATTGTTGTGCCAGGACCACAAAAATTACTCTCTGACTATTTGGGGGAAAAAGATAAACTTAAGTGTCAGAGACATTACTAGCTGGCAAAGAACCGTGGTGAAAAGTAATGTAACTTTTAAAAGCTGTTACAAGTTCAGTCTGCCACACTTATAAAAAGGTGTGGCAGAACAGTGACAACAGCTTTTAATGGTGTTTGCCCTTCAGAGGAACACTTTGTTTCTACCCACTGTCTCTTTGACAGCATCATTGTGGTTTGTAGGCTCTCAAAGGCTTTGAAAGCCAGTAAAACGCTTTATGTTCCTACATTTCTTTCTCTTGTAACTAGTAGTACATTGTGTACATAAAGCTCCAGGCACGACACAGAATTATGATTCTGTCTCTGATCATAACCAGCTGTGTTCTTGACATGCATGCCAAAGTTTACCTCCTGAGACTCGCTCTCAGGGTGAATTTCTTGGCATTGACGTATTGAACACATAATACACTAGTTATGATCAGAGACCCAATCTCCATCCTCTGTATTAGATCCTATTTTTAATGTACAATCAAAATATATGGAACAACATTAAGGCTGATAGAGGATGCAGAAAGGTATAATAAATATACAGGTTACATACCATTTGAATGAGAAGACATAATATTTCAGTTTGGTGGTCCTTTGAGTCACATATCCATTATAATTATGATCAGACTGTTGTTATCACTGAACATTTTTGTACTATTTTGCTGCATATTTTATTATTGCATAGTATTTGTTTTAAAAGTGCTATCACTGGAGTACTTTAACTCACTGCATATATTGTTAAAAAAGAACTTCACATTTGAAAATCTTGAATATTTTTAATTTTACAGAATGCTGAAAGGAAATTCTGAGAAAGTGTTCCTTATTCTAGCATGTGTGTGTGTGAACATTTTGTCTTCCATATAACATTGCTGAAATTGAACACTCATGCATGCTTTTTATCTGACAGCACTGTAGACATAAAAAGTTGGAAAAGTCGCATTATATTGTGTATACAAGCATACCTCTCAACTGTCCAGATTCTCACTGCATATCCATATTTTTGCCTTATATTTGTGATGTGTTTCTCACAAAATCTGTTTTTTTTTTGTCAAATCATTGAGGATTGAAGTCACTAAATAATGATAGACATTTGAGTCTACGACTTCATATCCTTTGGAAAATGCACATAAATCAAAATTTGTTATTCTATCAACTTTGAGTTTATAAGAACAGTGTTTAAAATCTGTCCCTTTTTGGGTCTTTGACCCGTTAGTTTTTGGCTTTATCCCAATTTCTTGTACTAAGAGTATGAGAGGTAAGTGTACAAGAAGGTCTAACAGATAGAGACACACTTGCCTGCTGCCACTTGTGCTAAATGGCCTTGTGCTATAATTCCTACTTGCCCTTTACTAGTTAATTTACTATTCCTCCCACCACCCAACCCTTTTGAACTACATAGCCCTACAAAAGCCCTAACTTTAATCCTGAAACTCCCACCTGGTCCCTGAGAGGTTGGCTTTATGGTTAAGGTGTTTACCTTACAGACACAAGCTGTGGGTTTAAGCAATCTAATAGCCCTAACCATAAAACTGACCTCCCACATTCTAACAATAAATTCCCCAGTCACTCTGTAAACATAAAACTTCACTGTCTCACCTTCCTAAACCTAAAGTCCCCAATCATTCCATAATCCTAAAACTCCCCAATTACTCCCTAACGTACTTCCTAAATCTAAAGTCCACTCCTAATTGTTGACTGGAAAACATCCCACTCCCTCCTGCAACTGCCACACTTGCCTTGCTCAGTCTCTGCTACCATGTTCAGACAAGGAGCTGCAGCTTCACTATCGCCACACAGCTACTGCACCTTGCCTTAATATATGGTCAAGTTTAAGCTCACGACACAGCCCACGTGATCTATAAGTTGCCTGAATCCCTAGCTGAGAGACAGTGATCTTTAAGCGGCTGGGACTCAAGAGCTTCTAGGAGACATCTGTTACATACTGCAATGGTTATACAGAATATTAACCAATGATTCATTGATCATTTTAAGTTCTGGATCTAAAATTTAAATGAGACACTTTTTGCAAGTCGGCTATACATGCTATATATGATTTTTTTTATAAATTGTGACAAAAAAAGTCAACAAATAAGTTACAATTCTTTACCAGATAACCTGGCAAACACTTTCTGTTAATGTCTACAAGACAGAGCAAATTTTCCCTCTTGAGATTTATTGTTAAATGCATTTCAACCATGTACATGCAACATTCACTAAATTCATAAAGCTGCAAGTAAAGCCGAGACTTAAACCATTTCTCAGAAAGCAGCTTTTCAAACATGTATTGATAAGGAAGAGAAGAACCAAGCATTGTTACATATGAGAGGTTTCATCTGAAGGTATAAAATGTTTTCCCTGAAGGTCTTTTATTAGCCTAATATACCATTTTAGTTGCCAATGCTGCTATGTTTTGCATTTCTTTTCGATAAGAAATGGGGCATGTAGCAGTGACCCATGGAGAGAGGAAAAGGGCAGGCCTACAGACACCTTCAAAACCTATTAACTTAAATGTGAGACAGTAGAGAGAGCCAATGTCTTAATATGCTGAATCAATAAAGGCAGTTAAGTAAAGGCTCCTAAGTGCAGTGAAAACAGCTGCTAAGGAAAGATATTATTAGGCATTCATAGTTTTGTTTTTTCACAATACATATTATGTAGACACCTGTCAGCTCTGAATGAACAGTTCATTGACTTTTGAAAGGGAAATTTTGCCATTTAAGGTCAATATTTTGCAACATTTACGAAAACCTTCCTTCGACATCATACGACATTTGCAGAATTCAAACATCAATGAAAGATACACTTATGCACTTTCTGAACAGTGAGTGCGTGCATGGTGGGGAGGGGAGGGGTATCAAACTTACAGCAAAATATATTGTTTATTTAGTTATTTATTCCTTAAAGGGACAAACCCACCATTTAAAATCTAGACCAAGCTCTATTTCTAGGGGAGATTCAATCTCAATGTTTTCAGTTCATGACAACAGTGAAGCTTTCATTTATTCTGGATCATATTTTGTATTTTATTTTTAGAATAACAGCAATGTGCACAAAAAGGAGTAATCCAGCCTCTAAAACAGTATGTACTACAATGGAAACTGGCAGTTGACATGTCCAGTGATCAGCCCACTGTTGGAAAACTAACTTCGTTATTTGTACACACCAGGGCATGAACTGTTTGTACATCCTTGCCGTCGCTGCATTTTATAATTTTAAATCATAATTTTGTGTTCACTGCCACAGTTTCAGTAGGGATACGGTAGGTACCTGTGAAATATTTCACAAGGGCATATATGATATGGTTAAGAATACTTTTCAGGCAAAGAATCATTCAAAGTCAGAAGAATTTATCATCTCCTATGGTGTCTGTGACTTTTTAACGCATGCCTCCTCCTTTCTATACTGTCATATGCTTCCTAAAGCTGGGAACAAATCTTCTGACACAACTGTTCCACATTAATAGACCTACTTCCTTTGACATCAGGATGCAACAACCCTGCCGCTTTATATTAAGCTGGTCACATAGTCTTCCTTGTAATTACTGTCCCTCCTGTGACTTTCGTGACTTAACAGACTTGAATGTAGCAGTACACTGCCCTAATATTCATAGAAAATGCTGCCAGATGGGTGACATTGTGCTGTAAGAGTGCTAAGGCAGAAGGACACTGAAGGTACACCAAACCGGCCACTATATTAACATAAAGTTTTTCTCTGCTGCCATTAGAGAAATCAGAAAGAATGAACATTAATGTAGTTCTCAAACAAGGTAACCTTACTTCAGGGTGACTCCCACAGAAATTTTAATGTTCACAATACTGATAAATATCTAGGTTTTACTAGCACGCATGAGACGGGATCTGACAGTAAGAAGAAGGAACAGAGTATTTAAAGCCTTCTTGCAAATCTCAAGAAGAAACAGCAACCTGATGACAACCAGAAGGCGACAGTGCACAGCAACATGGGTCAGGCCCACTCGAGATATTGCAGGCAGATAGGACACTGATGGGAACATCCACATGGTGCAGGCAGATAGGATACTGACGGGAACATCCGCATGCAGGCAGATAGGACACTAATGGGAACATCCGCATGGTGTAGGCAGATAGGACACTGAGGGGAACATCCGCATGGTGTAGGCAGATAGGACACTGATGGGAACATCCGCATAGTGCAGGCAGTTAGGACACTGATGGGAACATCCGCATGGTGCAGGCAGATAGGACACTGATGGGAACATCCGCATGGTGAAGGCAAATAGGACACTGATGGGAACATCTGCATGGTGCAGGCAGATAGGATACTGATGGGAACATCCGCATGGTGCAGGCAGATAGGGTATTGACAGGAACATCCACATGGTGCAGGCAGATAGGACACCCACAGGAACATCCGCATGGTGCAGGCAGATAGGACACTGATGGGAACATCCGCATGGTGCAGGCAGATAGGACACTGACGGGAACATCTGCATGGTGCAGGCAGATAGGACACTGACAGGAACATCCGCATGGTGCAGGCAGATAGGACACTGACAGGAACATCCGCATGGTGCAGGCAGATAGGACACTGATGGGAACATCCGCATGGTGCAGGCAGATAGGACACCCACAGGAACATCTGTGTGGTGCAGGCAGATAGGATACTGATGGGGACATCTGTGTGGTACAGGCAGATAGGACACTGATGGGAACATCTGTGTGGTGCAGGCAGATAGGACACTGACAGGAACATCTGTATGGTGCGAGCAGATAGGACACTGATGGCCACATCTATATGGTGCAGGCAGATAGGATACTGATGGGAACATCTGTATGGTGCAGGCAGGCAGGACACTAACAGGAACATCTGTATGCTGCATGTAAACCACCCTCTATTTAGCTATGGCAGGCAATGAGGGATAAAGCCTTAACTGCAGTGAAGGCAACTAAGGTTCAGTTACTGGCTCAGGCATCTGATGCACTAGCAGAGAAGAATAAGCATTCACAACTTGGTTTATGTGTGTGTTTGGGAGGGGGTGCATACACAGGACATACAGAGTGGTCAGAGTGCCCTGGAGTAGGTTGGGAGAACAGATATATAGTACTTTGATGAGTTGGGCAGGGCAGCTTGCTGGTATCAGCTCCTCACAGAAGAGTTGAGTTTGATGTGTCCCCCTTATAGCATGTCCAACCCCCAGTCTGTTATCTTGAACCTGCAAGAAATGGGAAATGGTGGAGAAAAACTCTCTCATGGCAGCAATTTGACTCAGACCTTGGACACCTTGATGTCTTCTCCAGCCCCAACGTTTGATCAGAGTAAGCCCAGTGGGGGCAAAAGGGGTAGAAAGACCTGCCAATCAAGGAGAGACATTAGGGTCCTCTGATGGGCAGCTGTGGGGGAGACAAAACCGCTCTAAAAATATCCCCATTCACACTGTCTTTTGGTCTTGTAACCTGGCTCACAATGTGTGGAAAAAACTGAGAGGTGCAAAAAAAAAAAAGAAAGAAAACATGGTCTAAAATAGCAGAAAGACATGGAGCAAAAACAAATAAGTGCAGCAAGAAGGCATTAAAATTTGTGGAAATAAAACATATTAAAAAATAAGTATAACAAAATACAAAAGACGAAAATGATACTGATTAAACAGAAAGGAAGCAAAAAAGTTAGTGGTTTTAGAACTAATTAAGAGAAATAAAATACACAAGAAAGCAATTAAATGATATAGTGAATGAATATCGAGGGTAAAGAATGAAATAGCAGTGAAAAAAACATTCTGGTGAAAAACTATCAAAGCTAAATATGCTATATATTCCCAAAGGGGACAAAATGAGTTTTGTGAATTCCATAATGCCAATCACCTTCTCAAACTCTCCCAGAAGTTCATACTGTGAAGCCAGTTTTGTAGAGTGAAGACAGAATTAGTGAACAGAGGTGTGGTCTGCTGTTCTTTACCTTCTGGCATGACAGAGAACCCAGATGCAGGTAAGAGCGGAAGACTTTCTTTCTACTGGCCTTAAAAGTCAGTCGTTCCAATGGATTGATTTGCACTGATATGCCTATGTAGTTCAGAAGAGTATGAGACATGATTTGCCCTGCCAGTTTCTAAAAATAAAGCATCTATTATAGATAGGTAAGACCCACAGGACTTTTTAAATCTAGCCATTTTTTTTTTCTTTAAAGGTGAGGATCAAAATCCATACCTTGTGACTTGTGGGTAAGCACCTTCACCATTATACCAACCACCAACTCTGCTTATTTCATACCTACATCTTATTAGTATATAGCAAATTAGTAGTCACTTATTCCCACAGTGTTCTGTGACAAGAATTTGATTTCCATTGTTAAAGAAAGTGACTATTTTACCTAATAGAAAGCTGGCAGGGCTCGCTGTTTCTCTTATATTTGTGCATATTTGCTAAACTTCATAACTTCATCTTCTTATTATGTTTTGTGCCCTGTCACTCACGACTGACTAATC
The DNA here is from genome assembly GCF_019279795.1 of Protopterus annectens. Lineage (NCBI taxonomy): Eukaryota > Metazoa > Chordata > Ceratodontiformes > Protopteridae > Protopterus > Protopterus annectens. The sequence continues at coordinate 1,496,965,328 of NC_056726.1, forward strand.
ATGTTCACTGATTTTTTTTGTATGTCTGTGTGTTTTGGAGCTGCTAGGTGGGATGCCCCACTTCTTTCCTCTTCCCTTTCTTATACATCTCTTGTATCACTTTCTTAATAACTAGAAGGATGCTCCAATCTAGTCAACTACCCAATGCTAATATGCTACACATTCAGCCACATTCCCATTGGCACTGTCCCAAACAAAAAATCCCATATCTTTGTCCAGGCAATCATATATTTGCTGAGTAGCCATCACATTCCTTGCCCTCTCAGCCTAGAGGTTAAACAATGGGCAAATTATATTTCTTCAGTATGCCCTACTAAGGACCTCTGTTATAATCAATAGATTTGGAATCTGGAGAACCCCTTTCTCCAAGGCCAGATGTATATCTGGCAAGCAGTAAGAAAAATGTAAACAGAAATACTAGTCCAGGTCCAACTTAAAAAAAATTAAGACTGTATCCTCACAATAAAGTAACCATTCTCAACCCATATACGACAGAACTCTATGTATAAAACCTTAACTCCCTTTGAACTCCTAAGACCTTAATAATTGCAACCCAAATTAGACCCATACAAAATATAACCAAAACTAGCACAAACAGCAGCAGCTCAGAACATAATAATACATCTTATACCAGAAATGAAAGAACTATTGCTCAGGGATGATATATATCTGACTCCAGGCCAAATATATTGCAGTCAGACTATAAACAACCTTTGTCCACCCCTGTATCACCTTACTGAAGTGTGCTCACCCTATCACCACCCCCTGCCCCTAATCCCATCCTGACATGTTACATTACTAAATCCTCTTTATCAGTACTACAGCACAACACAAAAAGACACAGAACACAAACAGCACCAAACAGGCACAACTCTAAATCTATCCCGTACTAACCCCTCTGTGTAACTCTAACCAGTGATCACTGACACCTGCATACTAACTGCTATAACGTGACCATGCACATCTCACAAATACCACCTTCTCAGTCAAACATTAATTTGCCTGCAGACTCTTACTTGCTTACACTGTATAGAACTGGAATTCCATCATATTAGTTTCAAACAAATGAGTATTCACTCATGTGCATTCATTCTTTTTTAATATCCACACAAACTTTTCTACCAAATGAGTATTCCATCTTTTCTGATTTCAGCCATTTAGACTGACCAGTTACTTTTACATTATTTATTGCCGATAGATCAGTAAGTGATTAATAGAAATATGAAGAAATCAATATCACCTTCTTTTGAAGTATTATTAAACCTAATCACGATTTTTTTTTGAAAATGAACAAGAAATCATAGAAATAATAGCAAAAATAAAGAAAAATGAATTTTATAATTTGATTCAAGTTGGTAATGTTATTATATAAATACAATACTCTTTGACTTTTTAGTTGTAATTGATTCATAGATTAGTACTAGACTAACTGCCCTTGTGAGCCATTTTAAGCCTAGCCAATTATCCCTTGTGAGACTCAAACCCTGCACCTTCTGTTTGTAACCTTAACCATTAGGCCACCCTCCCAACCATGCAATTAGGTTGTACACAAATAAAAATAATAGCATGCAATAATGCACTTTTCATTTTTGATATGAAGTGTCAGTTCACTATTTTAGTCTTAGGGCAAGGGGATTGTCAGATGAAGATTCAGGTAATTAAAGTATGTATTGTGGAAAGAAAGAAAAGAAAAGGTTTATTAGCATGAATATTCATATTAAATAATACCCTTGATTTTGACAGAATGTAGGAATGTTAGAAATTTAAGCCAAGAGAACAAGAGGATATTGGCAAAATATCAGTAAATGGGCAACGTGATGAAAAAGCAATAGATTTAAAGAGTAAAGAAATGAAAAAAAGTGTAAATCATAAGTCATGTATGTGAGCAAAATCATTCATTATATTATATTGATACCTGCAGGTGTTTATTTCTCTCGGATCATGCTAGTGATGCCTCTAGGTACCTAATGCTGCCTTCTCATCCTTACTTTGATAATTGCAACATGTTGCCTACAAACTAATGAAATATTTTATCTTAAAGCATACTTTATGACCCGTAAGGCTGCCTGTTCACATTACCATTTTTAGTGCAGCCAGAGTGATATTAACTGTTGGTCATTCATTAATTATGCATGTTGTCATAATTTCATATTTCTGTAAACGTTTTAACAGCCATCCAACATCGAGAGAATTATTTAACCTCACATGCCAGCTCAAAGCAGCATGTGCAAAATTATGATGATCATATGTACATGTAGAGACTGAGACGTACGTACATGCAGAGACTGAGGCATACATGCAGAGACTGAGAGTTACATGTAGAGATAGAGACATACATTTAGAGACTAAGACATACATGTAGAGACTGAGAATTGCATGTAGAGACTGAGATGTACATGTAGAGACTGAGATGTACATGTAGAGACTGAAAATTGCATGTAGAGACTGAGATGTACATGTAGAGACTGAGACGTACATGTAGAGACTGAAAATTTCATGTAGAGACTGAGATGTACATGTAGAGACTGAGACATACATGTAGAGACTGAAAATTGCATGTAGAGACTGAGATGTACATGTAGAGACTGAGACATACATGTAGAGACTGAGATGTACATGTAGAGACTGAGATGCACGTGTAGAGACTGAGAGTTACTTGTAGACTGAGACGTACATGTAGAGACTGAGAATTGCATGTAGAGACTCAGATGTACATGTTGAGACTGAGACATACATGTAGAGACTGAGACATACATGTAGAGACTGAAAATTGCACGTAGAGACTGAGATGCACATGTAGAGACTGAGATGTACATGTAGAGACTGAGACTTCACTGATATTTTGTAAACTGCACTTATTGCAATGTTCAGACTCTATTGTCAGACTTAAAATGTAACAAAAGCATGAATGTAAGGTCGTCCCGAACATTTTGCTCTCAATAGTTCTTTATTACCATAGTTTCAAAATATAAACATTTGCTAGTAATGCTAGTCTTCAACTTGCTTTTATCAAAAGGCTCATTGCAAGTTGCAGTGTAACTTTCTGTCACTTCAGTGGATGCAATGAACAGATTAGTCTGCAAGTATTGCATGGTGCATGTGATCCCCCAGAGGTAGAACATTCCTCATTCAAGTTAGGGTTTACTTAATGCATGAGTAGTTAAAATACTGTGCAAGTTAAAGCTGCATTGTCCAAGGCCAAGAATACACCTTCCATGGGACCCGACAATATCCCTGGATCCTGGCACCACATCTGTGTTCCCTGTTCAGTCACAGCCTCACCTCAGGCTTTGTCCCTACCAAATAGTGCACTGCTACAGTCATCCCTCTCCATAAAGGAGTGACTAGAGACCCTGGGAATTTTTGCTCTGTTAGCCTGACGAGTCTGATATGTAAGGCTATGGAGTGTATCAACATGGACCTAATTAACAAGGATATAGGGAATCTCTGAACTACAGATCCCATGCAATTTGGTTTTGTGAAAGGTAGATCATGCCTGCTTAACCTGGTTGACTTCTTTGAGTCAGTCACCAGAGCTATGGATGAGGGCAAGGCAGTTCATACAGCCTACCTTGATTTGGCTAAGGCCTTTGATACCATTCTCCCTCAGGAATAATTGATAAAATCACAAAACTAGGCATCAACCCCTATATCACTAGTTGTTGTGTGTTTCGGCTTTTCCCGGTTAGGGGTCGCCACAGCAGAACTCCGGTCCGCTAATGATTGGCAGTAGATTTTTACGTGCTGAGTTGCCAGCTCTGATGCACAACCTTCAACGAAGGTACGCCCATTCACGCATGTCTCCACACAGAAGACGCTCTAGCTGAGAATCGAACACGACAACATCTTTCTGTGAGGCGACAACGCTACCGCAGCACCACCAAATTGGCTCACAGATAGAACCCACAGTGTGAAAGTAGCGGACTCCAAGACAGACTGCTGACCAGGCACAAGTGGAGTCAAACAGGGATCAGTCCTGGGGTCCCTTCCTGTTTGGCATCTACTTCTCAGAAGTCCAGACCAACACAGAGGGCCACTGGCTGTCCAAGTTCACAGATGACTGCAAGCTGGGAGCCATTATTAACTTCCCAAGTGATGTAGATATCCTACAGAAAGGCCTCACTGAAACCAATGACTGGTGTCAAAATTACGGCCTTAAGCTTAATGCCAAAAAATGCATTGTCATCCCCTTTGGGAAAAATTCAATTCCCACTAATTACCACATTGACCGGAGCCCACTGAACACTGAAGGCATTATAAGAGATCTGGGGACACAGGGTAACAGCAACCTCTCCTTCGACCACCACATTGCCACTGTGGTCAGAAAGTTCTTCTATGTGGCACATCTCATTACCAAGGGTTTTGCATTCAGGAAGAAAAAAGTCATCATCTCTCTGTACTCTTTCCTCATTAGGCCAGTCATCGAGTATAATGCCACATTTGGCATGTACCTCACTAGACACATATAACAGCTGTAAAGGCCACAAAAGTACTTCACAAAGAGGATCCTAGGCCTTAAACACTTGTCCTACATGGACAGACTCAAACAACTCCAGCTATTCTCTGCCTCATATCATGTACTAAGAGGCGATCTCTGCTTGACTTACAAAGTCATGTCTGACCCAGCTTTGTTAGAAATGCTACATCTAAAGAAATCCCAATCCCTCTGCACCACACGCTGCAGAAACCTAAACCTCATTACCACAATCAACAGAACATGCTGGAGGGAGGGACAGGTTCATAACCCAGAGACTTCCCATGCTCTGGAATAGACTTCCCATACATGTCAGGTAGAGCACCTCACTGGCCCTCTTCAAGAGAAATTTTGATGAGTGGATGGGAAAAAGAAAGTTCACCCCGGGGATCACTCCAGTGGCTTTACTTGATAGAGGTACTGGGAACTAACGCTGGGTGGCACAATGCCAGGGCAGTCCTATCGGCTAGGCTTGCAAAGGCTCCAGGGCCATTAGCCTATTACACACCTATGAACTTATAAACCAAATCGTATGGAAGATATCCAGAATGATTGACAGAAAACAACACAGATTTAGGTAGTAAGGGAGACATGAAGAGATAATGTAAAAGAACACATAGTATGTTATGGCAACATCATAATGTGATGCAAAGCAGTTGCAGTCTGAGAAGTGAGCATATGTGCTTAAACATCAAATATGAATGGACACAACAAAAGGCAAAATGTAAAAGAAAAGACAAAACCTTGAAGCAGCCATGTCAGTTGTCTCTGATGCTTATATGTTCAAAGTATTTAGTGATTTTTATAAGTTTATATCCAGTGGGATAAATACACAAGGCCAGAACTACAATATATTCATACAACTCTGCACTATCTCTCTCAATTAAATATTGCTTGTTGACAGAAACACAATTTACCTGACAGAGTAAAAAAAGCCATTTTTATTGTACCAGAAAGGGCCTTTATTTTTATTTATTTTATTTATATATTTACATTTGTTTACCGGGAAATTCCGACTGGACAAAGGTCCTTTTTCAGCAGATGCCTGGGGAGAAAAGCTCCACATCATGTACACGATAAAGATACAAAGTTGCAGCAACCGTAACAACATTACAGGTTGTTGGCTTTAATACAATAACAAGATGTTGATTATCAGCAGTATATACAGTAAATGTTGCAAGTTAAGATAGTTTCTTGTTGTTTATAATACTACTAAGAAAGTTGTCAGACAAGATTTTAAAGTATGTAAAGACAACTAGAGAATTCTGACTGTGGTTAGTAGTGGCGGTAGTATAGTTGGGTTAAGAGTCAATTATCTGGATGCTCCATCACCAGACTCACCGGGGTGACAAATATGTTGTGCAACATAAGAAGCAAAACAAATAAAAGTTACAAACTTGACAGCAGTAGCCCATAAAATTCAGTTCCTGACATAACTATGCATGTTCTCTAACCCTACAGCGCAAAGTATTAATCGTTAATTTGTCAAGAGGCTCTCATTTTTAGTGTTGTCAGTTACAGAATTTACCATGTTCACACATACTGCATAACTCTAAATATTCCAAGGCAGATAATAAAATAAAATGTAGATTATGCAATTTTATTACAAACACCATATTATTCAACACAAAATTAAAAATAAAGTTAATGTAACAGATATTGTTTATGGCTAGGCAATTTGATACCAAATAAACCCTCATGTTTCCCTTGTATTAGATACCCAAGTAATATCTGAAAAATAATTACTGACTACAGAACATACTGGAAACATTGAACAATACCCACTGTCATAATCTCATGGGTATCTGACGTGTCATTATTTATTTCCATAGAGTGTACAGTGTGATGAGAAGTATATGGATAGGAAAAGTGTAGTACTAACAATGTAATATCTGTATATCAAAGCAAGCATCATTAACATCACCATAACCCCCCCTTTTCCCCTATTTTCTACATGGAGATGGAACATTGTGTCACTTGTCCCTATCTCTAGTTATTCAGTGCCACTCTCCTACCTTCTTTAACAGTCATGTTTGACTGTCACAGGTCTTCTCTCCCACATTCCATCTGCCTCTTTGCCGGATGCCCTCATTTCCTCTTGCCTACTTCCTAACTGTCACAAATATTCATCAGACTGTCTACTGCTGTCCTACAAATGCACCCAAGCCAGAGTAATCTGTTCTCTTTCACCTTTTCTGCAATGAGAGCTCCTTTGGCTTCTGCTCTTATGTCCTCATTATGTACACCAGTCCAGATGACATCGTGGTTAAGGTCTTTGCCTGCCATGCACAAGGTCCAAGCAATCAAAACCCCTAAACCGGAATGCAGGAAACAAATTGTGACAATGTTACTCTTGAGCATGTCTTGTGCTTCCATGTGTATGCAACATGCAGGGCACAGCATAATAAAGCCTACAGTATTACAGCAGTTTGATGTTATCTAACTACATACGTAGCACACTGACATATATTATAAATGCAAAGCATTTTATATTTTATAAAAGAGTACATAAAAGTTCTCAGATTAGTGCTAGGCTAAGTGCCTTTGTGAGCTATTTTAAGTCTAGCCAATTAAACGATGTGAGTATCAAACCCACATCTTGTGTCCGCAATGTAAGCACCTTAACTATTATGCCAACCTCCCACACATGGTGTTGTTTGATAAATCTTGTCAGTAGAGGCAAGTACAGACACAATTATGCAACTCTGAAGCTTGCAGGAAAGGACTTAACACATCCATGCCACTGGAGAAACTTGCTCTGCAACAATTATTTTATTGTAAAGGTGATAATTAAAACAGGCTGAGTTACAAAATGTGATAGTTTGTTCATAGTCTGGAAAAAACTGCTGTGAAATGCTTTCTCTGCTCATTATGTACCCTGGATTAGTTTAGGTGTGATATACTGGCTAGATTTAACTCATCTGTGTATATTTTATTTAACAGTACCAGAATTAACTACACATCTGCCCACGTGCACAAAAATTGTTTGTTTGTGTCTTTCGGCTTTTCCCGGTTAGGGGTCGCCACAGCGGAACTCCGGTCCACTAATGATTGGTAGTAGAGTTTTACATGCTGGCTTGCCGGGCCTAACGCACAACCTTCAATGAAGGAATGCCCGTTCATGCATGTCGCCACACAGAAGACGCTCTAACTGAGAATCGAACGGGCAATGTCTAACTGTGAGGCGACAACGCTACATAATTCTAACTGAGGTGGTGGCTATATCCCCTTACTGCCTCATTTTCTAACTTTAAAACATAGTAGAAGAAGGGGGGAGGTTATGGGGGGGTGCCGACATCACCATTAATGCAATAAACAGTATGTAATCTGTAAAGTGAGTGTTACTAAACCAACTAAGAACACAAAAGTAACACTAAGGAGCTGGTTTCCAAGCAGAGTCACTTTAAAAATTAAAGATTAAATAAGTTTACTCCGACATAAAGATTAAGCTCTTTCATCCAACCATAACCAGAACTTAACCAGAACCATTATGGTAGGACAAAAGCGCTTAATCTTCATGTTCAAATAAACATATTTAATTGTTACTTTTGTGCTGGTTCTCAATAAATGGTAAATACTACATAGCTAGAACAGTAGTCAGTGTGCAGCTCTACATCAAGGTACAAAATATATTATATTTTCTTTACGAAACTCAGTACAACTTCTGATCTAGCATTTCCTCTTTTGCATTCAGCAAATAAAATCAAAGAACTACATTATGTTTATGTATAACACATACTTACAGAAACCATTCAGAGCTGCTTGTTGCTCAACAAATTACAATTTCTCATAAAAATACTAACCACTGTGCAAGTAAAATGAGAACTTGTCACTAGACAGCAGAGTGATTCCTTTTATCTGCAGCTGCATTAGACACATCTACAGATGTTTCCAAAGCACCCCAAAACATGCAATGTCATATTTTAAGTATTATGAGGAATTGGCTGCAGAATTTATGAAACAGATGCTACTGGCAAAAAAAAATTAAACGATTTGAGCAATAGAGATACTAAAATAGCAGTTGCAGAAGGCAGAAAGCCTCTAAGAAACTAACATGTTTTTCGGCCCCAAAACTTGGACCGAATCACAAAAGGAGGGGGAGTATCAATATTCGTCAAAGATACCCACACCTCCAGGTTGGTGGCACAGCACGAAGCATCAGAGACTATCCATGTGCAACTAACAGTGGGTAAAACTGCATTCCAGTTTATAGCCTGCTACAGACCACCCTCCCAAACCCAGGAACTCCACTCGGCCTTCCTGAGAACACTGGAAAATATGAAGGTCTCTCCAAACACCATTATATTGGGCAACTTCAACTACCCTAACATAGACTGGGAGCATTACTCTAGCTCCAACACCCTAGCCTGAAGGTTCCTAGAATTTATAAACTCAAATGCTTTGGAACAACTTGTTGCCACTCCCACAAGAGGGGAAAAGATACTGGACCTGATCATCACCAACATGGGGACGCTATGCTCCAGACCAGAAGTGTATCCCTCACTGGTAAGATCAGACCATAAACTAATCTCACTAGATATTCACATCCCGACCCCAGCCCCTGCTCAGAAAACCACAGTGAAAAACTTCTCTAAAGCAAATTTCACACTCCTCAAAACCGAGGTGGAATCCTTCAAAGCCCCTGGGCCTGTGGAAAATATGGCCAAGACGGCAGAATCCTTTATAAATGCATTCTATGAACACCTTCAGGAATGCATGGATCATGCAATCCCAAATAAAACCAAGACCCGATCCTCCAAAGTTAGGTGTCCTGTCTGGTGGACCACAGCCATAAACAAACTATACAATAGAAGGAGGAAGCTACTACATGATAGAGCAAAATCCCAAAAAGGGAAGGCATCTCTGATCAGTATTAGCAAAAAACTACAGGCACTCATAAAATCGTCTAAGGTCAGCTTCGAGAGAAAAATTGCACAGGACACTAAGGATAATCACAAGGCTTTCTTTAGTTATGTTAGGAACCTGAGTGGGAATTCCCAGATATGCTCAGAATTAGTCCAAAATGACAAAAAATACACCGAACCCACAGACATTGCCAACATCCTAGCTGACAGGTTCAGCGGAAACTTCTCCCCCCCTTCCCCACCAAAAGGGCAAATATCTATCCCAGCAGAGTGCTGCCCCCCTGACATCTCAGATGCTCAGGTAAGAGCCGCCCTCTCCAAAGCAAAAAACACAGCATCAATGGGACCAGACGGTGTCCCAGGCTGCGTCCTACATGAACTCCAAGAAGAACTAAACCCAAACATTAAACTACTGTTCAATCTCAGCCTTACTACAGGATATGTACCCAAAGAGTGGCGTACAGCAACAGTAGTCCCTCTCCACAAAGGTGGTGCCTCAACGGATCCTGGAAACTATCGCCCCATAAGCCTGACTAGATGGTCTGCAAAGCTATGGAAAGGATCATCATGGACCTCATAAATAAAGATATTGGGGACCTACAGACACTGGATCCTACCCAGTTTGGCATTGTTAAGGGCAGATCCTGCCTCTTAAACCTGGTTGATTTCTTTGAAACAGTCACCAAGGCCATTGACGAGGGGAAGGTGGTCCACACAGCCTACCTGGACCTTGCAAAAGCCTTCGATACAATATCCCACTCGGGCATTATAGATAAGCTCACCAGCTTAATTATAAACCCCTATGTCACTAGATGGGTTACAAACTGGCTCAAGGACAGAACCCACATGGTTAGAATTGCTGGAGCCATGTCAGACTCCAAACCAGTTACAAGTGGCATCCCACAAGGCTCAGTCCTGGGACTTCTCTTGTTCGGTATATATTTCTCAGAGGTACAGGCTAACATGGAAGGACTGTGGCTGACCAAGTTCGCAGATGACTGCAAACTGGGCAACATAATAGACTCTCCAGCCGACACAAGCATCCTACAAAAGGGCCTCATAGAAACAGACAACTGGTGCCAGAGCCATGGCCTCAAGCTAAATGCCAAAAAGTGTATAGTCATCCCCTTTGGCAAAAACAAAGTGCCCACAAATTACTACATAGATGGCAATCCATTAAGTACGGAAGAAGTAATTAGGGACCTGGGGACCCAAGTTGATAGCAATCTCTCATTTGACAACCACGTGGCCAAAGTGGTTAGAAAAACATTTTATATAGCCCACCTAATCATGAAGGGATTCACATCTAGATCAGGGGAGGTCATTGTGCCTCTTTACTCATCCCTCATCAGGCCCATAATTGAGTACAATGCCCCTTTTGGGATGTACCTTACCAGACACCTGCAACAACTGGAAAGACCCCAAAAGCACCTCACCAAGAGGATCAAAGGGCTCAAACAGATGCCATATGCTGCCCGGTTAAAGAAACTCCAGCTCTACTCAGTGGCATACCACCTGCTCAGAGGCGATCTGTGCCTGATGTATAAAGCCATGTCCAACCCGGAATTAATGGACATGCTGCACCTCAGAAAATCCAAATCCCATCGAGCAACGCACTCGAGAGACTTGAACCTCAGCACTGAAATAAATAGGACATGCTGGAGGGACAGATTCATAACCCAGAGGCTCCCTTCACTCTGGAATAAAATCCCAGTCCAGGTTAGGCAGAGTCCCTCATTGACTCTCTTCAAGAGGAATCTTGATGAGTGGATGGGAGATCGTAGGTTTACCCCGGCTATCACTTCTGTGTCACTGTTAGACAGAGGCACAGTATACTAACCTCGAAAAAGGGCATAGCAAAATAAATTTAAAATGGGTGGCGAAAGCCAAACACACTCTGGCTAGGCTTATAAATGCCCTAGGGCAGATAGCCTAGTATGAACCTATGAAACTATGAACCTATGAACAAAAGAATACACTGAAAGACTGTATGATAGCAAATAAAATGTGACTGAGCAATATAATAAAGTCTACAGACTACAATCAAACAACCAGCAAAGAATAAAAAGGACGAAAGTTTAATACAGAAGGAAGAGAAATTAAAATGAAGAAATGGAATAGAAAAGGTTAGTATTTTTTGATAAATAACAATATATATTAGAGAAATTCAAAAGGAAAAAAAAAATAAAAGAAATTGCAGAAGTGAGGACCAGACGTGCCATAATGATAGCTAGAGCCCAGAGAGTTTTGAATAAAAAGGCAGCAGAAGCAATATTTGGAATTTTCTGAGGTTGGAAGTTGAAGAGAGCTACAGAGAAGACAGAAATGCCACTACACTGGTTATAAAGATGATGGCTTTGTTATAGGTTCATAGGTTCATAGGTTGGTACTTTGCTATTGGCCCTAGGGCCTATACAAGCCTAGCCATAACAATTCCCTGGCTATTTCTTCCCACACTATTTACTTCATGGACCCCTGTCTAGCACTTACCGTGACATGATCCCCGGGATGAATTTTCTTCCGTCAAGGATCCTTTTGAAGAGGGCCAAAGAGGCGCTCTGCCTAGAATGGGCAGTCTATTCCAGAGTCTGGGGAGTCTCTGGGTCAGGAACCTATCCCTCCAGCATGTTTTGTTTATTGTGATGACAAGGTTTAGATATCTGGAGCATGTGGCTCTGAGGGATTGGGATTTCTTTAAGTGTAGCATGTCCAACAGCCCTGGGTTTGACATGGCCTTGCATGTTAAGCAGAGATCGCCTATGAGTAGACGATATGCGACAGAGTATAGCTGGAGTTTTTTAAGGTGGTCAGCATAGGGCATCTGCTTTAGGCCTGTGATTCTTTTAGTGAGGAATTTCTGCGGCCTTTCCAGTTGTTGCAGGTGTCTTGAGAGGTACATACCAAATGAGGCATTGTATTCTATAGTGGGTCTAATGAGGGATGAGTACAGTGGGACAATGACCTCCTTTTTTCTGGATGAAAAGCCCTTAGTGATGAGGTGTGTAACATAGAAGGATTTCCTGACTGTTGTGGTGATGTGTTTATCGAAGGTGAGACCACTGTCCACCTGTGTCCCTAAGTCTCTTATCACACTTTCGGTGTTTAGTGTACTGCCACCTATGTGGTAATTCATAGGTACATGTTCCCAAAGGGGATAACTATACATTTCTTGGCTTTGAGCTTGAGCCTATAGCTCTGGCACCAAGCATCTTTTTCTGTAAGGCCCTTTTGTAGAGTATCCACATCATTTGGAGATTCAATAATGGCTCCCAGTTTGCAGTCATCTGCAAACTTTGTTATCCAGAGTCCCTTAGTAATGGCCTGTACTTCAGAGAAGTAGATGCCAAACAAGAGTGGTTCCAGGACTGAACCCTGACATACTCCACTTGTCACTTGTCTGGAGCTGGATTTGGAGTCAGCTACTTTTACAGTGTGGATTCTCTCAGTAAGCCAGTTGGCAACCCATCGAGTGACGTAGGGATTAATGTCCAGCTTAGTAAGTTTATCTATGATTCCAAAGTGGGGGATGGTGTCAAAGGCCTTGGCCAGGTCCAGATAGGCTATGTGGACCACATTACCCTCGTCCATGACTCTGGAGACTGATTTGAAGAAGTCAAGCAGGTTCATGAGACAAGATCGGCCCTTCACAAACCCAAAATGGGTGGGGTCCAGTGTTTGAAGGTTGACAATGTCTTTGTTTATAAGTTCTATGATAATACATTCCATGGCCTTGCAGATCAGGCTTGTCAGACTGATGGGGCGGTAGTTCCCAGGATCTAAGGTGGATCCCCCCTTGTGGAGTGGGATAACTGTAGCTGTGCACCACTCAGTTGGCACAAAGCCAGAGGTGAGGCTATGATTAAACATGACACTTAGGCGAGGTGCAAGTTAATTTTGTAGTTCATGTTGTACACAGCCTGGGATGTCATCTGGTCCCATGGATGCTGCATTCTTAGCTTTGGAGAGTGCATTTTTTACCTGTGGGGCCATTATTACTGGAATTTGGCAATCTTCCGGCATTGAGATGGGCCATTTAGGGGGTGAGAGGGGGATGAAGTTGGCACTGAATCGATCTGCCAGAATATTGGCAAATATTGGATAGGCTGGCACAATGGTGTACCAGCTTTATTTCTGCAGAGCACATGAATAATTTTCTTTTTTTTTTTATTAGAGTATATCATCAAGAATGGTATAATATCAACAAAATTTCATTCATATGTTCAAAATATTGAATCATGAACTCATTAAGGACCCTAACTTGAGGGGTAAGGCTCTTCCAGCACAACATGCCCATTTGCAATTCAGGAACATACTAGCTGCAATGAGGTTGGACCGCATTAGCAGCTAATTTGCATGTTTCTTGAATAGCAGGTACTACCACAATGTCTATATCATTGCTGAACTACATGTCCCAGTTCTACCCTGCTGCTCATGTAGGCAGTGGAATCTCAGCTCCACTCATTCTCTCACACACATGTACACAATCATCACACACACACATGCACAAACACGCACACACACACACACACACACACACACACACACACACACACACACACACACACACACACGTGCGCACACACACGCACACATACACACACACCTCAGTCCCTGTACCTTGCAGACCCTGTACCTGTTCCTACCTTCCTGTGATTCTCTCCACCCCATAATACCTTATTGCCATTATAGTATGTATAACTTAAGCCCCGGTGTGTGTAATCTAGTGGATCCCTACCCCCCCCAATCACTGTACGACCATTGGTGCCATTACATCACATTAGAGTGTAAGTCCTGGTATCAGATGGCACACCCCCCATAATACCCATCATGCTTTATGCTTCTTAGAGCATTTTAAGGAGTATCCTCTGTCTAATATATCCCCTCGGCTCAGTTCCTTTAGTAAAGCTGGTGCTGGTACAGCACTTTTAAACTTTCCTCCTGTTGTCCAGTGGCTCCCTCCAGCCTACGATCCCCATTTTAATGTAGATAACATTATGGGACTGCCTAGTAGTTCTCTGTACCATGTTCCTGTTCGGTGGTTGAGCACAGCATTTTAGCAATGTTGGCTACTGTAACATGGTGAACTGTTTGGACATGTAGCTGGTTTCCTAATGGACATTTCCAGGGAGAGAGAGAGAGAGAGAGAGAGAGAGAGAGACAGAGAGAGCACGTGACTAATTAGCACACGCTTCTCCCACCAGAATGCCTCATTAGCATTCATCATGGACCTGGGGCCAGCCATTCCCAGTGTTGGGCATCTTTGTGTTGAAGAACCATGCAGCACCATGTGAAGGTGCTTGTTGAATATCAAAAAGGTACAGCAATGTGAACACGGAGGCATACACATCATGTATCTCATGAATCCCCACATAGCTATTTTTGGTTAGCAGTACAGAAACAAAGAAATATTGTGCGATTCCAATCATTTTTTTAATACTAACATAACAAAAATATTTACTTACAATTCTGACTATGTAATAAATCCTTTTTCTTTAAATTATTCTTTATTCAATTATTTTAAGAATCAAGAAAAATATCTCAAGTGTTATATTAACTAACATTACTCACTTCATTAGCTTAATGAGATATTGTTATTTTGTACATCCAAAAGAGATGTTACTTCTGGGCAGAATTTAATCGACATGTTTTGCTTAAGATTTCTTATTTTTAGTATCCCAATTAATCATGACCATCTCTTAACTAATGTTAAAAATACCCTGAATTTTGGTTTTGATTCTTTATGTAATTTTTATTTTTTAGCTGTAACCAGAGTGAGGTGATAATTGGTCACTATATATACATTTAAGAAAGAGACATTGTGCTTAATAGTAATATTTCTAGTTAAAATTAATTTGTCAGTACATAGTGCTTGACAACACATCTAGTTTTGTTGCCGATTAATATTTGAGCATATTACAATCTACAAATGTAGAAGGTAATTCATACGGGTTACTGTGATATGGAAGTCTTATCTCAGAAGATTTCTGCATCATATTAAGCCTTTCTGATCTACAAGCCCCTCCGCTTCTGACATTTTCCCCTGATTGGGGCCTTAGCATTGAAACTTTTCTCTGTGGGGAAGTTGCATGTTTGAGGTGCAGTCCAGGAGGATGGCTAAAGCTAATTAGCGGCTGGCTTATCCGACTTTTACTGTAGAAATCCGACTAGTATTTTTGTTTTTATACAGATACATGAACTCCTCATTAGAGAAACAAAGGACTTCTAGCTTTTACTCTAGAAAGCTGATTTTAGTACCAGTCAGCTTCCTACAGCAGTCACATCCACTCACCCTTCAGCTATTCAAGGGTAGAAATGGTGCTGCTTAGATTTTACTGCAGAAAGCTGATGAGTATTTTGGCTTTTGCACAGATTTACGGCCCCTCCAGATCTCAAAGATCAGAAGTGCCGTTCTCTGCCGGCATTTTGATGCACAAAAACAGAATGCAATAACTGTCAAATGCATCTCCTAATGCTTTGCACCTGGGGTAACTGCCCCCTTCACTCCACCATTGTTATGACTACCCCCGTCACCCCACACTTGTGTTATAGAACTCTCACACAGAAATGTCCGTGACTCAGCCAAGTATATTTCACCCCCTCAGTTTACTTTACTCGTGTGTGCTAACCCTAAATGCTGCCCCTATCCCTAACTATACACACAACATTACTGAAAATTTTTTTCTAACAGTACTACTACATCATAGCATAGGTAAAGGCATATGCTCACACACTACCTTAAATGGATACATATCTAAACATTACATGTTCACAACAGCAAGCATTATAAAATCGAAACAGGAGCATTGAAAACCCGCAACATCGAAACCTAAACATGAAACACAAAACCTGATAATTATGTACACAAACTCTGAAATTGCAATACAGTGGGGAAAGGAGCAAAAGCCTGATCCCCAATGTACCTTGATCCCACACACTGAAGGTCCTTCTTATTCAATGTTCCAGGTTTTCAATGATCCTGGTTCAGTGTTATAATGTTCACTGTTGTGAATGTTTGATGTTTAGATAGGGATCCCAATAAACACATAGTGCTAAAACTGACAACTTGCCTAACCTTAGCTGTAATCCTAACCTACTAAAACTAGCAGACACACAACTAAATCTATCCTCCTTACTTAGGTACATAGGTTCATAGGTTGGTACTAGGCTATCGGCCCCAGGGCCTATACAAGCCTAGCCGTAACAATTCCCTGGCTCTTTCTTCCCACAGTATTTACTTCCCTGGACCCCTGTCTAGCAGGGCGACTGACGTGATCCCGGGAGTGAATTTTCTATCTCCCATCCAATCATCAAGGTTCCTTTTGAAGAGGGCCAAAGAGACAATCTGCTTGACATGTATGGGCAGTCTATTCCAGAGACTGGGGAGTCTCTGGGTCAGGAACCTATCCCTCCAGCATGTTTTGTTCATTGTGATGACAAGGTTTAGATTCCCGGAGCATGTGTCTCTGAGGGATTGGGATTTCTTTAAGTGTAGTATGTTCAACAGCTCTGGGTTTGAAATGGCCTTGTATGTTAAGCAGAGATCGCCTCTGAGTAGACGATGTGTGACAGAGTATAGGTGGAATTTTTTTAAACGGTCAGCAAAGAGAATCTGCTTTAGGCCTGTGATTCTTTTAGTGAGGTATTTCTGCAGTCTTTCCAGTTGTTGCAGATATCTTGAGAGGTATATACCAAACAGGGCGTTGTATTCTATAATGGGTCTAATGAGGGATGAGTACAGTGGGACAATGACCTCCTTTTTTCTGGATGAAAAGCCCTTAGTGATGAGGTGTGCCGCATACAAGAATTTCCTGACTGTTGTGGCGATGTGGTTACTGAAGGTGAGACCACTGTCCACCTGTGTTCCTAAGTCTCTTATCACACTTTCGGTGTTTAGTGTACTGCCACCTATGTAGTAATTCATGGGTACATGTTTTTTCCCAAAGGGGATAACTATACATTTCTTGGCATTAAGCTTGAGCCCATGGCTCTGGCACCAAGCATCTGTTTCTGTAAGGCCCTTTTGTAGAATATCCACATCATTTGGGGATTCAATAATTCTCCCAGTTTGCAGTCATCTGCGAACTTTGTTAGCCAGAGTCCCTTAGTGTTGGCCTGCACTTCAGAGAAGTAGACGCCAAACAAGAGCGGTCCCAGGACTGAACCCTGAGATACTCCAGTTGTCACTTGTCTGGAGCTGACTTAGTCATTATTCTAACCCTAATCAGCAAAACCAATCTAAACTGCATGCACACACATCTCACCCACAACAGATGAATCGATGAGTCAACATTCAATGCTTCCTTCAACTTAAAAATGTAACTTCAGATTTAAAGCAACGTCAGTATCATTGGTATATATGACAGTGCTATGGATTGCCTGAAACTTTTGCAGCAAAATTCAAATTACCTTACTTTCATGTTGTGGAAAAAATAATGGAAAATGTAATATTAGATAAGCTTTTGTCAGAACACAATAAGCTGGGACTTGAAACCATATATCAGCATATGTATGTTGAAAACAGATCTATTACCACCTGTAACATGATGTTCTATAACAATAAAATAGCTATGAATGAAAAATTGTGCTGTGATGTAATTTATACAGATTTAACTTTGCCATTTGACAGGGTCATACACAAAACACTGGTCAATAAATTAGAACAACTATGTATTGATGTGCTCTTGATAATTTGGATAGCTGCATGGCTTACAAATAAGACATTTTTTTTTTTTAACATTTGTTACCTGGGAAAGTCCAAATTGGAACGAAGCCAATTTTCAGTGGAGTCCCGGGGAGAAAAACTCCAGATGCATGTCTTTGTAATGGGAGAGGAAACTGGAGCACTTGGAGAGAACTCACATGAATGCAGGGAGGACATGCAGACTCCACACTGAAGGCACCCCAGCTGAGAATTGAACCAGAGAACCTCTTGCTATGAGGTGACAACACTACCGCTGCACAACTGTGCCATCCAAATAACAGCTATCAAACAGCAACTGGACAGGTGAAATCCTTGGTTACAGTCAGGGTGTCCCTCAGGGCTCTGTACTAGGCCCTTACTTGTTTAGATTGTATCTTTCAGACCTAACTTTTTCATCTGGGGTGTATTACAGTCTATATGCAGACGACCTGAAATTGGGTAAACTGATTACATGTGTTACAGGTAAGGCATGTCTGCAAAATAATTTGACTAAATTGACCATTTGGACACAGGAGAATAATATGTTGATAAATACATCAAAAACTAAGCATATGAGATTTGGGAGACATAAACTGAAAGGTGAATATTTAATACAGCACACAGTGATTGAAACTGTAGACTCATTTAAGGACCTGGGTTTATGGGTAAATCCAGCTATGAGGTTTTCTAATCATATCAACCAATTGGGCAATGATAGTTATAGAACTATAGGTTGGTACTAAGCTAACTGCCCTTGTGAGCCATTTTAAACCTAGCCAATTATCCCTTGTGAGACTCAAACCCTGCACCTTGTGTTTGTAAGGTAAATACCTTAACCATTAGGCCACCCTCCCACCATATAGGTCGTATAAAAAGATTTCTAAAGTCTAGGAAATAAAAAATGATGAAGTCATTGTTTGTTAGTTACATTAGACCCAAACTTGAGTATGGGATAACAATATGGAAACCCTATAAGAAATCGAGCATGAAGGAACTGGAAGGAGTACAGTGGAAGTATACCAAGGACATCCATGGATGTGAAAATTTAAGTTATTATGAAAGACTTAAATATCTGAACTTGTACAGTGTCTCTTACAGACATCTAAGAGGGGATCTTATTCAGGCATACAGGGCATTTAGAGACAACTACCTCTGGGAATGTGTGGGATTAACAAAAAGTACTAGAGAATCATCAGATAACCCATGTAGAAGATTCTATAGGAATGAGACGTGCACTAATTGGTTCTCTGAGAGAGTAGCTGATGCATGGAACAGACTGCCAAATGACATCGAAGCAAGTACTAGTTTAGATATTTTTAGGAACAGCCTGGACACTTATTATGGGAACAAGTGTTTTGGTATATCAGCAGGGTAGAAGGGCATTAATGCTCATGCTTGAAGCATTTGTATGTATGTATGTATGTATGTATGTATTACAAGGTTCACTCTGCTATATAGGTTAGATATTGATACATCAATATATCTGTAGATATATCCTATAGGTTCATAATTGTGTAGCAGGCTAACGACCACACCAGCCTTTTTAAGCCTAGCCATGCAACCCAAATTTCTGAGAAGTTCTCATACTCTTTATAAAAGTGCAAGCAGGGGCTTGGTAGATGAAATAATTACAAGCAAGGACCTGGGAGATGAAGGGCCTGTGTCCATTAGAAACATAAATGCCAAACCTGGGATGCATTTCCTATTCTTCATCCAGGTGTTCAAGTTATACTTGAAATGAGTTAGGGAAGAACTCTGCGTTACATGGATGAGGAGCCTGTGTCAGAGAAGGGGTAGTCTCTGGGATACATATCTGCCTCTTCAGCAAGTCCTATTTATATCACAAGCAATGTTTAAACCTTTAGAAGAGGTAATTCTGATGCTGTTTGTTTTGTAGATATGCAGGAGGTCAATGAGGGTGGGGTCTGAAAACACCTTGTAAGACGAGCATAGATCTCCCCTTAACAGTCTGTAGGGGACAAAATACAGGGATACGGCCCCAAGGCGGTCTGTATAGGAACTATTATGCATTTCTTGGCATTTACATCTATATCTATATTTATAGATTCACTTTATAATCTCAAAATACTGAAATCTCGAATTTCAGTATCTCGAGACTAGAAAGCCGAGCATTCACAATATCAAAACCCCAAAAGTGCAAAATTCAAAATGGACTTTTAAATACACCCTCCACCACACAAACAAACATACATACACCATCGTCCCCACACTACGACAAACCAACAAAACACACACAAACACAACAACACAAATACACGCACCTACCCTACATATAATCAGGGGGACAAGCGCCCCCTGCACCCCCCCACACCCCTGCTACTTATATATACTAACTCCGAGGTCGCACTAAAAAGACAAAGACACTACACCTGTCACTACACACTCTACATTCCCCTTGCATAAACACACATTGCATACGTACAAACACAACCACTCTCAACACTTACACTCTTACCTACCTACCCTAACTTACACCTAAAACTTCCCAACATACTCATACACTCAAATCCCTACCCAAAACCCTTAAAAAAAAAAAACACTTACCTAAATCTCCAGATATATCCACACATCGACAGGCAATCCATGCCCACAGCACACTGCACCTTACAAATACAGCAAATCCCATGTAGTGCGCCACCACAACCACGAATTTGACATTTCAAATTCGGTCAAGTGCAGTTTCACTCAACTGCACTTTTGGCACTTTCGTCTCGAGATACTGAAATTCGAGATTTCAGTATGTCAAGATAGTAAAGTGCTTCCATATTTATATATATATATATATATATATATATATATATATATATACCTATATATAGGTTTACTATCAAACTGTAGATTGGCACTTACTCAAAGCTTGGAAAGTCAAAAGGCTGTTTTCAAGTTCTCATAATGCCGATCCAGAAAATATTCGACTCCACATTAACAAATGTTGGTGTGCATTTGCTAAATTTGAATTGATGTTCTGATAACATTGCACTACAGTGGGGATCAGGAAATGTACCTTTTTCTCACTGTAGTACGATCTCAGAACTGGAATATATGATATACAGGGGGGGTGGGGTGTTCCAATTCAAAATGTTACCTGTAACACAGGCTTCTGACATTGGAATTTCCAGGTTCAAATGTTGATTCCGTTTTACCATTTACGAAATTTTGGTAAATCATTATTACCAATTTCGGCTAACTGATTTGATCAAAAGGTGGAAAATTATTATTATATATATATAGAGAGAGAGAGAGTGAGAGAAAGATTTATGGTCCCTCTTAATGTGCTTGAGTGCAACAAAAGTTGACAGGTTTCTTGACTGCCCAATATTTTCAGCAATGGAGCTTTGGTTGGGGAATTTGTCCTTTCTCTGGTATTATCCAGTTTTGGAGTTGGTATACATAATTAATGGAGGGAGGGTGGGGGTGCAACATTTTTTTTTAATTCCATGTTTCAGGTTTTTGTCTTGGCGCATGTGCTGAGTCTGACTGATGTTTTTCTTCTTTTGGTCAATGTTTTTTCCATCAGTGTTTTACATTGCCACTCCTTTTACAAAGCTATATAGATAGACAAATACACACACCTACAAACACATGCACGCAAACAGGCACGCATGCGTGTGAGTGTGTGTGTGTGTGTGTGTGTGTGTGTGTGTGTGTGTGTGTGTGTGTGTGTGTGTGTGTGTGCGTGCATGCGTGTGTGTGTGTGCGTGTGTGTGTGTGTGTGTGTGTGTGTGTGTGTGTGTGTGTGTGTGTGTGTGTGTGTGTGTGTGTGTGTGTGTGTGTGTGTGTGTATGTGTGTGTGTGTGTGTGGTGCACGCGCGCACGTGCGCATGCTCATGTATGTTGTAGAGTGGAGGCCTTCTAAGTTTTAAGTTGAATAAGGGCTGACCTGTACTGTTTGGTAGTTTGCTGTGATATCTGTAGGGTTGTATAGCTGACCAATCTGAAGATAAGAGATGGGTTTTAGCTTGACAATTCCTAGATTGGGGAGATTTGGGCCTGAAAGAATTGAGGATAAGTGCATGTTTTTGTAGGTTATGGTTTGTACAGGACAATACCAGGGATTGTTGCCTGGAGATCAAATATGATGATGTGGTGCCTGGAATGATGGTGATTAAACGTTCTAGAAGGAACGGGTTAACAGACTTAAGACTGACCTTGTGAGTTCAGTCTATATTTTTCTGAGATGTAGGTTAACCATAAATCTTATGACCTGATTTGTGTACTTGTCGAAGAGGTTAATGGTGAAATGCTATAGTACAATGATGCTTGCACCATGCAGCTTATTGTGGAGGAGGTAAACTTGCTTAAATTTTCTGGCTTTGGGAAGGAGGCAGTTGTAATGTAAAATTTAAAGAGTTGTCAGAAGTTTCTTTGGAGATCCTTAACTTGACTGATAGCAAAACGAAAAGTGACCCTAAGAAAAAAACAGCTGTGATAGTTTTTGTCTAGCTACAGAGCTGGAGTTCAAATGATAACAGATTTACATTGAACAGGTTTAATTTTGCTACAAAAAAAATGAAATCCATATTTAATTTGCTTTTTCCAGATTTGAAAGCAAAATCCAAATTAAACTGGTCCAGATTCAAACTTTTAGAACATGTATAATTTGCTCCTAGAAATTAAGGAGCAGATTTTTGACTGCCTGTTTATCACTCTAAGCTCATGTGCTTGACGAGCACCGAAGAAGGAGTTTGAGAATCAGGGAACAATAGTACGTATCATGGCTAGCTGGAAAACGAGGGTTAGCAGTAGACTATGCTAATAATGATATAATGAGCCATGCTTATGCTAATGAAATAAAAATCATGTCAGAGTGATTCAGACACATACAAAACAAACATGACCACATCTTGCTCCCATGCTGAAATTCAGCCACAAGAAAATTTAAAAAATGTTACATTATAAATCTGTATTTGCAACAGACTGTCATACAAGATGCTGCTGCTGGCTGACATCAGCCTAGAAGCCATTTGGAGTTAAGATGACATTTTCCCTACCGTGGGCGACAAGAAATTAAAGTTTTAAAGAGCAGTAGGGTGAACAGAGAGTTCTTATGGAAAATTGTGGACATCTGTTGGCCTCATCTGATGTCTTGTGGGAATTGTGGAGATCTCATCCCAGTGGAAAGTAATGTATGTACAGTTTTACTTATTTATCTACAGGGAATTCTCAGCAACCTGCAGGGGATACGGTGGAGTTTTCACAGGCTTCTGTCTCAAAAATACTCCACTATCAATGCAATGTTTCAACATGTGGGGGAATAATATCTGGTTTCAACATCCTCCAGAGGAGAGAGCTACAAACAAGCAAAATTTCTATGCATTAGTGTATTTCTCTTAGGTGCTAGGAGAAATATACTGCACCCACACCCATATTGAAATAATAGCCCTACTTGGTGAACTGGGAATGTGGTATGTGAACAGACAAGGGTGTCACTGTCATATCTCAGGGTGGTCTGTAATGCACACGGTATCTTCTATAATATGTTTGTAGGCCAAAAATGCAGTTTTCATGACTCTGACATGTGGCACACCTGTGCCTGAAGTTTTCAAGGAGTGACTTCCCACAAGGACATCTAGTGTGTGTGTGTGTGTGTGGGGGGGGGGGGCAGGACCTGAACTAGAACCCTGGGTCTTGAATCCTATGAGAAACCTGCACAACAGCACTGAGTGAGGTTATAAAAATGCACAGGCATGGACTATAAATATCACAAAGTGTATCTATGGCCTGCTAAAATCATGTTTCTTATGTCTGAATACATCTGTGGGTGTCTTGCAATATGACCCTGCCACCTCTGCCAAAATACTGACAGTGTGGCCATCTTACATATTATTATGCTTAGGAAACAGTTGTAGCAGGGGGCATAAGACTAGAACTACACATCAGATAGGGGCAACTGATACAGATGAGTGGTCAAATGAGGAAGCAGTAGCTGAGGATGGCAGATGGAGGAGTGCACGATATGCCGTGGCGAAGAAGCAACAAATTGCACGTGCAGTCACCACTTGATTAAATCAGTTGCTAAGCAGATATAAACAATAACACCAATTCATGCAACCACAGCAAAATGTGCTTAGCCATGCAATGACTGGCTACACTGAGCGAGACATAAGGAACCCCAGGCTAGGACGTTATCAGCAGCAGTAGCAAAAGTGAGTCTTGAACCTTTATTGAAGAGATACTACAGTCCATAAACAGAAGTAAATATTAAGTAAAAATTAATGATATCTATACTGGAATGTCATAATGAGTGATACATTCAACAAATAATGACACCAATGATGATGCACTCACATGCGGCACTCATTATTTTCCAATGCATGGACGGCGCAGTGGTGCAGTGGTTAACATTGTCACCTCACAGCAAGAGGTTCTCCAGTTCGATGCTGGGGTGCCTTCTGTGTGGAGTTTGCATGTTCTCCCTGTGTTGGCGTGGGTTTCCTCCGGGTACTCCGGTTTCCTCCCACATTCCAAAGACATGCATCTGGAACATTTCTCCTCGGGCCTCCACTGAAAACAGGCTCTGTGGAACCTAGTCAGACTTTCCCGGTCAACAAATGATAAATAAATAAAAAATAAATGCATTTTATTGCCACCCTGTGCATTGGCCATAATCAGACTGTGTCAATGACCCCAAAGGAGTAGGATAATGTCAACATCATCCTCACAGGTAGATGGTCATGGCATCTATACAACCTTATGAGTACAGGAAGTAAGCAAATAAATTAAGATACAAATGACAAATTGCTGTCTTGCAGTACAAAGAAACATTTAATGCTTAAATCATGCATTGTCTGCTTACTATGTACATCGGACATAAACAACCCAAGTCAGAAACCCCTCCTGAGGTCATGGTACTCTCAGCATTACCTGCACAAGGGGGTGAGCAAGCTGTCCTGCACAACTATTAGTGCTACTAATAGTGACGTTAAGAGAATAAACAAAGTGAAAATTATTACTTATCTAAAAACATGACCTTTGTCAAAACAAAGCATTAGCTGGCCACTCTGTGCATCAGATATAGGCAACTCTAAGTCAAAGATTGTGCAAAGGACAGGGAACAGTCATCATCAGTTGCACAGCGTGGTGGGGTTCACAAGAGGGCAAGTATGATACATAAGAACTGTGTGTGAATGTGAGAGATGAGATTATTTATTTTATTTATTTTTTATTTTATTTTAAATTTTTAACCGGGGGTGTCTGACTGAGCTAAAAAGGCCCTTTTCAGCAGAGACCCGGGGACAAAAGCTCCACATAGAAAAATTACAGATACATTTAGTTATTTAGACATGATCAGTATACACACAAATTACAATAGACATATTTTTACAGTGGTATGCAGCACATCAACAGTTACAGTGGAGAGAACAAACAAGAAAATATTAATTTAAAAATGAAGGTAATTAATAGATTTGTGGTGTACAGCTGAAATTTGGAACATAGAATACATACGTAGTACACAGGTACAGTACATACATTGTACATTAGTCAGTGTTTGTAAGTAAGAGTGAAAACTATTATCAAGTACTCAAGGTTTAGTACGTGTACCTTATCTGCTTTCACTAGCCTGGGGAGCAATCATGGCACTGCCAACTTTGCTTGAGATGTTGCCTAATGAGGTTTTTAAAGGAGGCTTTGGACGATGTGTTTTGTATGCTGGTGGGGAGAGAGTTCCATTTTTTTAGACACTGAACTACTATATAGTGCATCTCCAAAGCTATTGTAGCTGTTGGTGACTTCTAGTAGTAGTTTGCTTGATGATCTAAGAGGCATTTTGGCTGAGTGATGTTGTACTAGGGTTTTGAGGGCAGGACACTTTTTGGGCAGGTAATAGATAGAATGTCAGAGGCAGAGCTGATTGTAAGAAGGTTGGGCAGTTCAAGCCAGTGGAGCTGTCTCAAAGCAGTACAGTGATGAATTCTATATGAGCAATTTGCAGCAAAGTGGGCAATTCTGTTATAGCAGGCTTCCATTTTGCTTAGTTCAGTTTTGCTGAGATTAGTCAGAATGGGAGATGCATAGAGTAGGGTGGATAGAAGTTGGGAGCGAGCAATGGCTGATCTTCTGTTGTTGGTAAGAAATGGTTTGATATGATAGAGTGATCCCAGTTTGGCATGTACTTTTTTAATAGTTAAGTTGAGATGACTATCAAATTTTAGGTTGGAGTCTATGGTTATTTCCAATAGCTTAGCCTGTGCCACTGGAGCGACTGGGGTAGCACTTGTGGAGTAGATAATGAATTGACTGTTATCAGTGTTTCTGTTAGAACTGATTATAATCATAAGCTGAGTTTTCTTTGGATTGAGGATAAGTTGGGCTTTGGTAAGGTAGTTTTCAATGTCAGAGAATGCTAGCTGAGTTGTTTGCAGGAGGGTGGGGATGTTTTGTGCAGCACATATTAAGGTAGTATCATCTTCATACTGAATGATAGATGGATGCTGTGTGGAGGTATGGAGGTCATTTGTGAAGATTGTGAATAGTAGTGGTCCTAGGATAGAACCCTGTGGGACTCCTATAGTTATGAGAACCTGAGGAGAGAGATAATTATCCCATTTCACAGCTTGGTATCTGTCAGTTAAGTAGCTTTAGAACCAGGTAAAAGTGGAATTTGATAGGCGATATTGGTTTAGTTTGTTTAGCAAGATTTGGTGCAAGACTGTCTCAAATGCTTTGGACATATCCAAAAAAAGAGTTGACACCTGCAGGCTTTTGTTTTTGAGATGGTTTACTGTGTCTGTGAAGCAGAGGAGGGCTGTAGTGGTACTATGGGCAGGTCTGAAACCATGCTCAGTAGGTGACAGGATGTTGCTGTCTAGGAGATATTTTAGCACCTGGGTATGGATGCATTTTTCTAGGATTTTGGCCAGGGGGGAGAGTAAAGCAATGGGTCTGTAGTTATTAATTTCAGTGAAGGTCTTGCCTTTATGTATGGGTGTAACATAAGATATTTTCCAGAGTTTGGGCACACAGTTTTCAACAATTTATCTGTTAATGAGAGTGGAGATTGGGATAGCAATAGCATCTGCTGTGAGTTTCAAGAAATAGCTTGGGAGTAGATCAGCTGCTGTTGATGAGGTTTTTAGTTTGGAGAGCATGCTTTTGATTGAAGTGGTGGAAACTGCTTTGAGGGTAAAGCTTGTATTAATGTTATTTGTGTTGGGGGGGATAGTGAGGTAGGAAATGTCCTGTGATACTAAGGATAGAATTGAGTTCACAAAGTGGGAGTTGAATTGTGTTTCGATGGGAACTTTAGTGTCAGGAGTGGTTGGTTTGTGGGTAGCCTTTTAGGTGGGTTTTAGTAGCTGGTTTACATTTTTCCTAAATTTTTGGGGGTTGCGTTGGTATTTAGTTTGTAATGCCGTGTAGTAGGATTTTTTGTCAGCCTAATGCATTTTTTTGCACGGTTGCGCAGTTTTTGGTACTTAGTTAGGCTTTGTGTTTATTTGGTCTTTTGATAATAAAGCCAGGCAGTGTCTCTGGACTTGAGGATTTGTTTGGTTTATTTACTGAGCCAGAGGTTTGTAGAGGTTCTAACCTTGATTTTGCGTAATGGAGCGACAGTGTATAGGTGTTGTAGAAAGGTTTTGTTGAAATATGCTACAGCCTGGTCAAGTGGGAGGGTTTTTAGGGGGGTCCAGTCACAGTTACAGAGTAAAGTATTGAGGACCTCAGGAGAAATTTTTTTTGTGTTTCTAGTGGATTTATAGTTAGTGGTTTTGCATATGCTTGTTCTACTATGTATAAGGTATATTGTGTTGTGGTCACTTAAGGTGTCTGGGAGACTGACTGTGTGGTGGTACAATGTGGGTTGTTAGTTAGGACCCAGTCAAGGATGGATTCCCTTTTGGATTTTTTATCACATCTAGTTGGGATTTGGACTAGCTGCTGGTAGCCATGGAGATTTATTAGATTACTTGGTGGTTCTGATATACAGGTAAACCAAGCTAGGTTGAAATCCCCCAGAATAAGGGTTTCTTGTGAGTATGTGGAAGAACACCTGGATAAGAAGTCTTCAAGGCTAGCAGGTGTATTACCAGGTGGAATATAGATCACAATTGTGTTGATGACCTTTTTAGGGTGAAGTTGAAGTTGTGAGATAAGTATGTCCCAATTATTGGGGGAGGGGTAGGAGTTTGGTAATTGACATACAGTTAAGTTGGATTTATACAATAAGGCAGTTCCACCCCCTTTATGAAGTGGTCTGTCTTGTCTAATGATATTGTAGCTGGTAGGGAGAACTTCTGAGTTAGCTATGTTTTTATTTAGCCAGGTTTCTGGTAAAGCAACTATGTTTCATAGTTTCATAGTTTCATAGTAGTGTACTAGGCTATCTGCCCGGGGGCATTTATAAGCCTAGCCAACAGTGATGTGGCTTACGCCACCCCGTACTATATAGTTGCGCCTCTCTAGTAGTGACACATGTGGGACCCCATTATTTAGTAAACTATACCTCTGTCTAGTAGTGACACTGAGGTGACTCCCGGGGTAAACTTGCGATCTCCCATCCATGCATCGAGATTTTTCTTGAACAGTGCCAATGAAGGGCTCTGTCTCACATGAACTGGGATTTTGTTCCAGAGTATGGGTAACCTCTGTGTTATGAATCTATCCCTCCAGCATGTCCTATTCATATTTGTGCAGAGGTTGAAATCTTTAGCTCGCGTGGTTCTGGTGGATTTGGATTTTTGAGATGGAGCATGTCCATCAGTTCTTGGTTGGACATGGCCCTATATGTTAGGCACAAATCACCTCTGAGCAGGCGGTATGCTACTGAATAGAGCTGGAGTTTCTTTAATCTAGCTGGATAAGGCACATGTTTGAGACCTATGATCCTCTTGGTGAGGTACTTCTGGGGTCTTTCCAGTTGTTGCATGTGCCGGGTGAGATACATCCCAAATGGAGCATTATATTCAATCATGGGCCTGACAAGGGAGGAATATAGAGGTACAATGACCTCCTTTGATCTGGATGAGAATCCCTTCATGATGAGATGGGCAAGGTAGAATGTCTTTCTGACCACTTTGGCAACATGGTTGTCAAAGGAGAGGTCACTATCGACTTGAGTCCCCAGGTCTCTGATTACTTCTTCCGTATTCAGTGGGTTATTGTCTACGTGATAATTTGTGGGTACTTTGTTTTCCCAAAGGGGATGACTATACATTTTTGGCGTTAAGTTTGAGGCCATGATTCCGGCACCAGTTGTCCGTTTCAGTGAGACCTTTCTGTAGGATGTGTGTGTCAGCAGGTGAATCAACTATGGCACCCAGTTTGCAGTCATCTGCAAACTTTGTCAGCCATAATCCTCCCATATTTGCTTTCACATCTGAGAAGTAAATGCCGAATAAGAGTGGACCCAAGACTGAGCCCTGTGGGACACCACTCGTGACTGGTTTTGAGTCTGACATGGCTCCAGCAATTTTGACCTTATGGGTTCTGTTTTTTAGCCAGTTTGCTACCCATCTTGTGACATATGGATTTACATTTAGGCTGCTGAGCTTGTCAATGATGCCAGAGTGTGGTATCGTGTCAAAGGCCTTAGCCAAGTCCAAGTAGGCAGTGTGGACAGCCTTGCCCTCGTCGATGGCACTAGTGACTGTCTCGAAGAAGTCGACCAGGTTTAAGAGGCAGGATCTGCCTTTTACAAAACCGAACTGGGTGGGATCAAGGGTCTGCAGATCCCCAATGTCGCCATTTATGAGTTCCATGATGATTCTTTCCATAGCCTTGCAGACCAGTCTGGTGAGTAGTGTGCTATTGTGGCCTGGAGTTCAGGTATTTTATTTTTGATACTTCTAATATTAATATTTAGCATTAAAAGATGGTTGGTTTTGCTGCTGTTGTTGATTTGCCCAGGGATGAAGAAAGTGGGGGTGTTATGTTCTACCAATTGTGTTGGAGCAGTTTGTGTTGGATAGGATGGATTTGGGCCTGGGCTGGGGTGGATATCCCCACTTATGGTGAGCCTGGTGTTAAAATGGTGATACAGATGTTGGAATTTGGTGATGAGTGTGAGAAAGTATTGTGTTTTTTTGGAGTAGGAATGAGAGCATATGTGTTTAGTTCTGAATTGGTCTGTTATGTAGTTCTTGAACAATTGTGGGCAGATATTATTATAATGTGCAGTGTCTGTATATGAGAGTGCATAATATAATGTTGTGCTACTAAGTTTAGGGATATTGCTAAAGTGATAACTTGTGGAGTTATAAAGAATTATGAGAAGACAGACTAGACTTAGTTGTGTGATAGTCATGGTTATAAAGTTTAAGTTGGTTCTAGGTGGAGGTCTGGATAGGAATTATAAGGTTGCACTATATGTGGATGGGTAAGTAGTGTGGATGATATAATAATGTCTAGCGAGAATGAGAGTGGTTGGGAGTATTTTATGGTGGAGCAAGTTGGTGTGGTGTAATGTGATCTGACTTGAGGAGCTGTAATTGGTGGAGGTGATGTGAGGTTGAGCTGTGGGTGTGGTTGTGATTACTATAAATGCAGAGCCCACCAAGACAAGGGTAATGGGCAGCAAAAAGTAAGTGTTACTTTACAAATCTGAACACTTTAAACAAATTCCTGAGGTCTAATGGCTTACCAGCAAGCAGAATTCAACTGCTGACACTTGTGTCCTGGTGGGAGACTAGTAATTTAAAGATGGCTTCATGCTCAGCAGGATTCTAATATAGACTTAGTATTGGGGGAGGGGGATAGCACAACGGGTGTCAACCAGGTGGAATGCAAAGAAATCAACAAAACCAGAGAGGCAATCAGTGGAAATCTATCAGTGAAGGCTTCAGAGGGGTAAGTAATTATTCAAACTCTACCTGTAAAGTGAAGGAGAGAGGAGACAGCAACGTTTATTAAGGTTGGGAGTGTGTCTTCACATTGACTTGCTTATTAGTAGCTAGTTTATGCACAGATTAGAGTAGGGAGATACATTAGCAATGAAGGGGAATGTACAGAGATGCAAATAAAGTGGGCCTCAAGTGATTAAAAACTAAGACAGAAAACACTGAGAGGGCTGCTTAATGGTTAATTTAATCACAGAGATCTAAATTAAATGTATACTGTCTATTGGACAGTTAGGATTACTGCACTAGCTGGGGGGGGGGGGCACAAGGCTATAGAAGTCAGTTTTATTAGCACTCTGAGAACTACTAAAAAATACTGCTAATTTTATAGCTTCACTCTCATAAAACATACAAGTAGAATGCCTGGGCGGACTGACCCTGTTCCTGAGGCTGAAAATGTATATCCTTGTTTAGTTTTGCAGTACTGATTCCTTCTTATACTGTATGGCTGTCGTGGTAGCCACAGACTGCAAAGTTGCTTGAGTGTGCTCAGCAAACAGAATTCAATTGCTGAAGAGCACTTGTATCCTAGTGGGAGACTAGTAATTATAACAATTATATACTCTCAGGGTCAATCCAACCATCTCCTACAAGACCATGGTGGTGAAACATACCCATGTCTTCATGATAGCTCTGCACAAACATTGAGTGAAAGCTGCTGACGCACCAACCTCAGGGGGAGGGTGGTAAGCATCCCTTCTCTAAGTACCTCCATGGGTTCACTCAACTCATCCAATCCCATACCTGAATCAACAAAATCCTTAACAATCATACCTTACTTGACTGGATCCTAGTCAACAAAGCCTGGCAGTCTCAGTGACCACTCCCATACTTTCCTAATTCTGCACCACACAAACAGTCTCAATCCCATTATCCACAGGCAAATACGGAACAAGTCCAACTTCAACCCCAACTCTTTCATCTCCTCCCTGCAAAAAAATAACTGATCACCACTAAAATACCTTAACCTAGATAAGGCTGTCCACTTCTTCAACAATACCTTCCTCTCCATCCGAAACACCCATGCTCCTGTAACAAATGCCAAAGTCAGATCCAGGCATGCCCCATGGTTACAAAAGACCACCAGAACCCTAATGAAATCCAGAGATAACGCCTGGGACCACTGGCAACTAACAAGAAATAACTCAGATAGGCAATCATTCTTTGAACTGCGCAATAAAGCCAAAAAGTATATAAAATTAGACAAACCCCTCTACTATAAATCCACCCTAAACACTACCAACCACAACCCTAAGCAATTCTGGTCCACTATTAACACTATCCTCCACCCAGGGAAGGTTGATACCCCCCAGCCATCCATTCCCCCCTCCTCCAGCAGTATTGCTGAATCCTTCAACAAACACTACACTGAAACTATAACATCTATAAACAAACAACACTTCCCTACAACAGCCCCCCCAACTCCTAACCCTAAACCCCCCACTCCTTTTTTCTTCTTCACCTCAGGACCTACCTCCAACATAAAAAGACTACTGTCAAAACCTAAACCCACCAAACTCGCAGCTGATAACCTCCCCTCTGAATACTTGAAAATTGCAGCTGATACACTAGCCTACCCAATTTCAATTCTAATCAACCATTCCATAACAGAAGGCTATGTTCCCTTGATATGGAAAATATCCCACATCATTCCCCTCGACAAAGGCACCCCCTCCATTGACCTCTCCAATTACCGCCCCATTGCTATCCTCTCCCCTCTCTCCAAGATACTTGAAAAATGTATCAACACCAAGGTCTCCAACTACCTCCTAGCTAATAATCTCCTCTCCAAAACCCAACATGGTTTCAAGCCATATCACAGCACTACCTCCACTCTGCTCTCCTTCACCAACACTATACTTCATCACAAAAACAATGGCCTCTTCTCTACTGCCGTATTTCTAGATCTCTCAAAGGCCTTTGACATTGTATCTCATGAGCTACTACTCTCTACTCTCCCCAACCTCTCCTTCTCACAATCAGCCTGCAACTGGTTCCACAGCCATCTACACGGATGCCAGCAATCAGTAATCTGGGATGATAACCTATCACCTCGCCTCCCAGTTACTCTCAGAGTTCCCCAAGTGTCTATCTTTGGCCCTCTGCTATTCTCACTTTTCACTAACAACCTACATACTGCCACCACACAAGCATCTCTTATACAGTACGCAGATGACTCTACTCTCATCTGCTCTGCCCCCACTCTACCAGAACTACAACAAATCACACAGGAATCATTCTCTTCTGTAGAAAGCTGGCTATCTAATGCTCAGCTCCTACTCAGCCCAAGTAAATATAAACTTCTCCTGTTCGAACCTTCCAAAGCCACCAAAAACACCCCCCACTTCAACATTCTCGCCAAAGACAATACCATCATCTCTCCATCAGAACACACAAAAGTACTCGGTGTGGAAATAGACAATAAACTTAGATTTGGCACCCACATATCTCTCACAATAAAAAGAGTTCACAAGAAACTTGGTGCATTATATCGAAGGCATCAGTTCCTAACCAAGGTGGCTAGAATTTCCATAGCCAATTCCCAGCTAATCTCCACCCTATTCTATGCATCCCCCACACTTACCAACCTTAGACAGACAGACCTACACAAGTTGGATGTGTGTTACAACAAAATTCCTAAATTTGCCACTGGAACCTCCTACCACAACCATCATTGTATCTCCCTTAAAGAACTAAACTGGCTAGAACTCCCACAACTCCTTCACTTTAATCAACTCACCCTCGCTCATAAACTTATTAACCACCCCATAACATCCCTTCCCTTCAAACCCTTCTCCAACCCTATCACTCCACTAGGCCCCTAAGATCAAGCAACAAAAATCAACTCACTGTTATCAAACCCAAAAACTCAGCAGGAGAAGCCATATTTTCCTGTACCATATCTAAACTTTGGAACAATCTTCCACCCTCTATAACTACTCTACCTTCCAGCAGCCTTTTCAAGACTGCGCTCAAATTCCACTTAAATTTGCACTGGCTTTGTCCTTGTTCTAATCCAGACTAACACCCCCACACTTACCTCCCACCCAACCTAGACTCTTAAGCCAACTATACTACCGCCACTACTAACCACAGTCAGAAATAGCTAGTTGTCTTTACATACTTTAAAATCTTGTCTGACAACTTTGTTACTAATATTATAAACAACAAGAAACTATCTTCACTGGCAACATTTACTGTATATGCTGTTGATAATCAATATCTTGTTATTGTATTAAAGCCAACAACCTGTAATGTTGTTTACTATTGCTGCAACTTTGTATCTCTATTTATCATGTACATGATGCAGAGCTTTTCCTCCCTGGGCATCCGCTGAAAAAGGACCTGCATCCAGTCGGAATTTCCTGGTAAACAAATGTAAATAAAATAAAATAAAATACTTCTACAGATATCCCTATCTTGTACTTCAACTTTTTGATGTCTAGGGGAGATTCTAGCATCTCTATAACTGGGGTAACCACACTATCCTGATCAACAGTGCCTCCATCAACCTGTCCACTTTCAGATGGTTCTGTGGTCATGGGTATGCGTAGAGTACCCCGATATGGGGAGTGGATGGTGTAGCTACAATCCCCATGACAGACCTCCCTTCTGCAACCCCAAACTGTGCCTGTTCATCACTGCTATTATTGCCTGAGGTTATCGTTTCCCCATCATTAAGTGTAGGGAGCTCGATGTCTGCAGTACTGGTGCCAGACATTGCTTCACCTCTGAACACACCAAGA
Organism: Protopterus annectens; assembly: GCF_019279795.1. Lineage (NCBI taxonomy): Eukaryota > Metazoa > Chordata > Ceratodontiformes > Protopteridae > Protopterus > Protopterus annectens. The sequence goes on from NC_056726.1 coordinate 1,496,999,950, forward strand.
AAAACAGAACAATGAAAGAAATAGAAGCAGAAAAAATATAATACCAACGCCAAAACAAACCAACCACACATGAAAATGCTATAATCTTAGCAAACACTACATATAACAACTACGAAAAATTATGCCCATACCATGTGCAGATGGTCAATTTCGAATCAACTTCGGTTGACCAATAAAAAAGTCGACCTGAAATGCTGAATATGGAATTTCAAATAGTAGCCCAAAGCAAACATGAATACATTGACCACTGTGGTTTGATGTATTTGACATAGCTGGAGGTGATGTCACTCATGTCCTGCTATGCACATTAACGTACTGTTGAACTCTAAAGTCAGCGGTATGTTACCTCTACTATTTTGCAGGGGGACTATGCCCCCTGCACTCTCACGCCCCCTGCACATTAAATATACCAACACCGAGATTGCACTACAATGAGAAACTGGGCTAATTCCCTGTTCCTCACTGAAGCGCGAAATCCCTGCACAATGTCGGACCAAAATAATCGACCTACACTACCCATTTGCTGTAGTGTAAGTCGATCCATTTTGGATTGACATTCTACCAACTGGGAAAACTGCCTTTTGACCATATGCTAGTTGATTGATGCAGTTTCAAACTTATCATAGTAATTCCCAAATGTACCTAGACACAAATTGTAATTGATGGAGGAATTACAAGCATACAATTTAATCGAAATTGTAAAGGTCGATGTAATATATTTTGAATGGCATTCCTGCAGCATCAATAGTGGAAATCCTTTGGTTCTGTTCCAGCTCTGACCCTACATCCAGTGCCACACTGTGAAGCTCTTCTAAGCTGCCTGGATCCTTTACAGTTTGCAGGAATTCCTCCTTCTCATTGAGTTCTGGTTTGGTAGACATCCCACTCTGAGTAGCCCTTCACTCCTGAGCCACAGCCTTTACTTTGTCATTATCATTTTGATAATGTCAGTGGCCCTATAACAGACCATTTGGTAGTCACAGTCCTGGTGACCTACAGCAGTGACATCACTGACCACCTGCCACTAGACATTGTCATGGAAAGACTTGTTGGCAGAATGTGTATCTAGGTGCTGTGCCTCATGGAGACAGTGGGCCTGTATTATGACCTCATTTTCAGCATCTGAGAATGGAGGTTTCCATGAGGATGACCCCTTAGTTTTGGATGTTGGAGCCATATTTCTATTGTGACAGAAAAAAACTGTGCTAAACAAACACAACACAGCAGGGTATAATAGAAGTTGTTATACTTATGTGACAACATATATAAGTATGGAGTAATTGGTTATCGTTGTAGAAAACAGGCTAAACAGCAATGCAAACCCTGTAATATCCCAAATGCATTACCCCCCCTCCCAAAGAAAAAAGTTATAAAAGTACAGAGGACAACTGAATATTAGTATATACAAGAATATATACAACTACTAAAAGGATAAAACACCATAAACAGAGAAACAGTGGCTAATGTAACAAAAATCTAAACGTAACTTATACCAGTCAGACACATTTTTGAACTTCTAAAAGGATGTAACAATACTAAACACAACTCTTAACACATGAATGTTGTATGTTGCCCAATCCTATGAAATGCAAGTATGATGACTAATAGAAAGGTTATTTCAAAAACACTGCCAGATTACATAGCATTCATTACAAATAGGTTATGAACATATACTGTGAATCAGTAGTTGTATAGAAATTGCATACCTTGAAAGGTTTCAGACAGTATCCTGAGTATTGCTAAACAAAACTTGTCAGCAATTTGTTTGCCAGCACTTAGGAAACCAAACAGTTTTCCCTAGCATGTTGGAAGTTCTATAGCCCCACGTCCTGTTTATATTGTGTAGAATAACCCCTCTGGGCAAGTGGAATATGTTAATTAGATCTCAAGTCATTATCATTTCTGAATCACTCAATTTGCTTGATATGCTATGCAGGTAGATGATGGTGTGCTTGATAAACTATGCAGGTACACGATGGTGTGCTTGATATGCTATGCAGGTACACGATGGTGTGCTTGATATGCTATGCAGGTACACGATGGTGTGCTTGATGTGCTATGCAGGTACAGGATGGTGTGCACATGCCTGAGCAGTACAAGAGCAGGGATTAAGAGCTGTGGGTAGGTAATAACTTGAAAGTGTGACTAATTAGAAGTACCACTCAGTCAATGATTTGTTCAGCATCACAGCTAATGAGAAGTGCACTCAGAGAAAAAAAGACCTGCAAAGAATGTATTTATCTAATTTTATATTTGTTAACCAGTAAAGTCTATCTTGGCACAAGTAAATTTTCAGCAGAGGCCTGGGGGAAACACTACAGACACGTCTTTGTAACATGGGAGGCAACCAGATCACCTGGAGAAAAATCCACACGAATGCAGGGATGACATGCAGACTCCACATAGAAAGCACCCCAGCCAAGGATCAAACCAGAGAACCTCTTGCTGAGAGGCAACAACACTACTGCCGCACCACTGCACCATCTGTACGTTATGTTTACTGTGTTTGGAGTGAAACTTGATACACATTTTTGTTATCATTTTGTAAGAAAAGGAGCTGTGTATGCAGACAAGGAATAAGGATTGTTAACAAAGGAGCTGAAACCCAAAGCACACATACAATGTAAATAGAAGGGTCTATGGTTACGGCAACCTGTAAAATGTTCTTTGTAAACCCAAAGCACACATACAATGTAAATAGAAGGGTCTATGGGTACGGCAACCTGTAAAATGTTCTTTGTAAACCCAAAGCACACATACAATGTAAATAGAAGGGTCTGAGGGTATGGCAACCTGTAAAATCTTCTTTGTAAACCAAAAGCACACATACAATCTAAATAGAAGGGTCTATGGGTACGGCAACCTGTAAAATCTTCTTTGTAAACCCAAAGCACACATACAATGTAAATAGAAGGGTCTACGGGTACGGCAACCTGTAAAATGTTCTTTGTAAACCCATAGCACACATACATAGTAAATAGAAGGGTCTATGGTTACGGTAACCTGTAAAATGTTCTTTGTAAAACCAAAGCACACATACAATGTAAATAGAAGGGTCTATGGTTATGGCAACCTGTAAAATGTTCTTTGTAAACCCAAAGCACACATACAATGTAAATAGAAGGGTCTATGGGTACGGGAACCTGTAAAATGTTCTTTGTAAACCCAAAGCAAACATACAATGTAAATAGAAGGGTCTATGGTTACGGCAACCTGTAAAATCTTCTTTGTAAACCCAAAGCACACATACAATGTAAATAGAAGGGTCTATGGTTACGCCAACCTGTAAAATGTTTTTTATAAACCCAAAGCGCACATGCAATGTAAATAGAAGGGTCTATGGGTACGGCAACCTGTAAAATGTTCTTTGTAAACCCAAAGCACACATACAATGTAAATAGAAGGGTCTATGGTTATGGAAACCTGTAAAATGTTCTTTGTAAACCCAAAGCACACATACAATGTAAATGGAAGGATCTATGGGTACGGCAACCTGTAAAATGTTCTTTGTAAACCCAAAGCACACATACAATGTAAATAGAAGGGTCTATGGTTATGGAAACCTGTAAAATGTTCTTTGTAAACCCAAAGCACACATACAATGTAAATGGAAGGATCTATGGGTACGGCAACCTGTAAAATCTTCTTTGTAAACCCAAAGCACACAGACAATGTAAATAGAAGGGTCTATGGGTACGGCAACCTGTAAAATCTTCTTTGTAAACCCAAAGCACACATACAATGTAAATAGAAGGGTCTATGGGTACGGCAACCTGTAAAATGTTCTTTGTAAACCCAAAGCACACATACAATGTAAATAGAAGGGTCTATGGGTATGGCAACCTGTAAAATGTTCTTTGTAAACCCAAAGCACACATACAATGTAAATAGAAGGGTCTTTGGGTACAGCAACCTGTAAAATGTTCTTTGTAAACCCAAAGCACACATACAATGTAAATAGAAGGGTCTATGGTTACGGCAACCATTAAAATGTTCTTTGTAAACCCAAAGCACACATACAATGTAAATGGAAGGGTCTATGGGTACGGCAACCTGTGAAATCTTCTTTGTAAACCCAAAGCACACATACAATGTAAATAGAAGGGTCTATGGTTACGGCGACCTGTAAAATGTTCTTTGTAAACCCAAAGCACACATACAATGTAAATAGAAGGGTCTATGGGTACGGCAACCTGTAAAATGTTCTTTGTAAACCCAAAGCACACATACAATGTAAATAGAAGGGTCTTTGGGTACAGCAACCTGTAAAATGTTCTTTGTAAACTCAAAGCACACATACAATGTAAATAGAAGGGTCTATGGTTACGGCAACCATTAAAATGTTCTTTGTAAACCCAAAGCACACATACAATGTAAATAGAAGGGTCTATGGTTACGGCAACCTGTAAAATGTTCTTTGTAAACCCAATGCACACATACAATGTAAATGGAAGGGTCTATGGGTACGGCAACCTGTGAAATCTTCTTTGTAAACCCAAAGCACACATACAATGTAAATAGAAGGGTCTATGGTTACGTCAACCTGTAAAATGTTCTTTGTAAACCCAAAGCACACATACAAAATAAATAGAAGGGTCTATGGGTACGGCAACCTGTAAAATGTTCTTTGTAAACCCAAAGCACACATACAATGTAAATAGAAGGGTCTATGGGTACGGCAACCTGTAAAATGTTCTTTGTAAACACAAAGCACACATACAATGTAAATAGAAGGGTCTATGGGTACGGCAACCTGTAAAATGTTCTTTGTAAACCCAAAGCACACATACAATGTAAATAGAAGGGTCTATGGGTACGGCAACCTGTAAAATGTTCTTTGTAAACCCAAAGCACACATACAATGTAAATAGAAGGGTCTATGGTTACGGTAACCTGTAAAATGTTCTTTGTAAACCCAAAGCACACATACAATGTAAATAGAAGGGTCTATGGTTACGGCAACCTGTAAAATGTTCTTTGTATTCCCAAAGCACACATACAATGCAAATAGAAGGGTCAATGGGTACGGCAACCTGTAAAATATTCTTTGTAAACAAAAAGCACACATACAATGTAAATAGAAGGGTCTATGGGTACGGCAACCAGTAAAATGTTCTTTGTAAACCCAAAGCACACATACAATGTAAATGGAAGGGTCTATGGGTACGGCAACCTGTAAAATGTTCTTTGTAAACACAAAGCACACATACAATGTAAATAGAAGGGTCTATGGGTACGGCAACCTGTAAAATGTTCTTTGTAAACCCAAAGCACACATACAATGTAAATAGAAGGGTCTATGGGTACGGCAACCTGTTAAATCTTCATTGTAAACCCAAAGCACACATACAATGTAAATAGAAGGGTCTATAGTTACGGCAACCTGTAAAATGTTCTTTATAAACCCAAAGCACACATACAATGTAAATAGAAGGGTCTATGGTTACGGCAACTTGTAAAATGTTCTTTGTAAACCCAAAACACACATACAATGTAAATAGAAGGGTCTATGGCTACGGCAACCTGTAAAATGTTCTTTGTAAACCCAAAGCATACATACAATGTAAATGGAAGGGTCTATGGGTACGGCAACCTGTAAAATCTTCTTTGTAAACCCAAAGCACACATACAATGTAAATAGAAGGGTCTATGGGTACGGCAACCTGTAAAATGTTCTTTGTAAAACCAAAGCACACATATAATGTAAATAGAAGGGTCTATGGTTACGGCAACCTGTAAAATGTTCTTTGTAAACACAAAGCACACATACAATGCAAATAGAAGGGTCTATGGTTACGGCAACCTGTAAAATGTTCTTTGTAAACCCAAAGCACACATACAATGTAAATAGAAGGGTCTATGGTTATTGCAACCTGTAAAATGTTCTTTGTAAACCCAAAGCACACATACAATGTAAATAGAAGGGTCTATGGGTACGGCAACCTGTAAAATGTTCTTTGTAAACCCAAAGCATACATACAATGTAAATGGAAGGATCTATGGGTACGGCAACCTGTAAAATGTTCTTTGTATTCCCAAAGCACACATACAATGTAAATAGAAGGGTCTATGGTTACGGCAACCTGTAAAATGTTCTTTGTATTCCCAAAGCACACATACAATGTAAATAGAAGGGTCTATGGGTACGGCAACCATTAAAATGTTCTTTGTAAACCCAAAGCACACATACAATGTAAATAGAAGGGTCTATGGTTATGGCAACCTGTAAAATGTTCTTTGTAAACCCAAAGCACACATACAATGTAAATAGAAGGGTCTATGGGTACGGCAACCTGTAAAATGTTCTTTGTAAACCCAAAGCACACATACAATGTAAATAGAAGGGTCTATGGGTACGGCAACCTGAGAAATGTTCTTTGTAAACCCAAAGCACACATACAATGTAAATAAAGGGGTCTATGGTTATGGCAACCTGTAAAATCTTCTTTGTAAACCCAAAGCACACATACAATGTAAATAGAAGGGTCTATGGGTACGGCATCCTGTAAAATCTTCTTTGTAAACCCAAAGCACACATACAATGTAAAAAGAAGGGTCTATGGGTACAGCAACCTGTAAAACTACTTTGTAAAACCAAAGCACACATACAATGTAAATAGAAGGGTCTATGGTTACGGCAACCTGTAAAATGTTCTTTGTAAACCCAAAGCACACATACAATGTAAATAGAAGGGTCTATGGTTATTGCAACCTGTAAAATGTTCTTTGTAAACCCAAAGCACACATACAATGTAAATAGAAGGGTCTATGGGTACGGCAACCTGTAAAATGTTCTTTGTAAACCCAAAGCACACATACAATGTAAATAGAAGGGTCTATGGGTACGGCAACCTGTAAAATGTTCTTTGTAAACCCAAAGCACACATACAATGTAAATAGAATGGTCTATGGTTTCGGCAACCTGTAAAATGTTCTTTGTAAACCCAAATCACACATTCAATGTAAATAGAAGGGTCTATGGTTACGGAAACCTGTAAAATGTTTTTTGTAAACCCAAAGCACACATACAATGTAAATTGAAGTGTCTATGGTTACAGCAACCTGTAAAATGTTCTTTTTAAACCCAAAGCAAACAATACAATGTAAATGGAAGGGTCTATGGTTACGGCAACCTGTAAAATGTTCTTTGTTCAAAGTTTATGCAATGAATTAATGCAACGCAAAGGCTATCGGTAACTCTTGCCTTACAGACAGTTGATGTAGCCTCACCTTCTTTATCATCCTCACTTCTCCAGTAGTCATAGTCACACAATTGTACTGTGACAAGCAAGGGTATAGCATATTCTACCACTCTCAAATCCTTACAATTCTAAACTCCACACTACTAGCCAAATCAGAGGCAACTTACAAAAGATATCTAAATTTGTGGCACAACAAACCTACAAATCTCACCCTTGTCTTTCCCTAAAACACCCAAAACACCTAAGCTGGCTTGAGCTTTGCCACCAGCTACTTCTCTCCCAACTCTTCATAGTGCATTCAGTCTTTTGCCAGAAATCTTAATGTCCCAGTCTATCTCCTCTCATCTCATATTACAACCCTAAAAGGCCACTACGCAGCTCTGACCAAGACCTGCTACGACTACACAAACCCAAGACCAAAACTGGTTGTAATCTCTATAGCTACCATCCTTCTATATGTTGGAAGAAACTTCTTCTAGAAATCATGTCCCTTAAATTATTAATCAATTCAAAGCTGCAGCAACAGAATATCTAAAATCTCAGGGGTCCTGGTCCGTACACAACCTCCATAAACCCTAGACAGTCCAACTATGGACTCATGTATACCTCTACTATCATGTCCTTTATATTATAAATGTCTCTAACTTGGATATTTACTGCTATTGTAAAACACTATAACAGTGGAAAATTGAAACTGTTATATCTGATTGCTGGTAAACTTTAGGTTGACTATCTTCTCTAGGGATATACTGTAAATTGTAGTTTCTGATTGTTTTTCTGTGCTGATTGTTCTCTGCTAAACCTGTTTTATCTAGTCATTTGTTTTCCATTTAAACTTAATGTAATATTGTGGAGCTTTTCTCCCCGGGCTTCCACTGAAAATGGCTACTCAGCTCAGTCGGACAATCCTGGTCAACAAATATAAAATAAATAAGTAAATACATATAGTGAACAATGAATGTACAATTCAGAAGTACAATGCTAAGCACACATGCTTGACATTTATTTTTATTTAAATGTTCAGCTCCTTTTTTATTTAAATGTCCATCATGTCAATATCTCATAGTAATGCCATATTTGTAGTGTCCAGATCTTGTGAAGATGCCATCTATGTAAAAGTAGATCCTCACTGCAGACATTTTACTCATATAAACACACCTAGTTGAGACTCATCACACTGATTTATTAATAACACTTTTTTTGGTTTCATCCTTTGAGCAACAGTTGGTATTACACATCGGTGCCCATCATCAATGCCTTGTAGGGAATAACAGTTCCCATCCTGTGGCAATAACTCAAAATGTAATATCACGTGTACAAACACTTGGCTGTCAGTTTCAGAAATGTGATTGGCAGTAGTAACACCGTACTTAGTATTTTAGACATTATTGAATGCAGAAAATTATGACAGTGGAATAACTTCCTGAAGAGCAGAATGTCTTAATCAAGTGCATACTGAATAACAGAACAAGAAGTGCATGGTTTGAATCCACATTAGGGATTCTTGACTTTATGTGGCGTAATGCATGTGATTTTTATCTTTATTTAAATACAACCAACACGTGCAATTTATAATGGTAATGTTGCAATAAGGTGACTAAACATGATATCATGACCCGTGTTACCTGCATTGGTGACATCACTAATTATGGTACTAACACAATTCTGTGAGCACGCTGTGGAATATCTAGCAAATGGACAGCACCAGGAGGAAAGAAAACTGACAAAGTAATCATTTAGTTAAAACAAAGAACACAGCAACACAGCTTTCTAAACATATAAATACTGCTTCAGTGGCATATCTGTATAATGATCCAGTATAAATCATACTGGAATATGCTGGGGAGAATTAAATCATACTGGAATATGCTGGGGAGAATATCACATCCTGTGGATTTTTTATTGCCCTTTCCTCGATATTTGTTCTCACTTTTTCAACTACTCAAAATCTTTTGGGTTTCTAATACCATGAGGGGAATGGACCCCATTCCGAACTCAAAGTATGATTAAAGTTCATGAACTTAGTATTGTTTCAGTCTTTGATGTCAGCCAGACGTGCTCTTCGCAGCACCCACAGTGTGCCCAGTAATAACTCCTTCTGCAGTTTGTATGGAGTTACATGTATCGATAACTTACCTAAATATGATTGTAGACTCTTTTTTTATAAGACCTGTTGCTCCTACTACTATTGGAACTACCTGGATATATTTCTTCCACATTGCTCTCATTTTTGCCTGCAAATCCTGGTATTTTATAAATCTGTGTCCCTCTGTATGCAAGACACTGTAGTCACTGGGTGTAGAGATTTCAATGATTAATGCTATGTTTGTCTTCTTTTCAGTGACCACTATATACGGTTTTCTATCATCTATCTTCTGAACTGCTGCTAATGTGCGATCCCATGTGATGTAGACTTCATCATTTTCTGTCATGCTTTGTGGCTAATGTTTTAGTGTTTTTCAGCTACTTTAATATTATATTTGCAAAATCCTCAGTGCAACAGTCTTGCAACATTATTATGCCTTTCAGTATACAGTCCTTCTGCCATTAGTATATCACAACCAGCAAACAATGTGTGTGACTTTCCAATTTTGTTTTACAAAACGTACATTTGTTTGTTTCTCCCACATATTCAATGGACTTTGTAAACCAAATGTGTACATAGTCCTCTGTCTTGGGCTGCCAATATTAACCTTTCATCTTTTGGTTTGAATTCACCTCTCCTTAAATATTCCTGCGTTTGATCCTAATTAACATGAGGTTCTCCCAGGAGTTTCTATACTTGTAACTATATTTTTTTATTTTCCACATTTCTTGCCTTCTCATCTGATCCTTCGCCTTATATTCTTTCTTTTGTTTTTTGGCACATTCAGTTGCTGCCTGATTTTTATCTACTTCTTGTCTGATTTCCATTCCTGCTTGATGCCGATATGCTTCTGCCAAACTCAGCAGGGAAGTCTTATCTTAGAATTATTCTCCTCATGTTTCAAAACTTTCACTATGTCTGGGTCTTGTGAGGTCAGCAGATATATATGCAGCCCCGTGATTGAAGATCTATACATGTAATTCATTTCAAGGAGGCTCACACCTCCTTCAGAACAGGGAATATATAATCTTGGTCTGCACTGATTTTTATAAATCATTTGATGAGCATGAAGAATGCTTCTTGTTTTCCTGTCTAATCTATCCAACATTAGTCCAGTCAGTCACTCCAGAACTGTAAGTTAGGACAGAAAGAGCAAATTGGTTTATAGCCTGAATTTTGTTCCTAGATGTCAACTCTGTTTTTAGGCTTAATTTAAGTCTTCTAAAATATTCCTTACTAAGCTAAGTTTTATTCACATTTGTTCATGTTTTATTGTTGATCCTTCATCAGTTTTCCAAATATTTATACACTCCCTCTTGCTCAAGTTCTTTTATATCACATTCCTGTCCCAGGCTGATGTTTTCTTGGTGCTGCAGTTTTCCTGCTTTAAAGGTTGCTTTTGTACATTTATCAAGACCAAATGACATTCTTATATCATCTGAAAAAGTTTTGACTACTTGCAGTTGTACTTTCAGTTCCTTATCTGATGAGCTATACAGTTTCAAATCATCGACAAAGAGAAGATGAGAAGTCTTTACACTTTGTTGCTTTCTGGGAGCCAAATTATAGCTATGGCCTAAGCTGTTCTCCTATGAAATAATAATAATATCAATTAAAACAACAGCATGCCATGGACAACAACTGCATTGTTTCTTATTCTATGTGCAGCAGTTGCCATGAAGCACTGTCAGCATTCAGGAATGACTGCAAAAAATGGCACTTCCTTTCCATGTGCTAAGAATTTGTCATCAGCCATACAAATAATCTTTCCTGTGGAGCATGTCAATTAGCACTGATGATATTACAGAAATTAAAACAATGAGGCATTTGTTTCACAGAAAGCATACGTGCCTCAATTTATTACTCCATTAAAGGAGCACCATGTAGTGCACCAGTTACAGGGTTGTCAGAAGCAGGTATATATCCACACACATATATACATTTGTAGACTGCAACTTATACTTTTGGAATGTTAGTGTATCTGTGGTGTTAACAGGTAATACACATGGTTCAGAAATGGTTCTTCCTTTTTGTCATAGGTTTGATTCCAGGCTGGAATCATTCACACTTTATTGTTTTTTTATGTGACAGCAAAGCATTGTGTACTACTGAAACAAAGTGATCATAAGGACAACACAGAAGGATAACAGTATCCTAATGTCAAGCTTGTCTGCGACACTGATGTTATGGATGGTATAAACCATTCCTGAGAGCATGCAGAGAGGTGAGACTATACCATTTGAAATGTATCTGAGACATCAACATTAGCTAGCATGAGCTAGAGTCGCTGTAGAGCATGAGTCTGTAGAGATGAGCACACTGCCATAGTTCTCACCTAAACGGAGCATTGAAGAATTGATCCATATATTTAATGCCAGCGCATTTCTGTGCTTTTTGTCATTCAAGTGTGATTCTCTAAGTTGTCCACTGTTGCTCACAGGCTGGGGCATGCGAGGTCTGATTTGGATACAAACTTCCTACGATTTTTCCTGTGAACCATGGCAGGCTTTGGTAAGGGTGGTGCTCCATTTAGAGCATAGAAGCAGTGTCAGGAGGAGTCCAAGATTTGTGCAGGACTCCTTGTTAAACATTACAGCCGAAGGCTTCTGTAAGATGACTATACTGGGTCTTAGTAAAATGGCTTGAAGCTTGGAAAAGCTTAGGCAAGGTTGACACCCCGCACATGGGTGAACAATGCTATCACCATTATAGTGACTTAAAAAGGTGAAAAAAGGACCTCTGTATTCAGTGGGAGGAATATTATAGGACCCATGACCCACCTCATTTGTGTAAGTATATTGGCCCATAACCAGGCAATACAGTGCCATCATTTGACAACACTAACATGTACTCATTCATTTTTTGGCTATGAGTGGTGTCTTCAGAGATTGAAGAAAACTGGGAGGTGAATCAGGAGAGACTGCAACACATCAGAGAGGCACAGTGGAAGTATGTGTTCAGGCATGACTGAGTGCAATTTTATAATAGGAATGATTTTACAGATGTTATCAATTATCTGGACTTTAGTCCATAACTGTTTGTCTGTCAAATACATGAGTATGGATGCCCTATATATGCAAATTCTACAGACCATACAATTACCTCATGCAACATAACAGTGGTTAGTAGTTAGTTAAACACATATGTCTGTGAGTTCAAATCCAAACAGCAGGACTTACTCTGTATGATTTAATATTTAGTATGTCAAATCAATGCATTAGAATAACATGTACTTAGTTCACATATGAGTTTAATGACATGTTCTGCATAATGCAGCATTTCTACGGTCACACTTTTTGTACAATGTTTATAGTAGTGAGAGCCATGGAGATTCGCCTTTAGTCTAACAGAAATCTAATTATGTGGAATATGTAGTGAATGGGATATATTACAATTACATGACACTTATGATATTATTCCATCTCATTTTTTTATATCATTACATTTTAACTATCATTTCTGTTGCATCATGACCAGCAGCACAGGGAGCTGGATCAGCCCCAGCAGCTCGGACCACCATCCTGCAGCATCATCACAGGCAGCATAAGCGCCCAGCACTTCTGGGTCACAATCGGGCAGCACTGCTTCCACAGCTACTGCACTGTTTGTATCACTTGTTACAGGAAGCTGTGCCTCAGGGGGTTGGTCCAGTGATACCCAGCGGGAGTGTCAGTGGATGTGATTATTATGTCAAGAGAGAAGAACTGACAGGGCTGGTGGAAGAGATTACAGAGAGGAAGCTCAGTGCCCCAACTGACCCTATGGGAAAGATCCTGCAAATTACCAATGACTGCCCTGTCCACCACTGCCTGAGGTGTCTGGGAGAGAAGATGGTGGTGTCACTTTTAAGGGAGAGGACTAGATTTCCTCTGTAGTCATGCTGGAAGGAGTTATGCTTCTGAAGTTCCATACCTAATGTCAATCATGGTTACCTAATGCCAATCACGGTGTCCCCCACCACCCACCCATCACTGTCCTCCATGTATGTTCTATAGGTGTAGGCTTGTTAATTAACCTACCCTTCATAACTATCCATCTTATTCCTAAATACCTTCCCAAACATTACACACTCTTAAAATAAAATGAAAAGAGCATCTGTCCCACATAAAATTAAGACCCATATATAACTGTCCATTTCACATATGCATGCGTGTACAACACACTTGATTTGGTGAAACTGGTCACGCAACATTATTAAATACTTGTCACACCTCCTTTAGGATGTGACACTCCAAAGACCCCAAATTTCTTGTAAAACTACAATCTTAGCTTGTGAAGGAATTGATAGCTAAAGTGCTCTCCCACCACCATCTTGCACATTCCATAATTATCCCCTTTGCTTTCTCACCATTTTCACCAGTCCCCAGTCCCCTTTCCACATCTTTAATCTGGTAAAAACCTAGATCAACACACCACTCATATGGCCAGAAATGGAAAATAATAATAAAAAAAAAATCTCTATTTCAGTTTTCTAAAGTTGCCCAGTGCTTGGCATTGAACAGTACTGCTGCCCATTCTTAGGTAATGCTAATTTTAGCTTCAAATTCTGTGGCAAAAACTGATCAGATTTTTCCCTTAGCTGCATTCATAAAGTAATCTCCACCCACTATTATAGACCCACTGCGTGACTGAAAAAAATACTGATATCAGTTTAAACTGACTGTCGTGATCATATGAATAAAAGGCTCGAAGGTTTAACGTACTCCTAATAATATTTTTCCATTATTATTACTGTTGTGAAATCTGATCAACACCTCGTCTCTTCCTTCATACATCTATCATGGTGCCTTCAACTGTGTAGTTTCTGTCAACGGGAGTGTGACTTCTTCCTTAGTGTGCTTAACTAGAACATAAGTCTGCAGAATGTTGAGAAAGATTGTCAGGTGTTTGAAACGAGTGTTATGTACAAATTTTAATTTCTTATTATTATGCAAATCTTACCAAGTAAATTGTGATATATGTGTTATTCTGCCATTGTCATCCTGCATGCTATTTTATTGATGCACCAGTATCCTTTGCCTGCTTCTTGATTTGAATGCATTCCTCAAAAAACATTTCACACTTTTCTTCTTGTCAGAAAGCAGATTCACACACTAAATGCATGGCCTAAAATGACCTATAAACATTTCAATGGCATCATAGGATTTATTGGCTTGCTGTATCACTGATATGATGAGTCCTTTGTGAGCCAGTTGCTGTTCTTCTGTAGGTAAATGAGTGTGCAGTGTCCCACATTTCCCTTAAATGTGTGTCATATTGGACTGCTACAAATGTAAACATAGTTGCAGACTAGTAGTAAAGAAAGGACTGCATATGTTTTGCATGTATGCCTTGCAATTATATTGCACACTGTATACACATGACAGAGTCATGTCACTGGTGTGCCCATAAACACAGGTCTTACCTACAATAACCTGGAGATTAATTGTGAGGATTGCATGAGCCACTATGTGACATCTCTCACTATCCCGCAAAACCTACCTGTACAATACAACTTACTGCTATGCACACATATATCATCCCTTACCATGTGACATCCGTCACTACCATCAAACACCTACCTGTACAATACACCTTACTGCACAGCACATATATGTCATTCCCTACCATGTGACATCTGTCACTACCACCCAATACCTACCTGCACAATACACCTTACTGCACAGCACATATATATCTTTCCCTACCATGTGACATCTGTCACCATCCCCTAACACCTATCTGTACAATACACCTTACTGCCATGCACATATACCTATATCATCCCCACCCATCTGAAATCTGTCCCTACCAACAAACACCTACCTGTACAATACACCTTACTACCATGCACATATATATCATTACCTACCATGTGACATCTGTCATTACCACCCAACGTCTACCTGTACAATCCACCTTACTGCCATGCACATATATATCATTCCCTATCATGTGACATCTGTCACTACCACCCAACACCTACCTGTACAATACACCTTACTGCACAGCGCATATATATCATCCCCTACCATGTGACATCTGTCACTACCCTAACACCTACCTGCACAATACACCTTACTGCACAGCACATATATATCATCCCCAACCATGTGACATCTGTCACTAACCACCAACACCTACCTGTACAATGCACCTTACTGCTATGCACACATATATGATCCCCTATCATATGACATCTGTCATTATCCCCAACACCTACCTGTACAATACACCTTACTGCCATGCACATATATATCATCCACTACCATGTGACATCTGTCACTACCACCCAACACCTACCTGTACAATACACCTTACTGTCATGCACACATATAATGTTCCCTATTATGTGACATTTGTCACTACCAGCCAGCACCTACCTGTACAATACACCTTACTAAAATGCACATATATATCATCCCCTACCATTTGACATCTGTCACTATCTCCCAACACCTTACTGAAATGCACATATATATCATCCCCTACCATGTGACATCTGTCACTATACCCAAACACCTGTCTGTACAATACACCTTACTGCTATGCACATATATCTCATGCCCTACCATGTGACATCTGTCACTACCACCCAACACCTACTTGTACAATGCACCTTACTAAAATGCACATATATATACCATCCCCTACCATTTGACATCTGTCACTATCTCCCAACACCTTACTGAAATACACATATATATCATCCCCTACCATGTGACATCTGTCACTATCCCCCAACACCTACCTGTACAATACACCTTACTGTCATGCACATATATATCATAAGAATTATTCTATAGTGTCAGTGGTCACTACACAGCCTGGAGAATGTAGACTTGGGTAGGCATGTCTTTGAGTCCTCACAATAAGTAATATGACATCTAGTACCAAAAGATAGCAGGTAGGACTGTCTTACTCAACAGTTGTTATGTGTACTGTTCATTTAACGCTAACATTTACACATTGCAAAGGTTATTTGTCTTTGGCCTAGCACTCTTGTGTGGGGTCATTTACTGCACTGTTATAACTTGTTGATACTTGTGAACCTCTGCTATCTCTGAAAAAAACAAAAAAACAAAACAAATCCTGCTTTTTCCCACTTTTCTGAGATTTAAAAAAGTTCAGTTACAGGCTTGCTGTTCTTGAACTGTTTGTAAGTTTCTGTGAAGCCATTTTTTGCTTGGGCTAAAGGGAAGTCTCTCTGTTGATCAGTGGCAGTGAAAAACATTGAGCATCCTGCCTGCCCCTGTGGGAGTGGTTACTGACTTGAAACTGTAGTTTTATTGGCCATTTTGGGTCAATTCCAAAACACCTTCATCTTCCTCTCTTAAAACCTGGTTGCCTCATGGTTTTGGCATCTTTTCAGGCTTGTTGGCTGTTGGTGAAGCACCCACCAAGAGGAGAAAATGCTGAGAGAAGAAAGGAGCCACTTTTGAGATTTTAAGTATTTTTTCTCTGTTCATTTGCTAAGTTTTTCTGCATAGCCACCTATTTTGAGCATTTTCGGGCTTGTTAAACTTGATTTCTGCATTAGTATCTGTATTTAGAGCACAACCTAGAGCTGTTTACTGAATTTCCTGTTTGCACTTATTTTTAAAATCGTTTTTTTCTCAAAACTTGCATTTTATCTGTCTTTGGTCTAGCACTCTTGTGTGGGGTCATTTACTGCACTGTTATAACTTGTTGATACTTGTGAACCTCTGCTATCTCAGAAAAAAAACAAAACCCCCAAAAATCTTGCTTTTTCCCCACTTTTCTGAGATTTAAAAAAGTTCAGTTACAGGCTTGCTGTTCTTGAACTGTTTGTAAGTTTCTGTGAGGCCATTTTTTGCTTGGGCTAAAGGGAAGTCTCTCTGTTGATCAGTGGCAGTGAAAAACATTGAACAGCTTGCCTGCCCCTGTGGGAGTGGTTACTGACTTGAAACTGTAGTTTTATTGGCCATTTTGGGTCAATTCCAAAACTCCTTCATCTTCCTCTCTTAAAACCCTCTTTTGCGCAGTTTTGCGCATTTTTGAGCATAGCGCAACAGCGGGCAGCGCCGCCTAATTGGGTTTAAACTATTCCTGGCTCAACAAAGTCTGCTCTTCACTTTTTCCCTTAGAACTGCTCTATCTCTCAATTTAAACACCATATTCTCATTCTAAGGCCCTTCACTGGTCCAATTAAGTAATCCTACAAGTTAGCACTATTAAACCATAAGCACTACTTACTCTTATACTCTCTACGATTACACTGTCCTCTATTGGTCTGTCTTAAATTCAGTTTCCCTATATTACTCTAGCATGTCCAAAGGTCAGTCAATGGTTTCCTCTCCAGTCCAGCTGGTGAATCTGGGAATTTTGAGGCAATGTTACAACTGTCTCATGTACACAGACAACCCTCTCCTCCTCCAAACAGGTTCAAATATATGTGAGAGATGCAACTATTTAGCCAAACTGGAGGCTGAGCTCTCTCATCTCAAAACTGGTGTAACCAGTCAGGAGGAGAAGGTAACCTCACACAACACAATTCCAGTATCACATAGTCCCACCACATCAGCGAACCAAACACATAAATACACAAAAACATACTCGGAGGCTCTAAATAAAAATCTACCTAAGCAACAGAGACCTCCAAAGCAGACATCCAAGCAAACGCTACCTCAAAACAAAACACGCACAACACATAACCCACAAAGTCAATGTGCCAAGCAGCCACAGCCCTTAAGGCTGAATAACACACCTGATACTCTTGTAATAGGTGACTCTATTGTCAGACACACTGACGTCCCACTCACCAGGCTGAATAAAGAGAAGGTCACGGTGAGCTGCCTGTCGGGTGCTAGGATCCGCCACATGATGCAAGCATTCAGGTCACTCCAAAGCAAATACAAATATGACTCAGTCATTGTACATGCTGGCGTGAATGACCTGAGACGTACCTCCCTGGATTACATGAAAAGAGACATAGAGGAGCTCTCTGATCATGTAGCCCAGGCTGGTATGACCCTGACCTTGAGCAACATCATACCCTCACCTAGAATGATGCCACAGTACAAAGACAAAATGATCGATTTTAACAACTGGCTAAAATTGTGGTGTCATTCAAAGGGGATCCAATGTCTGTCAGCCTGGGATGACATGCTTGACAAGCCACGTTGCTTCGCTAGGGACGGCTTGCACCTGTCACCACTGGGCTTTCGGATATTGGCAAAGGCTCTTGCCACCCCCATAGTGCCTTTTTTAGGCAAGGCTCAAAAGTCAAATCCACCCCCATAGACAGCACAAGGAACAAGAAACTAAGGGTAATGCTGCTAAACGCTAGAAGTCTTAACCTCAAGATGCACGCACTCGAAGCTCTCCTCAGTATGGAGAACATCAATATCTGTGCAGTGACAGAAACCTGGTTCAAGGCTCCAGAGAGCACCCCAGCACTACCAGGCTATATCTCATATCATGCTTTTCGGCCCCAAAACCCAGACTGAACCACAAAAGGAGGGGGAGTTTCCATATTTATCAAGGATATCCACACCTCCAGGTTAGTGGCATTGAACGAAGTATCGGAGACCATCCATGTGCAACTAACAGTGGGCAAGACAGCTTTTCAGTTTATAGCATCCTACAGACCACCCTCTCAAAGTCAGGAATCCCACTCAGCTTTCCTGAAAACATTGGGGAACATGAAGATCTCTCCGAACACTGTTATATTGGGCGACTTCAACTACCCAAACATTGACTGGGAGCACTACTCAAGCCCCAGCACCTTAGCTCAAAGGTTCCTGTAAATTATAAACTCAAATGCTATGGAACAACTAGTCACCACTCCCACAAGAGGGGACAACATACTAGACCTGATCATTACCAACATGGGGACTCTATGCTCCACACCAGAAGTATATCCCTCATTAGTAAGATCAGACCATAAATTAATTTCACTGGATGTCCACATCCCGACCCCACCCCCAGCCCAGAAAACCACAGTGAAAAACTTCTCAAAAGCGAACTTCTCACTTCTCAAAACTGAAGTGGAATCCTTCAAGGCTCCAGGGCCAGTGGAAACTATGGCCCAAACTGCAGAATTCTATATAAACGCATTCTACGGACATCTCCAGGAATGCATGGATCATGCTATCCCAAACAAAACCAAGACCCAATCATCCAAAGGCAGGTGTCCAGTCTGGTGGACCCCTGCCATAAATAAACTGTACAACAGAAGGAGGAAGCTACTACATGATAGAGCAAAATCCCTAATAGGGAAGGCATCTCTGATCAGTACTAGCAAAAAATTATGATCCCTCATAAAATCCTCCAAGGCCAGCTTCGAGAGAAAAATTGCACAGGACACCAAAGACAATCATAAGGCTTTTTTCAGTTATGTTAGAAACCTGGGATGCAACTCCCAGACTTGTTCTGAGTTAATTCTAAATGACAAAAAATTCACTGAACCCACAGACATCGCCAATATCCTGGCAGACAGGTTCAGTGCAAACTTCTCCACCCCCTCCTCCCCAAAAGAGCAAGTATCTATCCCAGCAGAGGGCTGCCTCCCAAACATCTGTGATGCTCAGGTGAAGGCTGTCCTCTCCAAAGCAAAAAACGCTGCTTCCATGGGACCAGATGGTGTCCCAGGTTGCGTCTTACATGAACTCCAAGAGGAACTAATCCCTCAAATAAAACAGCTATAAAATCTCAGCCTCACTACAGGATATGTGCCCACAGAATGGCGTACAGCAACAGTGGTCCCACTCCACAAAGGTGGAGCCTCTACCGACCCTGGAAACTATCGCCCCATAAGCCTGACTAGCTTAGTCTGCAAGGCTATGGAGAGGATCATCATGGAGCACATAAACAAAGACATTGGGGACCTACAGACACTAGATCCTACCCAGTTCGGCTTTGTCAAGGGCAGATCCTGCCTTTAGAACCTGGTTGACATCTTCAAAACAGTCACCAAAGCCATAGATGAAGGGAAGGTAGTCCACACAGCCTATCTGGACCTTGCAAAGGCATTTGACACAATACCCCACTCGGGCAACATAGATAAGCTATCCAGCTTAAATATAAACCCCTATGTCACAAGATGGGTTGCAAACTGGCTCAAAGACAGAACCCACAGAGTGAGAGTTGCTGGAGCCATGTCAGACTCGAAACCGGGCACAAGTGGCATCCCACAGGGTTCTGTCCTGGGACCACTCTTGTTCGGTATATACTTTTCCGAGGTACAGGCAAACGTGGGAGGACTATGGCTCACCAAGTTCACAGACGACTGCAAACTGGGCGCTATAATCAACTCTCCAACTGACACAAACATCCTTCAAAAAGGTCTCACAGAGACAGATAACTGGTGCCAGCACCATGGTTTAAAGCTAAATGCCAAAAAATGTATAGTCATACCCTTTGGCAAAAACAATGTGCCCACAAATTACCACATAGGCGGAAACCCATTAAGTACAGAGAAAGTTATTAGTGACCTGGGGACCCAAGTTGATAGCAATCTCTCCTTTGAAAACCACATTGCCAAAGTGGTTAGAAAGACCTTCTACATAGCCTACCTCATCACGAAGGGTTTCACATCTAGATCAAGAGAGGTAATCGTGCCCCTTTATTCATCCCTCATCAGGCCCATCATAAAATACAATGCCCCTTTTGGGATGTACCTTACCTGACACCTAGAGCAATTAGAAAGACCCCAAAAGTATCTCACCAAGAGGATCAAGGGTCTCAAACAGATGCCATATGCTGCTCGGTTAAAAAAACTCCAGTTCTACTCAGTTGCATACTGCCTACTTCGAGGCGATCTATGCCTGACATACAAAGCTATGTCAAATCCAGAATTAATGGACATGCTCCACCTCAGTAAATCTAAATCACTTAGAGCCACATGCTCGAGGGACTTGAACCTCAGCACAGAAATAAATAGAACTTGCTGGAGGGACAGGTTCATAACCCGGAGGCTCCCTTTGCTCTGGAATAGAATTCCAGTTCATGTGAGGCAGAGCACCTCACTGAATCTCTTCAAGAAGAATCTCGATAGGTGGATGGGGGATCATAGGTTTGTCCCAGGGATTACTCCCGTGTCACTATTAGACAGAGGCACAGTAAACTAAACCTTAAAAAGGGCACAGTATACTCAAATCAAGGGGTGGCGTAAGCCATACAGAATCGGGCTAGGCTTATAATTGCCCCAGGGCAGATAGCCTAGTATGAACCTATGAACCTATGTCCCCTACTGTTTTTTGAGGGAAGCCATATGTACTTTAGTGCAACCTCCAATGAAATCCCCTGCACGTAAGGAGTTGCACGGCTATAGGAATATCAGAAACAAAAGAAAGAAGCCAGCAACTGGTGAACCGCTGAAAAAAGAGTAGTTTAATAATAAACTACCAAAGCAACATAAGAGCTCACTAACATACCGGTTTCGGCCCGGATTTAAATCTGGCCTTCTTCAGTGTATTACAATGGAGCCAATCATGAGATGCTTTTATATAATAAAAAATATTATGATTGGTTAAACACAAAATACTATGCTCATAAATATTCATCAAAACTGTGTACCTTCCAAATGTATTAATCAACCTTCATTAAATCTTTGGTTAAGAAATATATCAAAAATACATATCAAAAATGGACATACTATGCTCACAAATATTTATCAAGAGTAAATAGTTAAACATATATGTTTATAGACATTCATTAAGCCCTGGGTTAAATAGTGCACCAAGTTTGGTAATCCATTTCTTTTCTTTTAAGTAAAGTTTTTTATGCCAGCCACCTTTATTAGTTCTATCGCCAATAATTTTATTAATAATTGTAAAATGAAACTGTGCCTTGTTATGTATAAGTGTGTGTTTATATAGTGCATTAGATGTTTTTTTGCATCTAATGTCACTCAAATGCTCCGACACCCGTAACCTAACCGGTCGAGAGGTTTGCCCAACATAAAATGAGTGACAGGTGCAACATGCCATGTATATGGCCCAATCAGTATTACAATTGGCAAAAAATTGAATATCAAAGACTTTATTACTGTTTCTGCTAGTGAATTCTTTTGTTTTCACCATGGATTTACAGTTGACACAGTGACCACAGGGAAAACAACCAATAAGTTTATCCCCCAAAATAGTTGTTTGATATACATTAGGTAAAGAGGATTCAAAATGGTGTTTATAATGATTGAAATATCCCGCTAGATTCTTTCCTTTACGAAAAGAGAATGAGCATACTTCAGCTGTGTGCTTGCTGACATTTGTGGTATGACTACTTCTGTGGCATTATCTGTTCGTGTACAGGTATTGAGACAGAGACAGGTAGTTGGCTCCAGCATTGTGTACCACAGATGAATGTATAAAAAGCCAACTGTTAATAGGCAGGAGTAAGCAGATATGATGGTGTGCAATTCTACTTAGCGGTGAGATTTATGCAAGGAGAGGGTTTTGATCACTCTGGTGTTTTCGTACCTTTTAACATTCCAACATACTGCTCAAGTTATCCCTTGAAGTTTGTGTTGTCTGCCAACTGTGATATGATTTCTAGTGTTGTGTTATCAGTTGGTACACAGTTCTAGAGAATATTGACTTAGATTCCAGCTGTTTAAACACAGTAATATGTAACTGGTGTTGCTGTATTCATAATCTTGTAGTGGAAACACCAGATTTGGTGTAAATGTTACATAGTAGAAACACTGTCTGAGGTGATGTGTATTGATGTACCATGTGACACACTCATTTTAAGGCAGACCTTCATCTATGTTCCTTCTTACATCCATGCTATGGCTTCTTCTGTGGCATCAGCAGCAACTTCACATGTCTGCAGAATGTTTGACTTAAATGGTCTTGTGTTCATATGCAGCATTGCCAGTTTTGTATAACTGAGTTAATACAATAATGCAAAAAATAAATAAATAAATAAAAAATAAGGGCAGTGATGATGTGCTGGAATGGCTTCCTCAACACTTGATATTTTGTGAGTTTTGAGGGGTGGGTGATCTTCATCTCTAATTGCTGTACTTTGTTGAGACCATGCCCAGTTTAATGATGTATGTATTGCATTTTTCATTGTACAGCTATTTACACAAAGCAGCATAACTAATCAGTGGTGAGGACTAGTTATTGTTATTCTATGTTTGGTTGCACAGCTGCTGTGAATTTGCCTTCAGCAGCATGGCTTTGCTAACTGTCACGCAATGGAGGATGTGGAAGATGCACTGAGGAAACCGACAGCATATAGGCCCATCTAAAAATGTTTTATGGCAACTCTAGCACTTTCCATAGTTCAGTGACAACCTGATGTGATGTTGAAACTATCTGTGAGGTATTTTGAATATTGTGATGCAGGTGTTATTGTTTATTTATTTATTTTTTATTAATCCTTTGTGGAGCAGGTTAGTCCCACTAGCCTGGTGGCATTTTTTCAGAGATGACCTAAGGTGGTGTTTATACTACTCACTGAAATTTGATCAGAGCAACAGCGACCTTCCCCTAACCTTTTCACATATGGTGACTTTTCTCTGTGGTCCTTCTTGTCATACAGTCCAGGTACGTAGGCAGCTTGGAGAAGCAGGAAGTTGGTCTGAGTGAACATGGAGGTTGGAGAAGATTGCAGTGATGGCTCTAGTGCTTATGATGCTGTTATTCAGACAGCATATGTGTTGAATTTACTGTAAAAGGAAATGGAGGTGAATATTTGTGGCTGAGATTGTGTAAAAGGCAGTCAAGCATTTTCAAAGGCAGGTTAAGGTGTTGGATGCAGCAAACATGAACTCTAAAGATTTGTTCCAGTGGAACTTATTCAAGTCTAAAGCTACAACACAAGATTGTGCTATTACAACTGTTCATTTGGGAGGGTTGCAGGATAAGCTATATTGTTGGACATGGTGAATGAAAGTGAGCCAGAATATAGTAAGGATGTGTTGTAGGGAGAGATGAGGGACAAGGTACATAAGGAAGAAATGCAACCGAGTGCAGATATGCAGCTTGGAAAACAATTGTCTGAGATATGGTTAAAGAAGGGATGCATAGTAAGAGAGAAGAGAAAGAAATAAGTTTAATGAAAAAGAGACTGTTTAATGTTCAGATCAAATAGAAGGAAGATGCAGAAATGAACAGATATAAAGAATGAGATGACTTAATTAAGAAGCTCAAGATTAAACCGAATGAGGTGAGAGTGTTTATTCTTATTAATAAAGAGGCATTTTGTGACGGGGCAGATAATGGAGAAATTTATAGAGGAAAATGAGAAAAAAAAAACTGTTCACCGTGGAACATATATATATATATATATATATACTCAAGGCCTTTTATAGGGAAACTAAGAAAACAATTAATATTCAAGACTGAAGTTGAAAAGAGACTTTAAAAAGCATTTATTAAATGTATGTAATCATGATGTACTGAATTTATCCAAAGTGCACGATAAAAGAGGTTGATGGACTGGGACGTGGGATTGTAGTGTGGTAGTAAAACTGGAAAATAAGATTATTGTGCATATTCCAAATATCATTAATGCTGCAGGAGACAGATGCTTGGTTAGATATTGGGGACAGCCAAAAACATGTTTTTTTTGTGTGGAAAACTGATCATTTAATTAATAAATGTGAGAAAAGAAGATGTTTTGCATGTGTGAGTATAGGACATGATGCAAGTAATTGTGAACAAAAGTGTTATAAATTTAAGAAAGTGGGACATTTGGGGGGGATGTGAAGAAAGCGAAAATGAGGTGGACTTGGACACAATATAGCGGAACAGGATAAAACAGGATAAAGCTATAGAAAAGGAATTAGATGCAGTAGAAATGGGGAAAAGGTAGGAGCTCTACAGATAGAGAACAAATAATGCAAGAAGACACAAGGCAAGATTTAAACATAGAAAATAGTAAAGAAGAAGAGTCGGCTTTAAGTGTCAGTTTGTTTGTCTGTTCAGCTTTTCCCTGTTAGGGGTTGGCACAGCGGAACTCCGGTCCACTAATGATTGGCAGTAGATATTTATGGTACCGAGTTGTCAGCCTGATGCCCAACCTTCAGCGAAGGCGCGCCCATTCAAGCATGTCTTTCAAATGCCACTCGACCGCGGGGAGGACATGCAGACTCCACACAGAAGGTGCTCCAGCTGAGAATTCAGCGGGAGAACCTCTTGCTGTGAGGCAACAAATGATGTTAAATGAAATATAGTTAAACAAAAAAGAAATTAAATTGGCAAAAGGGTGAGAGAAAGGAAAAGGAAAAATATAGAAGATCTCAAAAAAGAAAAAAGAAAGGGAAAGGATTTAGACGTTTCACTCAAGGTAGAGTTACTTGTAAAGATCGATCGTCAAACGTGAAGAGCATTAAGAAGCTGAAGAGAAGAACCATGATTTTGGAGGGGAATGGAAAGTTAGACAGTGATGTTATTATACAAGAAGATATTAGATTTTTGTTAAAATTAGAAAGATATCAAAATGAAGTGTCATGGGGAAAAACGCTTTATGGAATTTTGGGAAAGAGACTTGCTCAGGAATACCTATATAAAGATACAAATTATTAGATGTTACATTTGTCACAACATATACAATTATTGTTACTGACATAAAATGGGGCAGCCGCAGTGGTGCAGTGGTTAGTGTTCTCGCCTCACAGCAAGAGGTTTTCAAGTTCAATCCCCGACTGGGGTGCCTTCTGTGCAGAGTCTGCATGTACTCCCTGTGGTTGCGTGGGTTTCCACCGTGTGCTCTGGTTTCCTTCCACATCCCAAAGACATGCTGTAGGTGGATTGGACACTCTAAATTGGCCCTAGGCATGAGTGTGTGCATGTATGTGCCCTCTATGGAAGGTTGGGCACTGGGCTGGCAACTCAACACCATAAAAAACTCCACTGCCAATCATGAGCAGACAGGTGATCTGCTGTGGCGACCCCTAACCTGGAAAAGCCGAAAGATGTTATTGACGTAAGATGGATGGAACATGTTATTAGAATTATTGCAATATATGCATATGTAATAAAAAGGAGAAAGACAGGAGGTGTTTAGAAAGATAATCCAATATGTACTAGTTAATACGGACATAATTGTAGCATTGTAGCAGAGGATTTTTATTGTAATTTAAGACAACAAAACAAGAAGGCATGCGATGCCAAATTAGGAAATGACATTATAAAACATGAATGGTGAAATATGGAATCTAAAGACTTGGACATATAGATGAGGAGGAAAAAATGAACAGAAATTGACTATATTTTAGTGTCAAAAAGTTTAGCAATAGTTAAACAAGGAGTACTACTTACTGACAGGATTTTCAGATCATCAGACAATCTGAATTATAGTAAAAGGGGAATGTTGATTATATAAAAATAGGGAAAGGTATAACAAAAATAAAGTGAAATGGGATGTTACAGGGAGAAAAGATGTTATGAGATTATGACAAGATCATGGAGAGATGAGAGAATTTTATAAAGATTGGTCTGGATGGTAGTTAAATTTCAGACTAAAATATAAAAAAATGCTATGTGACATGGGAGAAAGAGAAAATATATATGGGAAAATAAAGTATAACAATTTAACTAACAACATAAGTGATTATTTAGGGAAGAATGCTGACAGTTTCTTTATTAAGGAACAGAAACTGTATGACTTGAATAAGATAAAACATTTATTGTATAAACTGATATTTTCTGAAAGGAAAAAAGAAGAAATTGCACAATATTTAAGCAATATAGTAGAAGAACATATTAGGACATTATTTAAAGAGCAGAGAACTAAGATGTGGAAGGAATGCAAGGTATGTGCATTTTCTGACATAGAGAATAAGGATTTAGAAAAAGAAATACAAATGGATGGATTAGAACAGGTGTTAAGAGTACTGAATTTAGATTCAGCTGCAGGACCAGTTAGAGTATAGGATGTATAAATGTTTTACTGTAGAGCAAAACATGGTTAATAAAGGTATTAAATGAATGGTTGAATAAAGGCTTTATGTATAAAGAGCTATGTAGAGGTATTATTAGATTTATATAGAAAAGAGGAGACAATAGAGCAATACAGAACTGGAGACCAATTGTTTCAAATAACACAGGTTATAAGCTGTTTATGAACATTTTACAAAAACAGATGGAAGAAAAAGTAGGTAATGTTGTAAACGAGCATATATTTCATATAAAAGATAAAAGGGTTCAAGATTTGTTTTTAATAATTAGGCAATTAGTAGATGACATAGTTGACTACTCCCTTATTTCTCATGCAAAATGTAACCCAGTATGGCTGGGGTGCTGTCCACAGCCTTAAACCAGATTTATGTGACTGCACAAATGTCAACATCTTCCAAGATAAGGACTGCTTCCAGTGAGTGCAGTTTCAGGTTTAGACTCCTAGCATTTGGCAGCATGATTCTGAGGTTGGTTTAGAGGGTATTTTTACATCTGGAATTTCGTTTTGTGACATTGCCTAAAAAAGGCACTATGGAGTGGCAAGAGCCTTAACCAGTAGTGGAAATCCCAGGGGTGACAGATGAAGACCATCTCTGCCAAAGCATTGAGGTCTGTCAACCATATCATCCCAGAATGACAGATACTGGATCAGCTTTCATGACATACCCATATCTGAAATGTACATACATCTCACCTGTTACGGTTTGGACAGACATCTCACCTATTACGGTTTACACATAGATCTCACCTGTTTTGGTTTACACCTCTTTAACGGTTTTATGCATCATAACAAATTATTTTCTGTTTCTGTGGCGTATCCATAAGGACTGCAGTCTGATATGATACTTGTGTTCTGTGTCTCACTGACTATTCTTCACAACATGCATGCTACCACCACAACTACGAACTGTGTCCACTACCACTATCTATAAGAGAAATATTACAAGTGTTACATAACTTTTTGCATTTGTCCACACATTTATATAATTGTTTTTTCAGCACTCCAACATTGGGACTTGGATATATGTAGCCATGTGAAGGACTAAACTATTTTATCACCTGCACATCCTTTCTAACAGTTCCATTTCCCTTCTGAACACCTAATGACATATAATGTAAACGACAATGCCAGTAATGTCACACATGTCCATGAATTCAGTCGATGCAATATACAACAGTATCAATCTTCCTTGACTATGGATTGTTAGGCTTCTACTTTCTTATGTATTCAGATTTACCTATCTGTTGTGCCATGTTCTCATACTCTTTTCTGGATCTCGTATTTCTTTCTGTACACTTTTTTGTTTACATTGTGTACACACATAGGTCAACAACTTCCTTACCTCAACATGGCTGCAAGCCTGTATTGTTGGTTTGAGTCGAGGCTGCTCTAAGTGTTATGTGCCTTAGCTTTTTGCATATTTGATTACCTATGCTGCTTGTTATGCAGAGTGTGCCATGTACATGGCATTAATGAATCCATGGGTAAATTATTATGCAGAGTGGGCAATGTACATGGCATTAATGAATCCATGGGTAAATTGTTATGCACAGTGCACCACATACATGGCATTGATGAATCTCTGGGTAAAACTGTTATGCACAGTGCGCCATGTACATGGCAATAATGAATCTCTGGGTAAATTATTATGCAGAGTGCGCCATGTACATGGCATCAAGGGATCCCTGTGTTAATTGTTATGCACAGTGCACTATGTACATGTCATTAATAGGATCATAGGAGATTACTAGATTATTAACCCAGAAGGCATTTTAAGCCTAGCCGTTTCACCCCAACATACCATAGAAATGCTAGTCAATACACAAGATTGCATTTAGTGATGACTGCCCATGCCCAGGAGGGTTGTGGCTGCTATGCCTCGTAAGAATTTCTGGTGCCCCATCCGCTCATCCAGGTTCCTCTTGAACAGTGTCATAGAGGTGATCTGTTTCACATGAATTGGTAGCCTGTTCCAAAGAGGTGGCAGTCACTGGGAGATAAATCTATCCCTCCAGCATGTCCTATTTAATTTGCAGGCCTTATTTATACACCTGGAATGAGTATACCTAGTTCTGTTTGATTTACAGATATGCAGCAAGTTCATTAATGGATTCCTGGCTAAATTGTTGTATGTAGTGCACCATGTACATGGCATTAATGAATCCCCAAGTAAATTATTATGCAGAGTGCACCATGTACATGGCATTAATGAATCCCCAAGTAAATTATTATGCAGAGTGCACCATGTACAT
The DNA here is from genome assembly GCF_019279795.1 of Protopterus annectens. Taxonomy (NCBI): domain Eukaryota; kingdom Metazoa; phylum Chordata; order Ceratodontiformes; family Protopteridae; genus Protopterus; species Protopterus annectens. The sequence goes on from NC_056726.1 coordinate 1,497,029,346, forward strand.
GGCATTAATGAATCCCCAGGTCAATTGTTATGTACAGTGCACCATGTACATGTCATTAATGAATCCCCGGGTAAATTATTATACACAGTGAGCCACGTACATGCCATTGATGAATCCCTGGGTAAATTGCTATGCACAGTGCACCATGTACATGGCATTAATGAATCCCCAAGTAAATTATTACGCAGAGTGCACCATGTACATGTCATTAATGAATCCCCAAGTAAATTGTTATGCACAGTGCGCCATGTACATGACATTAATGATTCACTGGGTAAATCTTTTTGAGGAGATGTCGTCCTGGGAGAAAATGGCTATTGCTTAAAAATCATTGTTAAGGGACTGTGACAATCAAATCAGAATTAATTTCACTGAGAATGGACAAGCCAATTAACCTGTAGAAGAGATTAATGATTCTGTGCAAAGCAGAATAACTCACTTTAAGTTTCAGATATATCTGATATGCCTGAGAAGGCTGCCACTCAGAAACTAGCTTCTCATCTGATGACAACAAACATGCTCCACATGCTGCAGCCAATAAACAAGCACATCTGCTTCTCATCTAATGGCAACAAACATGCTCCACATGCTGCAGCCAATAAACAAGCACATCTGCTTCTCATCTAATGACAACAGACATGCTCCATATGCTGCAGCCAATAAACAAGCACATCTGCTTCTCATCCAATGACAACAGACATGCTCCACATGCTGCAGCCAATAAACAAGCACATCTGCTTCTCATCTAATGACAACAGACATGCTCCATATGCTGCAGCCAATAAACAAGCACATCTGCTTCTCATCTAATGACAACAGACATGCTCCACATGCTGCAGCCAATAAACAAGCACATCTTCAAAAGATTCAGATCTGACTTTTTTTAAACCTTCCTCAATGCTCTCTACATATTATGTTACTTGTGCAAGACGGTTCCATGGAAACAGCAAAACTGTGTTCTGGTTTCACCAAATGCCTCTATTTAGACCATCGTAATTAGGAAATTACTTTGTCTTGAAAATGGTAAACTATAGTCCGATTGACTTATAAATCCAAGATAGTTAGTTTTAAAATGCATTATAATGGATCAAATTTTTATATTTGGAGTTCTTAGCGACAGCATAGCGTATACAAATGTCACATGTATCTGGTACTTACTGCTCTAAAAGACTGAATTATGAGTTACTTTAGCTAAGAGTAATCTGCTTTTACTCCCAATTACCATTTGTTCTCTGAACTTTCCAGAAATATGTAAGCAACTGAACAGTGTACTCATGTTTTTCATCTGTTCATGTTTTGCCATTGAATGTAATTTAATGATTTAACTTCTTGGATCATTTAAAGTGTTGGACTTTTACATAGGTAGTTAGGTGCTGAGAAACAAACCTGTCTCTTTACCTAGCATTATTTATTTATGATGAAGACTTTGCTCTCCTGTTGGCTGCACAATATGCCTTGTTGAGGAAAAGGAGATTGAGAATAACTGCATCCCTATGAATCCAGTAAGCTAGACACAGGTCCCCCTCTCCAGCCTGTACAACACTAAGTACTGGGGCAGAGTCTTCCATTTCTCCTGGCAGATCACATTTTTGCGGCTAGACATTTTTTTAGATAGAAACCTTTTTTTTATATATGGCTATCTAGAAACATGCTGAAGGGTACATTACAGTCAAAGATTTGTCTGATTAAGGCATAACTATTTTGGAGATATCCACTCCATAATCGAAGAAGTTCGGTTGACCAAGTTTTCTGATGACTGCTAACTGCGTACTGTTATCTTCTTATCCACTGATAGAAAACTGCTCCAGCGAGGGTCGAGATGTGCAGATACATCATATATGAAAAATGGTTTCAAACTAAATGAAAAAAGTGCAGCATAATACAGCTTGGCAGAAGAGTTGCTCCCACCTCATATGTTATAAAAGGGAATCTGTTTAGATACAGTCATAAGAGACCTAAGTACTTATGTGGATAACTGTCCCTCATTCGATCATCTTGTTTCCATAGTCAGGAAATCCTTCTCTCTGGCCTTGTTAATTTAAAGAGAATATCATCCTACTTTCTCAGACCCAGCACTGAATACAATGCCCCCTTTACAAATGAAACATATCACCTGACTAGAAAGGCCCTAAAGATTTCTCATTAAGAAAACCGAGGGTTTTAAATCCTTTAGCCATCTTGATATATTAGCATAGCTCTCCTAATATTTAGTAGCCTTCAGGTTGCTGAAAGGTGATCAGTGTCCCACTATTCGAGCCATGAAAGACCCATTCCTATTTTACCTCCTATTTCTTCACAAAACCAGTGGCTCTACAAATACCTGCACTAATGACCGAAATCTATATCAACAAATAAACAGGATTCTTTAGAGGAATAAGCTTCTACCTCAATGTATTCCAACCTTATGGAATATGTTGCCACTACAGCTCAAACAAATCACTCATTTTGGTCTTCTTTAAGGCTAGTCTTGACGACTGGATTAGACACACATTTACACCAGGGTAATCATGTGTGGTCCTCCTTGATTTGGGAGGGGAGAGTTATCAAATGCTTGAAAAAGGTGACAATAACTTTTGTCTGCCTGCCTGAAGGTGTGTATCATTAAGCATGTTATGGCCCCTGTGATCACATGTCATATGTTCATTGTTGGTAATACAAATGGATAACGACTTCCTTAGTTTTAGAGGTGCTGCACTTGTCAATTACTTGCAAAATGTAAACTGATTTCCTAACTAGAGTTACCATGTGATGGTCAAATGAGATGCAGCTGTCATCCTGTATCCCGATTTTTGATCACTGATATTTATGGTAATCAGGCTCTTTCAATGCCAGTAAAATGAAAAGTGTTTCTGCTACCCAAAAGGGATGATGGTACATTTCTTAGCATTTAAAATGAGCCATTTTTCTAAGTGCCAGAAATTGACTTTAGACACTTCATTTTGGAACGTGTATATATGTATATATGTATATATATATATATATATATATATATATATATATATATATATATATATGTATCCAAAAGGGATTTAACAACCACACCCAATTTGCAGTCGATACCAAACTTTGTTAACCAGAGATCATTACTATCAGTTTGAAGAACTGATAAATAGATACCAAACAGAAGGGGGACACAACACATGTCCCCGGAGAACTCCATTGCTCACCTTCTCTCTGTCTGAGGAGGCATCACCAACTCAGATAATGTGGAGTCTGTCCTTCAGCTATTTTTTTGCTCATCTTTACCATAAATGTATTTATGTTTAAGACCATCAGCTTGTAAAAATCTCATCATGTCGTTACAACTGCCTTCCAAAGGTAAGCAACATTTATTTATTTATTTCATATGTGTTTACAGAGAATGTCTGACTGGAAACATGTCCTTTTTCAGCAGAGACCCAGGGAGATAAGCTCCAGTAAACAGTAGAACAATATGTTGATAAGATAAATAATACAAAAATAGTTCAAGTAGCATACTAATACAACAATAACAGAAAAATGGCAATACAACATCTAGTGAAAACAATAACAAAATAATAGTTGCATTTGAATAAGACTAAGGGAAGTAAGTATAGAACAAAGGACAAGAATATGATAGGAACAAGTATGACAGATGTAGGTAGATATGATGAGATAAGAATTATCCAGGATGATAACAAGAACAAAGCCAATTTTCTATAAAGTAAGAATGTCGGAGCTTTTTAAATTGTCCTAAGGAGCACTTACAGGAAATGTTGGATGGAAGTTATTTGCACAGTTTGGGAATAACATTTAAGAAGAGAAGAGACTAATAACTTAGAGAACATAACTACAGCATCCACTTTTGACTGCCTGTGTGAACTGCAGAGGATCTAGCTTACTCCAGTTATTAATTTCATGATTTATGAGGTAGGGGTGATGCACAATATGGCTCTACAGAAGAAACTCAAATGGCTTACTGTGGTCAATAGCTCTTATGTGGTAGATATGCCCTTATGGGGGGGCATTACTACAGCAGTACACTGGCATTCAGGGACATAAGAAATGGTAATGCTTGGGTTAAACGGTCAGAGGAGGGATTCAATTAGTGCACATTTAACAGTGTTTATTAGACAATACAGTATGTTGTTTGGACTAATGGAAGAAGTCTTTGAGAGGACTTTAAAAATGCACTTCTTAGTAATAATGGGGGTGGGAGTGACTTGGGGATGACTTGAGAGAGAGTGGTATTTCCAGGGGAGAAATTTGCTACAAACATGGTTGTTAGTATGCTTAACCGTTTTTGGGGTTTGACTTGGAGATGCCATTATGGAGAAACTTGGTTCAGAATTGAGAGTTATTTCTTAGTTTCTGATTTAACTGAAGAAAGACTTATAATTAACCTTTGCTTCATTTGCTTTATTGTTCTATAGCTACTTTCAGTTTATTAGTGAGGTATTTAATGCTATTTTGATGTTGGGGATTCTAGCCCTATGAGTAAGTTAAGGAGTTTCCTTCTGCTATACAGTTTGTATATATTAGTAGACCAACAAGATGGTGTATCTTTGAATTTACCCCCATATTTGATTTTGAAAGGGGATACCAATGTCAATACATTTATCTAAATGGGTATAAAAAGCATTTGTGTAACCGGAAGCAAGGTTAACCATGGTGTTGATGTGGATAAATTTAGATATTTCATCATGCACTTGTATGAGTTTGACCTTTCTGGAGCCTTGAAAGAGGGTGGTGTCTGTAACTAAGAGGGTGGTGTCTATAGCTAGGGGTGTGTAAGTTTTAATACTAAAGGTAACCAGATTATGGTTAGTCTTTCCTAATGAAGAAAACTGTGGGAGGAGAGCAGACAGGGGCCAGGTTTGTGATCACTAAGTCGAGAATGCTCACACCTTGGTCAGTTGGAAAACAAACTGATCAACAGCATTTTTGTTTACGAAGTCCAAAAATCACTGAGCCTTCACATTGTTGAAAGTGTAGGAGTTCCAGTTAATGGAAGGATAGTTAAAGCCACCAAGGATTAAATGTAAGGAATTTATTTTGGTCATCTGTAGCCATAGAGGGTGATTAATAGCAAGCTATGAGATGGAAATTAGATTTCCCTAAGGTTAGCCATAGTTAAGAAGCTTACCAGAGGAGTGTAGAGGTATCTGTTTTAAAAGGATATACTTTCTGATGCACTCCATTAACATTTCCAGTGTGTTAGAAGGTGTGGGAGGCATAAAACTGAGCTACTGAATGGGTGCTGTTAAGCATTTGAACCTTGTCTTAATAATAATGCATGCACGTGTGCTTTCCAAATGCAGACGTGCCTCAAGGTCTGATAGTATGCTGTTAAGACTCTTGCCATTGAGTAGAGCTACCTTGATATTGTCTACTTTGGAATATGAGGCTGTTTATCACATTGGAATGTTCTTTAGATGAATTCTGTCTAACAATGCCATAATGGAGGCAGCAAGAACTTCAGCCAGTATGAGGAAACCCTTGAACAAAAGATGTAGACTGTCTTTTGCGAAGCAAGTTTGACTGTTAATCATTTTTATGAGGATAATACATGCTGGGTCTCCCTGGAATGAAACCAGCAACTCAGCTGGCCATTTACCCCCACATGGACTACAATCATGTTGTAGTCATACTTTGTTTCTGGAGGTGTTGAGTGCCCTAGTTATGTCCACTGCTTTGGCTCATGGGAGACAGCTGACTCACCTTGCCCTTCTCCAGCCTGGTGAGTGTGGAATCTGTGTGCCAAACGATTGATTGTCCAATAAATAGGATGTTTCCAGTAACTGGATTTTGCTTTCCAGACATAGGAGTGGTTTGCTGCTGGAGACATGTTTATGATGGCAATTATGTGGAATTATGTGGAGTAGATGTAATTAAATGGTTTATGCTGTTGTCTTGTCTTAATAGATCTAAGAAGCTTGAGTAGAGATATTTTTGACAGCACCAGTTGCATCACTGTACAACAGCTTTATTTATTTATTTTTGTATAATAATGATGTATTTGAATGTGATGGGCTGTGACAGTGAGGTGATACACGCAAGGTGCGGACTGTGAGAGGGATGCCACCATCTTTGTTATGTATTTGCACCAGTCACAGATGGTGTCTACAATGTTAAGTAATAGTTTGTTACCAGTGATCATAAGGCAGGTTTAACACTGGCCTAGGATACCAAATGCATAACCTGAACGATAAAACCACTTTAAAAATGAATTACCCTTGCTTTCCTCATCACATATTACAAAGCTTTGTTAAATTGCTGCTATCCTTTGTTAGAGTTAACATGAACGATAAGGTAGGTAACATTGTAGTCAGAAATATTATGTCATGAATTACAAAAAAATGTGGATTTTGGGCCTACAGGAACAGGAAAATTGAAGAAAATTGCTGGTGCATTATTCTTGTTATCTTGGTCATGACTAAAAAGGAGTCATATCCAAGCAGATAACTTATCATTTAACAAGAAATAAACTAAATGAAATGATTGCAAGTTATGCACTTAATTCAGAGGAGTCATATCCAAGCAGATAACTTATCATTTAACAAGAAATAAACTAAATGAAATGATTGCAAGTTATGCACTTAATTCAGATTCCATGCCACAGTGAGTAAAGGGCATTTTAACATAAATTAACATGGCACATTCATAACATTTCCATCACATGGATGTGTTACACTCATGTTATTCTTACATCTCACCTTTGGTGTTATCACCACATCTCTTTTAAAGTTATTTCAGTTGTCTACCACCGGTTTAGGAAATAGGTCTGCTCTGTCGTTTGTCTCAGTGTGCTGAGTGTAGAAAGAGTTTTGTCTCGTATTTACTTTGAAAGTAAGTGGATTCTTTAACAATAATAATCACTGCGATATTTCAATCTGTGCTACATCTTCTTCTGCCTCCTAATGTTTTGCAAATGCAGGAAATTTTGTTCAGATATTATTCAAATATTACATTATAGGCATTCACTTAAAACTTGCTTAAAGTACAGGTGTAACATTAAGCACTCTGTACTGTTTGTACCAACTCTAGGGCTCCAACTTATTTTTGTTTTGGTTTATGATTCATTTTCCTTTGACTGTTTTTTCTATCTCATATATACAGTCTCTTGAAATAATAATAATAACACTCTTCCATAAACGACTGGCTGAACAAGGTGAGATAATTAAAGTTATTGACTGTGAAGGTGCTGGTCTTCATTAAAAGTCTTGATGGAACATTCATGTTCTCTTTTTTAATTTTATGCCCTTGCTAACTCCTGATTGTGAAACATTAATTAAATCTTAAATGATAAAAGAAGGCATGATTAAACAGAAAAAGATACACTGGAACAAATGGTATGTCATAAAATGGAGCAGGAGTTAAAGACAACTTTACAAATAGTCATACCATATTAATTTGGAGCAGTTTAATTTAATGGAACTGACATTTCAAAAGCTTTGATTCAAATGTGGTGATATGTCTGATGATATTAAATAATTAGAAGCTGAAATTTCATGTAATGGTGGATAACCAGATAACACAGCATGTGAAGGACATGACTGCCAGAGAAAAGGAAGCAAAGCTGCATTAATTCCAGGAAATTAAACCTGATTAAGGAAAAGGCAGGAAACAGGATCACAGAAAATGATGTGAGAATCATAGGCTGAAGTCCGTTGCTGCAGGATCAGATCCAAAAGGGTATTTATATGATGTTGCTGATTAGAACTATTAACACTAACCTAACCTAACATTAGGTAAGAAATGCCTCCGCTCAAAGCACAGCCACTCAAGGACATCATTTTCTGAATATAATGATGGGAATGTAGGTAGCAGCATGAAAGGGCATGATTCCCTTGTTATTTATTTTTATTTTACTTTTTTCTACTAAACACATGAGATTTGTATAAATAATAAAGATGACTAATGTGTCAGCATAAGGGGAATAAAATCAGGAAGTTCTGAGAAACCACATGTAACAATAGATTTGCATACTTAAAATAAAAGAAATAAGCTTGTGAGCAACTGATTAGTTTTAGCAAAATGTTATTTATTTTATTACTATTGGTAGCCAACTTGCTGGAGGAAACATTTAAAGTGATATTTGCAAACACACACACACACACACACACACACACACACACACACACACACACACACACACACACACACACACACACACACACACACACACACAATGGGGGTAATTCAGTAAATCCTACACAGAGCGATTCTCCATGAAGGAATAGTGTAGCAGCCCGAACACGGAATATGGCCCCTGAGCAATCCAGGAAACAGGGCTGGGGGAGTGCATGAGTATGTGGACACTGTGCCAACAAGGAGGTATCCACGGAATGAAATTCACCTCATCTACTGGTGAAAACCATGCAAATGAGGAGATTTTCTGATTCAGGAAGCACAAAGGCATCCTTGTAGGTGCCATGTCAGTAGGAAAAATGTACGTGGCTACAAACCATGTACTGGACTATAAAATTTAAACGGGGCTGTGACAGCCCAAATAAAAGGTTGCATATGTCACACTAGCCATGCAAATGGGCAAAACTTTGGCCATTGAATTGAAAAAGTAATGCAATATATGAAAAATTTAACTTTTTGTAATACATATGCCACATTTAAGTGGGGTGCAGTGACACGCAAGCATGTTATTTTGCAAAAAAAAAAAGTTTAAAATATGACTTATAAAGGTATGTAAAGTTCTTGCATTATAGTGGCCAGTGTGCAGAGTCATGCAATGGCTAGTTATAGTGGTAGCTAAGGAGATAGGCCCTGGTGTAGTGTTGTATCTAGGGTATACATCATTAGGTGTATGTAAATGAGCCAGGGTTATTTAATAGCAAAAAGGGCCACCATGTCCATAGGTACTAACTGTAGTAGGGCTAGAACTGTGTTGGTGTAGGCAAAACAGATAGCTAACATTAAAAGGGGTTGTGTCACGGCATGTGAAAGCCAATTGGAGCTTAGCGGCACCTGTTTTGCTCAGCAAAGCACAGCTAAGTAGGAGTGTGTGTCTGAGGCTGCTATGCTATACTTAGCCCCGCGGTGCATGTTTTTGCTAGTTAAAGAAAAGCTAAGCATGCCAGTGTACAGGGGAGGGTCTAAACTTCTGAGCAATGTTTATACTAGTGCTACGTGTTTGCATGGAGTGCCGCTGGGCTTAGCAGTGGAAGAAATTGGCAAAAAATAAATAAATAAAAGGTAATGGTCTGAGCAAGCCAATCAAGTATAACAGAGCGATAAACCCTGTTCCACTGACACTGGGCCATTCAAATCACTCAATGATATACCTGGCGGGTGGAATATATCATAGTCAGCCAATCCCACAGGCTGCATCTGCAGCACACCAGTATAAAGTATGCATACACCCTTCAGTCGGATTTTTCCCACATACTCTGCACCATTGGAGTACACACCTGGGAATTGTAACTGACAGAATGATAGCGGCTGCTGCTGCTTCTCTGCTACATCTGTATGTGCTACAGGCTGAGGTCAGTGATGATGCTGATGCTGACAATAGGCCCAGACTGAGGAGGAGAAGAGTGTTCAGACCCAGGGTAACCTTCCAGGCGCTACATGAGCCGTAGAAAGTACAGCATTACAGGGTGGACAGGGACATACTACAAAAACTCACCGAGCTGTGCCGCCCTCAACTCAGACCCAGAGCCAAATGAGAGGAAACCATCCCAGTGGAAACAAGGGTATGTGTAGTCTTAAGAATACTAGCTACAGGTACTTTTCAAAGACCTACTTGGGACATCATGGGGATCTCACAGGCATCGGCATCCAGGGTACTCCACCATTTCCTGGATGTCATGCTAACACATGCCAGTGGGCACATATATTTCCCCAGCACCCTGAAAGAGAGGACCAGCAATATGCATCTCTTCCAAGTAGCACACTACCCTGAGGTGCTGGGTGCCATAGACTACACTCATGTGTACATCAAAGCACCACCCAGTGAAGGGGGTAGAGTCTACATCAACTGCAAGGGGTATCACTCCATCAACTGCTGGGTCATGTCCAATGCCCAAGGCAATATCATCAATGTGTGTGCTGGCAGCCCTGGAAGCTATCACGACTCCCACATCTGGCACACATTACAACTGTACCAGGCATTTGCCAGGGGGGGACATCCCATACGGCCATCTAGTGGGGGATGCTGGCTATGCACTGGAACCCTGGATGATGACACCTATCAGAAATGCACACACACACCAACTGAAGAATGCCATAATGGGGCACACACATAAACTAGGAACATCATAGACCGTGTGTTTGGGCTGCTCAATTCAGGATTCCACTGCCTTGACATATCTGGTGGAGCCATGCAGTACTCTCCAACCACATGTGCACACATGTTCATAGTATCTGCCATGCTACACAATATGATCCTGAGGAAACAGCTGCAGCAGGAACATCACAGGGAAGGGAGACACAGCCCCTCACCATTGCCAAGGTCCCGACAGGGCGACAGGGTGACTCAGAGGAGGAACCCCAGAGCCTATCCCTGTAGGCAGATGTAGGTGTGCCCAGTATGCCCTGGTCTTGGCAAAGAGGCAACACATAGCACAGCATGGCTACTGCACCCTAGGGATGCAGGGACTGACCCCTCACTCTGACTCACATGCATACAGTAAAAAGGATGCTAGCCACATCACATAACATGTACCTTACCATGTATAGGCTGTGTACTGTGTGCATCCGATAGAGTCAGCCCTGAAGCACTGTCATCTGAACTGCTGCAGGTACAAGGTAATCCACTCTTTTTAACAGCAAATGAATGGGGTGGTAGACTGCGGTAGCATATGTATGGTATTGCATGTATGCAAGGGGATGGAGTGGGCTACTAGGATAGCAGCAGACAACGGACAGTTCTGTAGGACAACAGCAGCTCTGTGCCAAATACTATCTGCCCCAGAATATGCAGTAGGCCCCAAACCAGCAAAACCCACTGCACTATGTGAGGGACTTATGAACAGTGGGGTAATAGGACAGATACATAGATGTCAATATTGGAGTCCCATACATACCTCTCAACCTCTTAGAGCAAGAAATCTGTACAAAGCCATAAAAACATGTGGGGCAAAGGCCCCCAAACAGGGACAATTGTTCAATATTGTTCTTACAAGCATAGAAAGTTGATATAATAACAGGTTTTGCACTAGCATGAATTCTCTGAAGGGTAAGAAGTCTGAAACTCAAATGTCTGTCATTACTTTCTAACTTCAGTCTTTAATGATTTGCCAGTAATTTTCCAGACAACCACAATGTTCGAAAAAGGGACCCAAAATATGAGGCAAACATCTGGACATTCGGCGAAAATCTGTACAGTTTAGAGGTCTGGTGTCCTTCCCCTGACACACCCGTGTTCCCATAGAACTGTAGTAACAGTTATGTTTGTAAGGTAATAGCAGTAGACCACACATTCCCAGGGCTGTCCCTATCAACTTGCTAACATGGTTCATTTTCACAATATGCAGGGGTCAATGTGCTATGTATGTGTGTGATTAATACTATTAGGAAGTAGACAGCAATGACTGGTGGCTGTTGTGGGTCACTGGGCTAAATACATAACACTGGGTGACAGGGTCTATGGTTCAAGACTGGCTGTGCCAATTATTTTGCATGTCAGCTGCACCTATGGTAGGAGTTCTACAGGCTGTCCAGAAGTCAATATTTCTTACTGCAGGAAAGATGGACAATAGAGGGACAGGGAGCTACAGCTATGGCCAACATGTAGCCTTAGAAGAACAGAGGAACACAAACCATCTGAGGACCACAGCAGATGTATGGGATACAATGCTAGCTAACCTGCTAAACAGGTACAGTCAGAGGTGTGAAGTCTGTAACCCCGTGTGTGATGTTTTGACTTCTACCCCACTCACACCATAACTACAACTATATAAGAGTAGCAGCTATGGAAAAGCCTGTGACTGGAGCAGAGCAAGACAAAGGGTCACATATAAGGGGAAGGAGGAACCACTGGCCAGACAAAGGAAGAATGTGCAGACTAGAACACTTTGTGCAGTAGCATGGGTTCCCTGCAGTTTATGGAGTCAGAAGACACATGTCTGTCAGTGGTTCCTCACATTAATCTATACTGATCTGCTACTGACATACAAGGAAATCACAGTGTTATGCAAAATGTACCTCACATATTATGCAAAACTCTGCTCAGTCCGATACAGTCTGTACCCACCCTAGATATGACTCAGTTAATAAGTATAGCATACAGCCAGGAGATCCCTCAGCCAGTATATCAGTGAGGTGCTGGACTGTTTACAGAGGTTCATCAGCCAATCAGCTGTAGCACACAAAATCCTGTGTCAAAGGAAAAATATACTTTAAAAAGTATCAAAACACGGTAGGTTCAGGTTAAGGCACTTTAATCTTGCAGCAAGGAGACAAAAACGTGCTAATACAGAGTTTGTCTAACCAGAAACAGGAAATACTTTCATTTTTATACATTCTTAAACTGGTTATGTCCTACCATGCTGATGTAACCGATTACCACTTTTTCATCATCATCTGCTGACCATCTTTCCCATGCTTTTTTTCTGCTGATTTATCAATTTTTATGTGAAACTTCCTGAGGAAAACAACATGGCCTTGATTACTCCCAGTTAGATACATGTTATGTTACCATTCAAGATACTATGGCTAATTCAAGCACAATGCTAGCAATTCATTTCTCTAATAATCCTATGTCTATTTTATCTCTAAGTTACTGCAGCTGCACAGGTTCCCATCCTTCGAACAGAGCTGTTTGTCTAAAATCATTACATTTACAGAATAAAGCATTGTCCATTCATTCGTTCCTGACCTAGCAGATAAACACCTGCTTCTCAAGTACATTTCCAAAAGGCATAAACATGAATATTGCTGTGCTAGCAATTACTAGGTCAGAGGGCAACTTGCAAGTTTCAGAAAGCATACTGCAGTTTTCAAAAAGCATCTTTTTCAGTCTCATATGAAACTCAATTTGCATAAAATACAGTGCATGAAAAATAGAATGAAAAGCGTACTACAATACTCGGTTATTAATTGGCATTAAGCATACACACACTAATACATATTTTTCTAACATCCTGGACTGGAGTACAGGTAGGTCTGGCCTGGAGTCCCACTCTTCCTATTGATGGTCATACTGAGTATGGTCTTACACTTAGCTAATTTCAGCCCATGTCTGAACCCTCATCTGACTGTAGAACTGGGATATACATATATTCCTTCTGCATACAGACAGCTATGTACACCTTAACTGTCTATTCCCACCCCATCACACATATTTACCCCTATCTATCCATATGTGGTACATATAAGATTTGTCTGGATCTGTTGAGTGTGATATATATACAGATATGTAGGTAACATATACAAATATATCATTTAGAGAGAGGTTGAGACAGAGGTAGAGAGAGGTAGAGAGAGAAAGACAGAGAGAGAGGGAGAGAGAGAGAAACAGAGAGAGAGAGATAGACACAGAGACAGGGGGAGAAAGAGAGAGAGAGAGAGACAGAGACAGATGGAGACCCTGAAAAGCATGGAGTGATGTACTGCAGCAGCCACACATACAAGAATTTTAACCAGCCAGTGACACGTGCAAATACTATGGTGAGGCCCATTGTGTAATAGTAGGTAGGGAGGGGTTATAATCCCACATCAGTCATTTTGTGTGTGTGTGTGTTTCTGTATGTATTAGACATACAGAAGAATCCACACACCCAACAGACCTATGTCTGTGTAATGGCCACAATATTGTGGCCCTGTGACTACTGTCCTCCACAACACTGGTCTCCCTGGCAGCAGCTACTGAAGTAATCCACCCCAACAGCACTGCCAGACACTTTCTATATGTGTAAGTCCTATGGTGCCTGCAATAAGCACATAATGCCATAGTGTACAGAGTTAGATAGGTTGTGGTTCGATTCCCAACAATGGCAACTGAAAGAGTGTGTGTGTATAAGTATATTCCCTTGTGGCTGTGTGTATTTCCTGCCTATGTTTGTACAATGCCAATACATTTTAAGGTCTGTTAACCCCCCATTGCCCTACTTTCCAGGGCCTGGTGATGTCAGCCACCACTGGACACTCTCCAGGCATATAACCTCCATAGTGCACAGGTTAAGTATGTAGGACTATAGTACATACAGCTAGATAGATAGGGGTTCTAATCTCAATACTGCCAAGTGTATGTACGTGCATTGGTTATACCATTTTGAGGACAGTTCCACCCTGTTGACTCCCCCCATTGCATTACTGTACAGGGCCTGCTGATGTCATCCACCTAATATGCACCATTTGACACTCTGCAGGCCATACCTCTCAACTGTATAGAGCTTTGCAGAATGTCCAGATGTTTGCCTCATATATTTGATCTGTGTCTCATAAAATTGTGGTTTCCTGGCAAATCATTGAGAGTTGAAGTCAGAAAATAATGACAGCCTTTTGAGTTTCAGACTTCATATCCTTCAAAAAAGTAATATTAATGCAAAACCTGTTACTCTATCAGCTATCTGTTTGTAAGACCAATATGTAAAATGTGTCCCTAATTTTGCATCTGTATCCACCCATTATTGAAGGCTTTGTCCAGATGTATTGTTCTAAGAGGATGAGAGGTATGCTCCAGGCATATAAGCTCCATGGCACATGCAACAAAGATCTAACTCTGTAGTACATACAACTAGATAGGAAGGGATTCTAATCTCAATACTGGCAACTGTGTGAGTGTCTGTGTATGCATATCCCCTGTAGCAGTGTGGCTGTCTTGCCTGTGTGTGTGTGCAATGGTTATACCATTTTGTGTGCCTGTGCCACCCTGTTAACTCCACCATCACCGACTTATTCAAGGCCTACAGATGTCACCCACCTTAGATGCTGAGTTAGATATTTACAAACACAATAGCACTGTGGCGCATGCAATACATATGGCGGGCTATAGTGTGCATAAGTACATAGGTAGGTGTTATAATCTCAAAACTGGCAACTCTCTGTGCATGTGTGTTGGAATGCATGTCCCTCTGCAGCATTATGTGTGTGTGTTTGAAATGGTTATACCATTTTAAGGGCCTGCTAACCTCCAGTGACAATCCTTAGAGCACCTGCAGAAGGCATCCACCTGAATTGTAGTGGCAGAAACTGCAAAACTGTAAAAGCTCTATGGTTTATGCGCTCTCTCTCTCTCTCTCTATTTATATATATATATATATATATATATATATATATATCTGATCTGCTACTGACATACCAGGAAATCACAGTGTTATGCAAAATGTACCTCACATATTATGCAAAACTCTGCTCAGTCCAATACACTCTGTACCCACCCTAGATATGACTCAGTTAATAAGGATAGCATACAGCCAGGAGATCCCTCAGCCAGTATATCAGTGAGGTGCTGGACTGTTTACAGAGGTTCATCAGCCAATCAGCTGTAGCACACAAAATCCTATGTCAAAGGAAAAATATACTTTAAAAATGATCAAAACACGGTAGGTTCAGGTTAAGCCACTTTAATCTTGCAGCAAGGAGACAAAAATGTGCTAATACAGAGTTTGTCTAACCAGAAACGGGAAATACTTTCATTTTTATACATTCTTAAACTGGTTATGTCCTACCATGCTGACGTAACCGATTACCACCTTTTTCATCATCATCTGCTGACCATCTTTCCCATGATTTTCTGCTGATTTATCAATTTTTATGTGAAACTTCCTGAGGAAAACAACATGGCCTTTATTATTCCCAGTTAGATACATGTTATGTTACCATTCAAGATACTATGGCTAATTCAAGCACAATGCTAGCAGTTCATTTCTCTAATAATCCTTTGTCTATTTTATTTCTAAGTTACTGCAGCTGCACAGGTTCCCATCCTTCAAACAGAGCTGTTTGTCTAAAATCATTACATTTACAGAATAAAGCATTGTCCATTCATTCGTTCCTGACCTAGCAGATAAACACCTGCTTCTCAAGTACATTTCCAAAAGGCATAAACATGAATATTGCTGTGCTAGCAATTACTAGGTCAGAGGTCAACTTGCAAGTTTCAGAAAGCATACTGCAGTTTTCAAAAAGCATCTTTTTCAGTCTCATATGAAACTCAATTTGTATAAAATACAGTGCATGAAAAATAGAATGCAAAGCGTATTAAAATACTCGGTTATTAATTGGCATTAAGCATACACACATTAATACATATTTTTCTAACATCCTGGATGGGAGTACAGGTAGGTCTGGCCTGGAGTCCCACTCTTCTTATTGATGGTCATACTGAGTATGGTCTTACACTTAACTAATTTTAGCCCATGTCTGAACCCTCATCTGACTGTAGAACTGGGATATACATATATTCCTTCTGCATACAGACAGCTATGTACACCTTAACTGTCTATCCCCACCCTATCACACATATTTACCCCTATCTATCCATATGTGGTACATATAAGATTTGTCTGGATCTGTTGAGTGTGATATATATACAGATATGTAGGTAACATATACAAATATATCATTTAGAGAGAGGCAGAGACAGAGGTAGAGAGAAGTAGAGAGAGAAAGACAAAGAGAGAGAGGGAGACAGAGAGAGAGAGAGACAGAAAGAGAGAGACAGAGACAGAGACAGGGGGAGAAAGAGAGAGAGAGAGAGGCAGAGACAGGTGGAGACCCTGAAAAGCATGGAGTGATGTACTGCAGCAGCCACACATACAAGAATTTTAACCACTGACACGTGCAAATACTATGGTGAGGCCCATTGTGTAATAGTAGGTAGGGAGGGGTTATAATCCCACATCAGTCATTGTGTGTGTGTGTGTGTGTGTGTGTGTGTGTGTGTGTGTGTGTGTGTGTGTGTGTGTGTGTGTGTGTGTGTGTTTCTGTATGTACTAGACATACAGAAGAATCCACACACCCAACAGACCTATGTCTGTGTAATGGCCACAATATTGTGGCCCTGTGACTACTGTCCTCCACAACACTAGTCTCCCTGGCAGCAGCTACTGAAGTAATCTACCCCAACAGCACTGCCAGACACTTTCTACATGTGTAAGTCCTATGGTGCCTGCAATAAGCACATAATGCTATAGTGTACAGAGTTAGATAGGTTGTGGTTCGATTCCCAACAATGGCAACTGAAAGAGTGTGTGTGTATAAGTATATTCCCTTGTGGCTGTGTGTATTTCCTGCCTATGTTTGTACAATGCCAATACATTTTAAGGTCTGTTAACCCCCCATTGCCCTACTTTCCAGGGCCTGCTGATGTCAGCCACCACTGGACACTCTCCAGGCATATAACCTCCATAGTGCACAGGTTAAGTATGTAGGACTATAGTACATACAGCTAGATAGATAGGGGTTCTAATCTCAATACTGCCAAGTGTATGTACGTGCATTGGTTATACCATTTTGAGGACTGTTCCACACTGTTGACTCCCCCCATTGCATTACTGTACAGGGCCTGCTGATGTCATCCACCTAAGATGCACCATTTGACACTCTGCAGGCCATACCTCTCAACTGTATAGAGCTTTGCAGAATGTCCAGATGTTTGCCTCATATATTTGATCTGTGTCTCATAAAATTGTGGTTTCCTGGCAAATCATTGAGAGTTGAAGTCAGAAAATAATGACAGCCTTTTGAGTTTCAGACTTCATATCCTTCACAAAAGTAATATTAATGCAAAACCTGTTACTCTATCAGCTATCTGTTTGTAAGATGAATATGTAAAATGTGTCCCTAATTGTGCATCTATGTCCACCCATTATTGAAGGCTTTGTCCAGATGTATTGTTCTAAGAGGATGAGAGGTATGCTCCAGGCATATAAGCTCCATGGCACATGCAATAAAGATCTAACTCTGTAGTACATACAACTAGATAGGAAGGGATTCTAATCTCAATACTGGCAACTGTCTGAGTGTCTGTGTATGCATATCCCCTGTAGCAGTGTGGCTGTCTTGCCTGTGTGTGTGCAATGGTTATACCATTTTGTGTGCCTGTGCCACCCTGTTAACTCCACCATCACTGACTTATTCAAGGCCTACAGATGTCACCCACCTTAGATGCAGAGTTAGACATTTACAAACACAATAGCACTGTGGCGCATGCAATACATATGGCAGGCTATAGTGTACATAAGTACATAGATAGGTGTTATAATCTCAAAACTGGCAACTTTCTGTGCATGTGTGTTGGAATGCATGTCCCTCTGCAGCATTATGTGTGTCTGTGTGTGTGTGACATGGTTATACCATTTTAAGGGCCTGTTAACCCCCAGTGACAATCCTTAGAGCACCTGCAGAAGTCATCCACCTGAATTGTAGTGGCAGAAACTGCAAAGCTGTAAAGGCTCTATGGTTTATGCTCTCTCTCTCTCTCTCTATATATATATATATGTGTGTGTGTGTGTGTATATATATATATATATATATATATATATATATATATATATATATATATAGCACTATTGTATGTAAAACTAGGCAGCTAGGGCTTCTACTATCAACAAGGGCAGTTCAGGCAGTTCATGGGTGTGTGTGTGTGTGTGTGTGTGTGTGTGTGTGTGTGTGTGTGTGTGTGTGTGTGTGTGTGTGTGTGTGTGTGTGTATGTATGTATATCCCCTTGCAGCAGTGTGACTGTGTTAGGGCCACAGACATACCTCTAGACCTCTTAGAGAAAGACATCTGGATAAAGCCATAACGAAAAGTGGGACAAAGCCCACATTTTAAGTCAATCTTTAAATACTGCTGTAAAACATAGAAAGTAGATAGCATAACAGGTTGTGCATTTGCATGCATTTTCTGAAGGGTATGAAGTCTGACAGGAAAATATCTGTCGGTATTGTGTAACGTCAGTCTTTAATGATTTCTCACTAATTTGCTAGAAAACCACATTATGACAATCAGAACAAAAATATGTGGCAAACATCAGGACATTCTCCAGAAATCTGTAGAGGTGAGAAGTATAGCCACCATCTGTCCCACTTTGCAGGTTGTAGTCCAAGTTTGGTTAGGTGTGAACTGTGACAATGACTCAAACAATACAGAGGTCCACTGAGTGTAGGACAACAAACATTTCCTAAAGTTGTCTACTAGTTGCATAAATCAGTTATTTCACATCAGAAGCACTTTAGAGGTATGAGAAATGGCATAACCTAAGTTAATGTCACACAAAGGAGCTGTCATATTAGCAAACCAATGGAAGCCATGTCTAGTGTACTTGCCTTGGGTATGGTATGTCCAGCCAATTGTCACAATAGTAGAAGACGTGTTCCACATTCCATATTTGATAAGGTGGCAACCCTACACACTGTTGTCTATGTGTGTACAATATCTGGACATGTGTAGGCCCTAGGAGTAGCTGCTGCCCCGAATTACCCACATGTATGAAGGCACAAATGCTAACTGCCATCACCCACATATGTAGGTACTGCCTAAGGCTGTGGCCACTGTAAGTAGTGTGCTGTCTGTCATTAACCCACAAACTGATGTTAACACAATGCAATGGGGTCATACAGTGGGTATAGAATGGTGCCAATGTCCTGGCTTCAAGCTGAATGCAGAAAACAGTACCATCATACCATATGGCAAGGACATGGCCCCACTATGTCCCACATCAATGGCAACCCCATAAACACAAAAACTGCGTTGACAGACCTGGCTACGTAGGTTGATAACACTGTTGCATTCAGCCATCAAGTAGTGGCAGTGGTCAGAAAAGGCTTGAACGTAGTTCACCACATAGGTAAAGGGACTGCATCCAGACAAAAGGTGGACATTACCTCTGTTTAGTCCTCAGTCAGTACAGCCATACATTATCATCATGGCTGGTCTGGTATGTACCTATGCAGACATCTGCACCAACTGGAAAGGCTATGTTAACACCCTCAAAGGTTACCCATGGCCTTCAACATCTGTTCCATGCAGACAGCCTTGAATCAGTAGTGGCCCCTGGTATTGAACAGATTGTCCATAGGTGGGCTGCGGCATGCCTAGATGACAATGCTGTGTTCAGCCCTTCAACAACTGCCCCATATATGTGAGTCTAACTCTGTGTGCAGTACCAGCACAACAAGCCTGAATCACACATGTGACAGCAAATAAACCTGCTGGAGAGACATATTTGTCCCCCAGAGGCTGCCCTGTGTCAGAAATGCACTTCCCATACATGTCAAACAGAGTATGATGCAGACCCTCATCAAGTGCATCCATGATGAGTGGATGGGAAAACAAAACTATGTCCCAGGGGTCCAACCTGTGCCCATCAATGCTAGGGGCAACAGGTGCTGATCAATGATTCTGCTGATGATAAAGTAATGACTAGGATTGTAAGGGACCCAGGACCAGTACTCTAGTAACCTTCTATGGACCTATGAACTTGCCATCCTACAGAACTCCCAGGTGACATGTATCAAGAGTAGCATGCTGTGTCAAGTGGTATGCATGCAAGATTATGCTGTCTGCCTCCATTGTCCTTCACACACTGTTCCACACATACGCACCTAGGTAACCATGCACATATACAGCCGTACCTTGGTGAGGAGAAGGTCTCTGCATTGCCACTATGCCATCATGAGATTCTGTAATGGCAGCAGGTCCCCATGACCTACACACACAGACACCTGGAACAGAAACAGAATAAGGTCTGTCAGACAACAGTCAATCAGCAGTACTAATCATCATGGCACAAAGGTACATACACTTTGATGTGTACACATAACAATTGCCAGCAGACAGCACCTTACAGGACATAACAGTACTGCACTACAAACTGAAATTAACTGTACTATATTCACCCTGTGCATCAGACACATATTAGCATGACCCTGCAATGATGGCATGGCTGACAGGGATCTGGCACAGGTATCATCACATGCACAGGGTGTGGTGTGGAGTTGACAAAGGCCTAGACTGTGCCATACAGTGTGTGTGTGTGTGTGTGTGTGTGTGTGTGTGTGTGTGTGTGTGTGTGTGTGTGTGTGTGTGTGTGGAGAGGTACTGGTCAACTGGGTCATGAAGAGGAGGTTTGTGTGTCTGTTGGTGACCCGCATGTGACAGTGATGTGTGAGTGTGTTCATGCACACAGTCAATCCATGCGCTATCCCTACACGAGGGTATGTTGGATAGCCATGGACCATACATGGCAGAATGTACAGTTCACTCTGTCTGGCCACGAACATGGGAACTGGTTCTGCCAGGAGTGGCATTGGCACCACCATGCCCAGAGACAGATGCGGTACTACTTGATGGTGACCGGTGTCTGCTGGGTATGTGTCCTTCAAGGGACCACACAGGACCACATGCCCATGGTCTGCCACACTGTAGTGTGGTAGTGCTGGTGGTACTGCCACTAAGGGAGTGTGACTGTGCATGGCCACGTGGACTCTCAGCTGATGTTGTTGCTGACCTACATCCACATGTCTGATGCCCTACTCCCACCACATGTGGCAGCACAGACTTTGTATGGTTAAGGACTGACAATGGCTCACCTCACCATCTATCCACTACATCAGCAAAATGATGTAAGACATAACCAATGCCATGGAGGGAGTCATGCATGCCAGACAGTGTGGCATCCATGACCCTGAGCATCCATCTGGTGTACCATTCACAACATGCCTGTGCCTCCATGATAGGATGAAACATGCTTTGGGTGACACACGCTGTGACACCTCTGACAGGTGCTGGATGGCCAGCAGTCCTCCTTAGAGCACCCTGTTAATCAGCCTGTGTGGGATCTCACCAGCTGTCTGGCTATGGCTAGTGTCTGCAGTCACAGATGCCATAGTCACCACACTCCCCTACTTGATGCAACCACCCTTTGACTGACCAATATCTGTGGCTACTAGGGACTGGGTATGTGTGGGCATACAGACTGTGTGCAGGGACATTGGGAGTGGAAGTGGGATGTCAACCAATGGGACATATTCAGCCTCCAACAACCCCACCTGTGCCTCAGTATGGCCACCATCATCATCAGAGTCCAATGAGACACTGACATCAGGTTGTGAGGGGGATACACTCTAACCCCTATGGTCACCTGTAAGGGAAGACAACATGACTGCATTAATTTCTACACTATAATGTCTGCTGATCCCCAACACACACACACACACACACACACACACACACACACACACACACACACACACACACACACACACACTTGAGGTGCCACAAAGGCATGATACAGATCACACCTTCTGACTGATGCCATGCACAACACACAATCAGACCACAACAGACAGACTCTGGACAGGCCCTCGGCAACATGCAGTGCAGCTACATCCATTAAATGTTACTAGTACTATACACCTGTGAGATATGTGACAAGTCAGAGTATGTGATGGACCTTCACGTAAAACACAGTGTATGTGTTTACACAGTAGTACTGCACCCCTGTATAGCAAACTGGCTGCACCTTTACAAAAATATGTGATAATATGTTACAGCTCCTGCAAATATGCTACTGTGATTACTGATATGATGCACTGCAGTGAACCCCACCACAAGTGAACATGCACGTATTGCAATATGGCTAAGCTTAACAGTAGGGTCCAGGGCAAACTGGTAGCTCATAACATGCCTAGGATATAGATGAGCCATAACAAGAAAGTTCCATACTCACTGGCTACAGGATGATGGTCCCCAGCCACACCAGAGGTACCAATGGATTTGCAGGGGAGAGGTATTGTCAGCAGACACACATGTGGCATTGGTACAGGATAATATGTGCATTTATCCACATGTACAGTACAAACTGTGATGCTACCCAAATTGCTGGCATTCACAATATGTGTGCAGATGTGTGCATTACAGAACCCCACACACAAATGCAGATTGACCTGACATATGTGTACAGGTATGCAGAGGCTGCCACTATGAATGCCACAGTATTAACATGATGACCACTGGAGGCTTACCTTGACTGTCCTCGGACATGGAATCTGTGGCACCCACCTCCACAACCTATGTTGTGATAGTTTCTTGTGAGCTGGTGGCTGCACCCATGTTTGCCAGGAACTACTCTCTGACTGAAAGTGGGGGTTGTGTAGCAGGTCCTGCCCCGGTGCCAGCACAGTTCCTGGCCACAGATGTGGTCCATTGACATGCAGGATATATTATATCTATAGCACAGTGCTGGACCTGTTCATAGCTCCTGTCCTTGTGGCCCACATCATTCACTGTTGCTACGATGTCTGCCTACACTGCAATGCATTGTTGCTGGATATGGCTGGTTCTTGTCAACAGCACCTGGTGATGGAGTCTCAGGGCATCAATAATGGCAGTGGTCTCAGCTTCTGAGAAAGATGGATTGTAACGTCTATACATCCTACCTGAAAGACATGAAGAGGGGAAAACATCACAGGACCACATACAGTGCTCACCATTATGTACACAGCCTGCACATCCACATTTGCCACCACTAACTCCAACATCATACCCCACCAACTATCACCACAGTATGTATGTGGTTATCTGCAACATAGTGGTAATATGTCATGCATTGCCTTCTTGATCCTGATGTTTCATGCTACTTGCTGCATGTGCTATGAGGTATTCAAATGCATTTACCTGTTGCACCTATTAATGCTTGTTCATAGTCTGTCTACATGGTATGCTGCAGTGTCAGCCTCCTACTGTTGCAGTATGCACCCCTCAGGTCTCTCTGGCCTTCCTCCATCACATTCTTGACTATATAGCTCGACAATGTCCTACAGCTTCCCTGCCAGTGTGGCTGATATGGGTATCCTGGCACAGTGCAGCACCTGCCTCGTGTACACAGATGGGCAACCATCTACAAATACCACCGAGGAACACACTGTGTGCGAGATGCAATGTCAGTAGTAACCTGCAGTCCATGCACTCTCCCTGTCAAGGCCACATATCTGTCCCCAAACAGGTTGTCAACACAATCAGTACACCTCACACACCATCCACACCTACTCAACACACATGAGTGGACAGCAGTGGACCTTAACATACATATCAACAAACAAAGGACAACTCTGAGGCAAAGACACATGTGAAAGCCACAGCCATACACAGCACATACCACACATGGCCATACACCTGTGTCCCACAGCCACGCAGGCGTTAGCACATGTCAAACATGTTACACATAGGAGACTCCATTGTGAGACACACTGATGTGCCTTTCACCTGGCTGTATATATGGATGGTCACAGTTACTTGTATGTTAGGTGACAGACTCCGTCATATTGCATATGCACTGCTGTCTCTCACCAACAGGTACTGTCAGAGGTCTGTCACAGTCCATGTTGCCGTGACTGACCTGAGATTTATATCCCTGGACTATGTGCAGTGAGACATGAGTGAGCACACTGATTATGTGTCCCACGTAGGTATGTCTCTAGCCTTATGCAGCATTTCACTGTCACCCAGACTGATGCTGCAAGATATTCATAAATAATTGACCTTAACATGTGGCCCTTTATCCTATGATATTCCAGGGGGTTCCAGTACCTGTGAGCCATGGCCTCCATCTGTCTCACCTGGGCTTCAGGCGTCTGGCAATAGTTCTCTCCACCCCCATAGTGCTTTCATTAGGAAAAGTGGTGAGGTTATTAGTACCAACATACAACTGTCAGCGCATTGAAGGCCATGCTGCTAAACCCTAGGTGTCTACACATGACTCTGCCCTCAATGCAGCCATTCTTAACCCTGGGAAATGCTGACATCTTTGCAGTCACAACACATATGGTTCAAAGGTGCAGAGAGCACCCCAGCCTTACCTGGTCAACCAACCTATAATACCATCATACTCAAAAGTGTGGGTGGAAATGGCATAGGACATGTGATTTCAGTATATATGAGACACATACACACCTCCGCACTGTACAGGCATTGGGATGCACAGGGGACACTGCAGGAGCAGTTCACATTGGCAACACACGTATTCAAATCATATCTAGCTGCCAGCCACCACATGTGACCAGGAAGTCCATCCTGCCTATATGGACCATCCACAACTGCATTCTGATGTGGGTCTGTAGCCTGATCCTGGGTCATTTGAATGACCCAAACATACATTGGACGATGTACCCATGGCAGCACACAAATGGTCAGACAGCCATCAACAGTGAAATTACAAACACCTCGGTGCAGCTAGGGGTTACCTCCACATGAGGTGAAGGTGTGTTGTAGTGAATATTACACAACACAGGGTACCCCTGCAGCATCCCTACAGTGTCATCCTCCATGGAAAAGCAACCATTATGCAGTCATGTTTTCAGTCACCATCTCCCACAGTACCATCTAGCTAGGGTCACACATACATACATCTCCAACATGGAATACAGCCTCCTTGGGGGGGTAGTATACACAGCTTTACAGCTCCAAACCCCTCTGTGGGGACTGGCACCATTATCCACACATACACACATGTGCTAGATGTGCATTTGTATAGATGCATGGAGTCAGGTATACCAGACAAGGCTACATTATCCTCTGCAAGGAATTGTACACCTGTCTGGTGGACATCTGCAATACATAAGTGTCTATAACATGGATGACATACTGCTATCCGGGACAAACTAGCATCTGGTGGCCATTTACAACCAATGTTCCGTTAGTGTGAACAAGCAAATGGGATCACTCCTGGAAACCTGCACAGGAAACCCAAAGCCCACACTGTCAACATCCACTACAGACAATCACCTCCCATTCTGAAAATACTGTATGTCTGCAACATCACAGGTACCGTTTGCATCTGCTTACTTTTGGTGGTCAAGGGCACCAGCTATATCAGCGCTGTAGGTATGACATACTTGATACCTGACAGAATCAGAATTGTTTAATTGTTTAATTAATTATTTGATTGAATATATGTGGGTATAAAATGAGAACTACAAAATTTACTCCTTGAAGGCTTAGTAAAAGCCGAGGCACTAGAGTGTTTTTTAATAAACAGGTTTACTTGACTGCTAGTTGTTCTCCTTTTGGATTTTGGAGTTTGTTATGAGAGAATCAGTGTAGGCTTCACCCCCTGTCCCCCCATCAGTACATCAGGATGTCCACAATACCTGCCCCCTTCTTCTATATGTAGGGAACAGGTCACTACCGCCATGTGAAAGTCATGGTATAAATCTGCCATGGGAGGCTATCACATGGTGGATGGCACAGTGGTGCAGCAGTAGCATTGTCACCTCACAGCAAGAGGTTCTCTGGCTTGGTTCTCAGCTAGGGTGCCTTCTGTGTGGAGTCTGCATGTCCTACCTGCTTTCATGCCGGTTTCCTCTGGGTGCTCCAGTTTCCTTCCATATTACAAAGACATGCATCTAGAGCATTTCTCCCCAGGCCTCCACTGAAAATTGGCTTTGTTCCAAGTTGGAGTTTCCCAGTTAACAAATGTTAAATAAAATTATAAATAAATCCTACATGACCCCAAGCAATTACTTTGCAACAATATAAGCCACTGTATTCAAAGGAGGCCTGATTATCACCTTTGTCCCAGCTGTGTGAAGGACAACCACTGTCACCCATTTACACAACAGAGGTGCATTCACCAATCTGTCACATTATGCACCCATCAGCCTAACTAAGCTGTTCTGCAAGGCCATAGCACAGTTTATAGTGAACCTCATTAACAAGGACATTGGTGACCTCCACACACTCCATCATGCACAGTTAGGAATCATGACTGTTACACTCGGTGGCCTCTTTGACAGTATAACCCACCTGGCCATAATAGATGTATGCTCCCAAGTAGGCATCACACCATATGTTACCATAGGGATAGCACACTGGCGCACTGACATGAACCAACTAATCTACATAAGGGACTCCACCCCAAGCAGTTGACCCATAACTAGTGGCATAACCTGCTATTCTGTGGTTGGGCCTCTGTTATGTGTGATGTATACATCTGTGGTGCAGTGAACAGCCATTGGCCTATGGCTCACCATGTCTGCAGATGACTGCATGCCGTGTGCTCTCACCAGATTCCCTACTGATGAGGACATCCACTTAGGAGGGTCTCATGCAGATACATGACTGGTGCCAGAAACATGGCCTCAGGCCGCATGCCACGACATGCAGTGGCAACCTCTTTGCAGAGAATGACATCCCCACATATTATTACAGTACTAACAACTACCTAGGCATGCAGTCAGTCATGTGGGATCTGTATACACTGGTCAATGGTGACATGACATTTCACCACCATGATGCTTCTGCTGTATGGTAAACCTTCTACATGGCCCACCTCATACCTACGGGTATGTCATCCAGGGACATGGTGTCCTAACATCCCTGTATTTCCCACAATAAGGCCCATTATAGTGCAAAATTCCCCTTTCATCGTTCACCTGACACAGCACATGCAGCAGCTGGGGACATCACAGAGGTTCTCCACCAGGGAGTACCAAGGCCTCAAACATCTACCATACACAGGCTATAAGCTCAACCATCTAACTGGGGTCATACATACTCCAAAGAGGTGACATCTGTCTGACATGCAAGGCAATCACAGACTCCACATTGTTGGCCCTGCTGCACAAGCACAACTCAAGCTCCACTCTATTAACACACATGGATGCCCTCAACCTGGTGTGTGACATCAACTGGTCTTCTTGGTGGCTCAGATGTGTGTCTCATACACTCAACCTGCTATGGAATGGTCATCCTGTCCACATCAGACAGCGTAGCTATTTACACCTTTGCAGGTGGGACCTGGATGACTGGATAGTAACTTAGTAACTGCACAGCCACCCTTGGGATACCACCTGTGTCCCTGTCAGACTGGGTCATCAGGTGCTGTCCTGCATACACATGGGATAACATGCAGGCTAGGCCTATGGTGGCTCAGAGCCCATAGCCTAGCAACCTCATGTTCCTAGGTATAGCAGTTATAGCCTGTGTACTGTGACAGACTGTGTTGTTATGTGTCCACACCCATCACTGCCATCGACTGTGGTGTGTCTCCTATGGGTAACTTTACAGTACTATGTCATACATCCAACATCTGACAAATATGTGAGTGGTACTACAAGTGCATGTGGACATTCCAACAACATCTGTACTACACAATAACTGAGAGCAGTGCATATGTGGTGTAGGGTTTCCTCCTCATAGGTGCCCGACATCTGCAGTAGCCAGATGTTTGTGGAATTGTACATGTGCCTGATATATGTGGACCCCAAGCCAGACAAATGTGAATGTCTGGAAACCAGTTGGACAATATGTAGTGGGTGTCCCCATAGTGTGGGGAATGTGTGTGTGACATGTCAGATCCCTCAGAACACAGTAATAGTACATTAATATATGGTACTGTATTCATTCCCTCACATTCTATGGTCAATATGTACACACTGTTGCTGAGGCGGAGCCTGTGTCCTCCCACTACTACTGCCTATAACCTGCTGTCCTACTGCAAGGGGGGGGTTCACCAGGTATGCTAGCCATGGCTGTCAGGAAATGATATACAGGGTGGGGCGTACACAGTGAGCAAGTCAGAGAACATCAGAAAAGTCAGAGACACCTGGACAATTTTTGAACTAACCCTGTATGACATTCACAGACCATGAGGGGCTCATGACACTATATGATGTCATACGGCAGCTGTATCCACCAGTAGTTACTGTCACTATTGTACAATAGATGATCCAATAGCATTTCTATATGGGCTGACCATTGCTTAGGGGGACTCAAGGACCAGAGTTGTGGCAGGTTACTGTTTAGCAATGTCTGTTGGGGTCCATTAGGAGATAGACAGATGTGAGTGTCAAACATCCTTTTTATCTGAATGTGCATGCTGCTACAGTTGATGCTGGCCTATCAGCTGTGTATGTTTGTAGGATGAGACTGTGACACATGTCCCTGTCATCTCAACATTCCCCCCAACCCTTTTTATATGGATGTTGTGTGGATGCCCTGTTCTAGGTGTTTGGGAGGTATGGTAGGTCTGTAGTAGGTGTGTAGCAGGCCACAGCTGCTACATTCTGGTCAGGAGTCATACTGAGGATTGTGAAGACATTGGCGATAGCAAGATGTATATGTCAGTGAGGGATCGGTGTCAGATATTAATTTGTCACAGCATGGCCACGGTGAGGATACCCATAACAGTCCAGGTGAGTCATGTACCTCTAGTACATATGTTAAATAGTAGTACCATCCAGAGAGTGGTAGAGGACATTTAGGACACATATTCATATTTGTGACATGTATCCCACCCTCCAGGCCTTTGACATGCTGCTGTGGGTGGCAGTGACTGTGGTAGCAGCAGCCAGTTCTGCTGTACATTGCAGGGGTCAGTTATTTCTATGTTGTATTAACAAGCATGTAATTGTCGTGCAACAGACTGGACTGTGGGCCTGAACTGTGGGTGTCCAGAAGTCAGACATGCTAGGAATGTAACAGATAGAGCTACTGAGGCATTATTATGGGAGGTGTAGTGCAAGACATATCTGCATGCATACAGTGTGTTACACAGGACTGGCATGAACATTTGTGTTCAGATGGGTATGACATGTGAAACTGACCTGTCTGTCATGTTATGACATGTGACACAGACCTGTCTGTCATGCTATGACATGGGACACTGACCTGTCTGTCATGCTTTTGTAAAATCAACTTGCACTACCTTGCCAGTACTTCAGCACACAGAATACCTTTGATGACAACCATGCCATAAGTATGTGACACAACTGTGGACATTCTGCAAAAGTCTGTGCAGTTGTCAGCTCTGCCTGACATCATAGGCCTCCCATCAATCCATCAATATGTCTTTTGCTGTGTACTGGTTTGGTGTCTGCATCACAGGCCCAAGTATGCTGTCATTTATCACATTATATGTAGAAGTAGTATGTTACTGGTAATCAAGATATAGGTTCATAGGTTCATAGGTGTGTACTAGGCTAATGGCTCTGGGGCCTTTACAAGCCTAGCCATAGGATTACCCTGGCATAGTGCCACCTGACCTTAGTTCCCAGTGCCTCTGTTGAGTAGAGCCACTGGTGCTATCCCCGGGGTGAGTTTTCTGTTTCCCATCCACTCATCAAGACTTCTCTTGAAGAGGGTCAATGAGGTGCTCTGCTTGACATGTATGGGAAGCCTGTTCCATAGCATGGGCAGTCTCTGGGTTATGAACTTCATTGTAAAAACATGAGTAATTCACCACAGCTGAGTTGGCCTAGTGGTGTATTGCACTGAACTGTAGTTCAGAGGGTCCTGGGTTCAACATTTTAAAGGGGTGTATTTGTTTTCCTACATTACAGCACTGTACTGCATGATATATTTATAAAACACCAGTATTTCTCCAGAGCTGAGTTGGCCTAGTGGTGTATTGCAGTGAGCAGTAGTTCTGAGGGTCCTGGATTCAGTACTTTGCAAGGGTGGAATTGTTTCTGTTATATAAGTGTACTGCATGATATCTTTATAAAAAGACCAGTAGTTCCTTAGAGCTGAGTTGGCCTAGTAGTGTATTGCAGTGAACTGTAGTTCAGAGGGTCCTGGGTTCAATACCTGGCAGGGGTGTAATTTTTTCCTAATATTACATCATTGTACTGCATGATATATTTACAAAAACACCAGTAATTCCACAGAGCGGAGTTGGCCTAATGGGCTAACACACCATGCTATAGTTCATAGGGTCCTGGTTTCAAGATTTGACAGCAGTTATTATTTTACTGATGTGCAGAACAGTGTCAGAATCCGATAAGGTGATTAAAGCAGTTTTAAGTGAGTTTGCGTGATGTGCCACAATGCTAAGCAGTGCTTAATCCCACTTAAACTTGCGCTATTTCCAAAAAAAAAGAAAAGAAAAAAAGGGTGATAGTTACGTGGTGAAATGGGTGCAAATAGGTGGGAAAACAATATGAAAGGCAGCTAGGGATGTGCAGGATGGGTGTAGGAAAGGACCATAGCTTTCCGTTTCTTGTACAACAACAGCTGTGCATGATGTGGACAATTTGGAATTTGGAGCCTCACATCTCACAGGGAGGGGTGTGGGTGACATAACTTTGTTAATTAATTGATTGAATGATTGAGTAATTGCAGAATACATAGGGGTAAAATGGAGAACTATGTAAGGGACAAAATCTTTTGGGGGGGCAGATGTCCACTTTTTTAAGATGACAGTGGGATGTTTGGGAAGGGTTGTAGGTGCATTTGGGGAGGTAAGTTGGGTATGAGAGGTTGCTTTTGCAGACAGACAAGACAGCAGACAGGGGCAGTGTATGACACATATGGGGGTAAACACCTTGGCCGGGGAGGGTGGTTGGGAATTGGAGGACCAAGTGCCCCAGGATGGCAACAGTGGGACTGAGATCCCCACCCATGAGCAGTCACTATTGCCCTTCATGGCCCCAAAGGTGGCTGTGCTGGGGGCTGGGTGCTGGGTGCTGGGGCCAGCCTGCCCCTTGTGGTGTACCAGTCTGTCCTCGATCTGGCACAGTCTATCATCCAATTCACATTTGATGACCCTGCTCACCATACCTGAAACTGAATCTGGGTGACAACCTCCTCTTTGTGCCCGTGCCTGGGGGGAGATGAGCCCAGTTCCCTGAGGCAGTTCCACCCATGGGTGGTGCAGGACCAGCAAAAGGAGCAGCTCCAGGGTGGGACACAGAGCTATGGCCAGATGAGGTGGGATAGGCAGAGCCGCTGGAACCGGCCTACCCAATCGTGCTATGTTGTTGAGGTTTGTCAAGGTGTATAAGTTAGTCATGAACAGAACATTTAAATGTTAGTTGTAACAGCATGCATGAGTGTTCAAATTAACCCAGAACAATAAAATTGCATACCATACAGAACACAGCCATAAATGGAATAACAGTCAGTGTTGTAACAGCATGTCAGTAACAGTTATGGCAAAATTGCCAACAACAGTGGAATTTCAACAAGATATGTTTGTATGTAACCATTGTAATATATAACCAACACTATAACACAAGACCCAACATTAGTTTTTGAGAACAACATATGTGGAAATGAAACCATAACCATAGTATAAGAATAAATATTTGTGATGCAGAAAAGGGCTGGGGGGAGAGAAAGACATTCCAGTACCAACTGTATAGGCTATAATTTTCACTACAGTACTGCTCAGTACTCTACAGGTCTGCCTTTACTTTCCATCTACCTGTGTCCTATAGCTTCTCTAGCATGTACATACCTCTCAAGCTGTCCACATGGGATGGTATGGGCCAAGCTGTAAGAACTATAGGTACATAATTACAGGGGACTATTACACGTCAGTGTAACATATATGACTAACAAGGTGTAGTCTGCACTGATGTGTGAGTGTGCTACTGACATACTTCAACTGGATTCATATCTGTGTCCAAGGTTATTGGCAACAGTGATCACTAGCCATGACAGCGTGACACTTGAGAGACATGTATTGTGCACAGTGCATGGAGTATATACCTATCCTGGTGTCAGTCATAGGCATGGGGTTGGACTATCAGCACAATTTCACAGATGCACCAGGAATACTGCCATACCAACAGTAGAACATTTAATTTGTTTAATTCAGTTGGAATACTAGTGTACTTCATTACATTTTATTTAATGGAGTCTTATCAACTTGCTGAGCACTGCTGTTTTCACACTAGTACATCTGGACACAGACATTAGTATACCGATCATACAGCTACTACAGACATTTCTTTGCCTGTAAATCCTCTGTGGAGAATATCTGTTAACAATACGTGACTGTTTCTACAAATACTACTTGTCTGTTACTATAAATAAATCTTACTACTGGTTCCTGGATTCAAACCCTGGTCTGTGTGTGGTAAAAAGTAACAGCATATGCATTGCGTATCACACTGAGCTACAACTGCATTGTGGTTAACTGATATGTTCCTACAGCTCACCTGCTGGCAAAGTCTGACCTGGTGATAATGCTAGCGTGTCACAGAAGACTGCAGTGACAGTTGAACATACATGCATGAGATTCAGGCATGGCAGAGCTAGTAGGTGAAGTGTGTATCAATACATGGAATGAAAGTGTACACAATTAACCCCTAGTGGATGGGAACATGTGCGATCTGTATTGACCATATCAGAGTGCTGGGATGCCTACCTGACCCATATACATTTGCAGCTGCTATATTTGCAGTCTAAAGCTACTACTGTGTCATACTTGCCTGCACCAGTGTACCTACATTCAGGGATGAATATAGCTGAAATGCAAAGGTTAACACAAGGGAATCCTGAGGGAAACACACTATAATACCTTACACATTACTATTCAATGTTCACGTTAGTGCAGAAAATATGTCAAATTGCATTCTATCTTGTAGTACAGCTCCACTTCTATACTTTAGTATAACAGTTCTTTAGCAGCCAAACTTGAGTCGCTTCATGGTGTTATACCCACATTTGCTTTGTAGCACCTGCGAAATTAGATTTCTTCAACAACAGACCAGAATACACACAACAATTGGCAGAACAAAGCTTCATTGAGACTGACAGGACACAGTCATTGGTATACATTTGACAAACGTTATTGTTCTCCAGTTTAAATAATGCATGCATTGAAGGGGGGCTGTTATTACAGACCCTATGCAATACTAACTTTATTTCCTTCACTGTTCTGACTGCAGTTGTACTGTATTTCCTGTAGATCATGAACAAATGTCATTTATTCCCTTCACATTTAGAATGCCAGTGTACTTTATTACCAGATCATTAGTGTTAATACTGCATACACATTTCATTCCTACACATTAATAATATTATTGCAGTATTCAGAACAGAATATACCTACTGGCAGTTACTACTGTACTCTGTCTTATTTGTATGACTACATATTGCAAGATATAGCTGTACTCACCACACTCTCGGCACATCTTTGCTAGGCACCCTGCATGGGCCTCCAAGTTGTGAACCTTCTCCTCTGCAGTTGAGGGAAGGGAAACACATCATTATGCATACCTGTCTATCAATATTCATGCTAGAATTTGGTAAAGCAATGGTTCCTATACTTACAAACTTCTGAGGCATTCCGGTCCCAAGCGTCTTGGAGCCATTGGGCTAAGAGCTCCCCCTTCCTCAACTTCAGGTCATCATAATGATAACACACCTGCTCACCAGTGCAGGGGATTCCAGTAGCATTGTGAGGTCATGTGCTAGATGATCCTGGGCCTCGGACTTGTATTCAAATCCCTGGTACTGGCCCTGCAGCAGTCTGTCTCCATGGTCTTTGACAAGGAGCCCAACCATGACCCTGGACTCCAACATGCCCCAGCGCAGCATCCAGAAGCACTCTCCCTCTCTGACTCCAGCCATAGCTCCTGCAGTAATTAAACTTCCAACAGGTTCTGGCTGTATTCCCACCTGTGCAGCTTAAATAAGGCTATTTTCCCACCCTTTGCTGCCATTGCACATTTTTAAAAATGCTAAGCTCTGCTTAGCAGTGTGCAAACCCACTAAGCTTAGTTAAGCAGTGCTTAAAGTGGCAAATGCTTAGCAATGCTTAGTGGTGCAGAAACCCACTTAGCCGAGCTAAGGACTGCTTAAACTAGAGTGCTAAACACTGCCCAGACCAGCTAAGTGGAGCTGTACATTGCTAAGTACTGCTAAAACAGGTCCTGTTTGAGCATTGCTTGGTTTCGCTTAGCAGTGCTTAGCTATGGGCAAACCAGAGTTTAAAAAAAAAAAACAGTTATTGAAATTGTTTATTAATGATAATGTATTAGTATGTGTATCTATTTTACTTTATATCTCCTAAACATATGTATTTCACTATGAAATCTGGTAGTGTAATTTTAATGTATTGGACACTTGAGTGTAACCGGGGCTTTTATACTCGGGTGTCCACTGAAAAAGGCCTTCTTGTCAAGCTGGACTAACCTGCTAAACAAATTTCAATATATACACAAAACGTTTCCCTATCACATATTAAAAGTTGAATGGCCGGTATTCAAACCATGCACCTACTGCACACATGGCCGTCACTTGAACCATTCAGCTACTGAGGATATGGTGAGCAGAGCTATACTGTTCTATATAGCTCTCAGTTATATTTAAGCAGTGATGAGCACTGCGCCAGCACTATGACAGTGCATGGGGTGTGTTACAGACACTGTAACACTGCCCCGATATATAACTTTTACAACTGGCCAGGAAACACTTTTCAGTTTAATAGTTTAGTGATGTAAGGCACTTTGACAGTGCAGAGGGTGTATTACTCATCTCCGAGCACTGTGACACACCCCCTATACTGATTCAGTACCCAAGTACAGGGCTATCCCTCAATAGCGCACCTTCATTAATACGCAAGGAGCGCTGCAGATGGGGAAGCTGCAGACATGGACACAGTACACTCCATGTAGGGCTTGAACTATTCCTACACAGAGTTTATTAAATCCGGGGGAATGCTTTGCATGTACATATGCTCATAAAAACTGACATCTTAACTTAATGCATATTAGTTTTAAATTAGGATAAAGCAGGAAGATATCGCTTTAAAAAACAATACAAGCTGCCCACAACTAAACAAAGAAAAGTCTGTGAAATAACACATCCAAACAGCTCTTCTTCTCTCCTAGTGTTATGAAATAGCCTCATTTGAATATTAAAGCAGCAAAGAAAAACATATCTGTCTTGAACTAGAATTTAGCTATTGATAGGAAATACAAGCATGTACTTTTATTTATAAAAAACTGACCAGAACAACTGGTGTCGTATAATAATGTTTACTGGACTTTACACCAGAGGAGCATATTTATATAAATGGCCCACATATATTCTTCTAAAAAAACATCTATGTGCCAATATCAATGTACTAAACTGACAGCCTGTCTTGCACTGTAGATTTACAAATGGTCTATGAACTGCATATTATATAAGATACTTTGTAACGTGGAATGCAATCTAGAATTAATTAGAATTTAAACTGTAGCCAGTAAAGAAAGCTTTCTTGTAGCACTGCTGCCTATACAGGAGAATAAACTGGTAAACTTTATTCCACTGCATAAGAAAAAATATAAAATAAATAAATGGCAATGGGAGACTGAGCAGTCTGCAAGCAGAACAAAGATGCAAACTTACACTTGTAGGCTGGCAGTGTTGGTGAGAACTAACTCAAAGACATAAGGTTTAAGGATGTCTGGGATAGATATCATGTAGGGGCAAGTTGTTTATATGTTACTAGACTTCCGAATGCTGTTAGACCACATAAGCTATGGTGTAGTTATAATGTTATAAATATGCTATAGTTATAATGTACCAGTTGAAATTCCTCGAGTGACAATAGCTGGAAGGATAAAATGAGTAGAAACAAAACTCTGACTGAAGTTTTCCATAGGAAACCATTGCTGTTGCAATTTCTAAGTGAGCTTTGGCAATCATTCCCTTCTTTTGAGAGACTTCTCCCTTTCTTAATTGATACAGTCATTGAGTTGGTATCTCTCTCTCTCTCTCTCTATATATATATATATATATATATATATATATATATATACATATATGTATATTTGATTGACTGACACAGATGTCAACATCCTGAAGATAAACCACTCTACATCAAAAAGGGAAACGTCAATTTCCTAGTATGCAAGTGTCGAGGTTGCTTCTTGGTGCATGCAAATATTGCTAAAAAAAATAAAATAAACAACATCCCCCCATTTGGGGGTCTGTGGCCCCTCAACCTGTGTTAATTATATATACTAACTCTGAGATCACACAATCCTCAGGGAACAGGAATATTCCACTACTGAAAGATATTCTATTTTGCACACCTGTGGACTAATTATATGATAGTATCAAATCCAAACTTGAACAGCAAAACCACCAAGGCAAAGGACAACGTGCAAAAGAAATAATAGCAAGCAGTCTCCCAGATCATGCACGTAGTCCAACTGGCTATCAAACGTGATAAAAAACACACTGGTTGCACCAAACGAAACAAAATGTATAAATCCAAATCAAACGACCCGTTCAGGAATAAAAGGTTTATTCAGCTAAAACATAGTAAGCGCTTTCGCCGACAGGCTTCTTCAGACTTTGATAAAACTACATAAAGACAAATTCCTTAAAACAACCATCATAGTCTCTGATTGGTCACACAGTAATCAAAATTGCGCCTAAAAATTTAAAGTAAAATACACAATACTAATCGTGCAGGCTCATGACAACCCTTCAGCAACACAAAATCCCACATCAGGTTCCTATTAACACATCCTAAGACAGCACACCCGTTACATTCTCCTGTTATATATTTAGATTGAAATACACAGTCTTAAAACGATTCCAAAAATGCTTTCAAGAATGTTAATCTAGGTAGCATTGTAAAATGAGTTCACATAACGATCAAATACATAGCCTAAAACCAATCAAACCATAGTCACATTTAGAATAAAGTGCTGTAGTGACAGTTTCATACATAAAATTGTAATGATCATATACAGTTCTTCCGCTCTCGTAGTAAACTCATATAGAGAGCATAACACTCATTAAAACGGTCCGATATATTGTCAAAAAACAGTCCTCTAAATTCGCAAATATACATGTACATATTCATCTTTTACTTAACGGTTACAGCGGCTGCTAAAAGATAAACAATCACCGCTGAAACCATAACTTACTTGAATGGTTTAAGCATATACACAGCTATAGCATTGAATCCATAACATCCCTTCAAAGAAGTATATTCAGGAGGCTGTAGCAAAGTATAACTTCACTCTCCAATGTGATCCCTACGTTTACCTGACGTGCCGAAAAAACGTCTGCACGTACAATTAAAAACAAGTGTAAATAGTATAACCTAAAACCTACAGATCATATAGGTATGGTTCAAAATCATAGCACACTACTATTTATATATACTGTCTGTCAATCATTGTAAAAAGGCAATGATGCAGTTCTTGCTTACT
Source organism: Protopterus annectens (assembly GCF_019279795.1). Classification (NCBI taxonomy): domain Eukaryota; kingdom Metazoa; phylum Chordata; order Ceratodontiformes; family Protopteridae; genus Protopterus; species Protopterus annectens. Next base: position 1,497,067,155 of record NC_056726.1, read on the forward strand.
GTTGTAACTGTCAAACCTTAGGCGCAACCGTAACTTTTAAAAAAGTGGACTCACACATCAATTGTAAGTGACATGTAAACAAGACATAGTCGCTACAGTTAACAGAAGCATACTCACACATCTTATTGTGGCACAAAGCACTTTACACAAAAAGCGACATCAAACTACAGTCGGGCAAATTAGTAATATGCATAACAGCATATTCCTTGCAAATAACATTATAGACGATAATAAAAACAACACTTACAATTCTAGTGCAAAACACGAGGTCTATCAAATAAATGGTTAGGTGCAATGGTAGAGCAAAATCTGCTCACTCTTCCTATTCCACGCTCTACCATGGACATAGCATTGCAAACCATCTACATATACCATGACTACAAGAAAACCCAACGATGCATTGGGAGGAGTAGAATGATGGTATAACATACCTGAAAAATTCTAGTGCAAAAAGCGAGGTCTATCAAATAAATGGTTAGATGCAATGGTAGAGCAAAATCTGCTCGCTCTTCCTGTTCCACGCTCTACCATAAACATAACATTGCAAACCATCTAGATATACCATGACTACAGAAAACCCAACAATGCATTAGGAAGACTAGAGTAAGAGTGTAACACTCCTGAAAAATCCCCCCTATGCTGGTATGTTAAAAACACTGAGAGTACATAAAGCTCCAGTAAACAAGGAACACTCACATCCCATAATGATATGAACTTAACTACATATTCAGATATCTGTCTCTATCCATATAAAATAGAGGCCTGTAATTGTCACATAACTACTAAGTCCTGGAGGTAGGCTCATAGACAACTTTTTTAGATAAGGTCACTTAGCTCTATGCCTCCTCCTACTCTTTAGAAAGGGTTTAATTTGCACTTTATCGTTCAGGCCAGGTGGTGCATCTGACCTAAACCTAATAATCCACCTAGTCTCACATTCAAGGGTTCTATTTATAATGTCTCCTCCTCTAACGCCTAGTGTTAATACCTGCATGACACAGAAACAAAACTGATGGCTACTCCCTACCTGCTTAATATGTCTAGACAATGCATTAGTGTCTGAGCCTATCCTTATCTGATACATGTGTTCCCTGATACGTTCTTTTAGCATCCTATTGGTCTTCCCTACATAGTAACTAGAACAGGCCTTACACACAGCGAGATATACTAAGTTCCTAGACTCGCAGTTGGTGTTAGTGTAAAAGGTGTATTGCCGTTTTGTGATAGGATGTATAAATTCAGTGGAGTCACTGATAAATCTACACTGATTACATCTCCCACAAATTTTTGTATTAACATGCGATGTATTCCTCTGACTAATACCTAGGTTCATTCTGGGCTTACACAACAGTCTCTTCAAATTTGGGTGATTCTTATAAACTACTCTTGGTTTTGGACCTACTAAGTTCTGTATCTGATGGTCCGACATTAGAATGTCCCAATGTTTACCTAGAGTGTTGACAAAGTCCTTACTGTTCCTACTATAAAAGGTAATAGGTTTCACTACATTATCATCCAATCTATCTATTTGAGCACATTCCACTTGATCCATAAAATATGGTCTGGCTCTCTCCATTCTCATATCACCAGTCTCTTTCATAATATTATTTATTCTCTTAGACTCATAGCCTCTCTCTATAAATTTATTCATTAAATCTATACATTCTAGCTGATGTCGTTCGTCACTGGGATTTAATCGTGACGCTCTCATAAACTGGCCTTTTAAAATATTATTAAATACATATGCTGGATGCATACTTTGTCTGTGTAACAGACTATTCCTATGACAGGCCTTTCTATGTATTGTTGTATTGAGGAGCCCATTTTCCATTCTAAAAATTTCTACGTCTAAATAGGAGATGTTTGACCTAGATGTATTTGCAGTAAACTTAATAAAGTCAGTAGAAGAATTTAACATTAGTATAAAACTGTCCAAGGTTTCTTCATCTCCCAGCCATAAAAAGAAAAGATCATCGACAAAACGTCGATATATTCTCACATATCTCTTATACAGTTCATTATTGCACATGAACCTGTCTTCCCATGCAGACATGACTAGGTTGGCGTAGCTATTGGCACAAGAAGTGCCCATAGCTACGCCATCCTTTTGATGATATAAAATATCATCAAACACAAAAATATTGTTTGTAAGGACTATCTCCAGAAACAGTGTCAATAATTCCACTTTATTATTGGAAAATTGTGTATTCGCTTTCAGATAGTCACAAATATAAGTTAAGCCTAGATCATTAGGAATTACTGTAAATAGGCTAACTACATCAAGCGTTACCAAGATAAACTGTTCATCATTCCTCAGGTCCTTAGTACATGCATATAAATCTAACAGAAACTGTTTACTGTCTTTAAGTATCAGCACGTTCTTATCTACTAATGGTCTGAGTATACTATCTAGATAGATTGATAGTGGTTCAGTAGCCCATCCTTGTCCGGCTACAATTGGTCTCATGGGTGGATTTATTAAGGACTTATGGACCTTAGGTAACCCCTGGATACATGGTATCACAGGGTTGGTGACTTTAAAGTAGTCATATAATTCTTTAGTGATGTCAGAGGACATCAATAGATCATCTAATGTATAAAAAATGCTAAAAACCTTATCTATCAGGGTCAAAGTATCTATCTTCATATAAAAATTGGTGTCCTCTAGCATGGATTTCATCTTAGTATTATAATAGGCTGTATCCAAAAGCACTATCGGACCACCTTTGTCCGCTGGTCTAATTACCAGGTCCCTATCATCCTTTAGTTCCTTCAAAGCTCTTCTTTGTTGGTAATTCAGGTTGTATTTATATTTGTGTTTATCTGTCTTGTCATTTCGTACCTGCATGTATATATCATTCTCGACAACATTACTAAATACCTCTAAGGTAGAACTCAATTGTGGGGTATAAGTACTAACTTGCCTGAAGCTACTGCTACTTCTCTCTTGAGGATTATATCCAAACTCTAAAGCTAGTTGTACTTTCCTAGTAAAGAGCTTAGTGTCCAGGACCAAGTCAACAATATCAGTCATTTTAGATGGGATAAAACCCAACCCTTTATTCAGAACTTGTTCTTCATAAACCGTTAGGGTCCTGCTAGATAAATTGACTACTAATGTGTTGCTCGTTCCCACATCTTCTTGATGGTAGGTCCTTGTTGTTCCTCCATTGACCACTTCCTTTTTTGTCTGCCCCTGCTTGCAGACCTCTTTCTCCCCAAAAAATTGTCTTGGGCAATGGGAAAAGGTACATTCACCTTACTTCCATTATTGGTTTTACTAAAATGTTTATTTGCAATTTCTTTAGGTCTAACAACTTGTGAATATGTAATAGTGGTCGCAGTCCCTGGTGAGGTACCCCCTCTTTCTACATCATCCCTACCACTATCTCCGTCTCCTATAATCGTATTGGAATCAATTCTTGGTTTGGGGTGAACATCTACCATGACTGCCCGTTTATGGCTGTCTAAGGTGGCATTAGAAATTTTAGAATGCTGTAGTTCTGAGGATTCAATCTCATTAAGGGGTGATGTAGCCTCATTCAGGGCAGAACCATTAAGGTTCATAGCCCTGTTGATGGCCCTATTTACCTGCCTGCTGTTACCTTGTTGCATATTATAATTATAAACAGAAGTATTATTCATATCATTAGGCCTGCTTCGGGGCTGATAAGAGTCTCCATGTGGTGCAGCATGTGTTAAGCCACTAGGATTCTCCCTTGGCCACATAAAAACATGATTGCTAGAAAAATCTCGTAGGTCTCTGGTGATCTTATGTCTTTTTTGATCCAGCTGGCGTTTCTCTAAAAGTAATACATCATCTAAAACCTTTTCTAATCTCAGTACATAAACATTATCATTGTATTTAATCAAAAAGCTGTTATACATCTCTTTAACCATTTCTCTCAGTCTATTTTCTTCCGGCGTGTGAAAGTCTATGAGTAGCCGCATGTAGCTATAACTCAATTCTAAATTGAGTTGCTGCCACCGGTAAAGCAGTTCTGGAATCTGGTTACCAGACGTGGGCATTTTTAAAATCCTAAGCCCACGAGGTACTATCTTCTTACTTATACAAGTCTCAAAGTATTGTCTTTGTACCTGGAGTTTCTTTAACTTAATGAAAACTTTTTCAAACTCTTCAAGATCTTTCCATGCATTAGCGTCTTTGGTAGTATCCCTGTCATCTTCCAACACCTCACAGTCTGGTACAAAGTTCAGTAACCGATTTTCTTCACCGCTCAAACAAACTTGGAAGCGGTCATACAAACCGGATGGATTCGTCACTACCGGTGGAACATAGGGTAACTCAACACTGTCAGTATTCGAGTCATTCACGTTCGCCATCCTCGGTTGTTGCTGAACCAAAAATAAAACAACCAAAGTATCAATTCCAAAGTTGAACAGCAAAACCACCAAGGCAAAGGACAGCGTGCAAAAGAAATAATAGCAAGCAGTCTCCCAGATCATGCACGTAGTCCAACTGGCTATAAAACGTGATGAAAAATACACTGGTTGTACCAAACGAAACAAAATGTATAAATCCAAATCAAACGACCCGTTCAGGAATAAAAGGTTTATTCAGCTAAAACATAGTAAGCGCTTTCGCCGACAGGCTTCTTCAGACTTTGATAAAACTACATAAAGACAAATTCCTTAAAACAACCATCATAGTCTCTGATTGGTCACACAGTAATCAAAATTGCGCCTAAAAATTTAAAGTAAAATACACAATACTAATCGTGCAGGCTCATGACAACCCTTCAGCAACACAAAATCCCACATCAGGTTCCTATTAACACATCCTAAGACAGCACACCCGTTACATTCTCCTGTTATATATTTAGATTGAAATACACAGTCTTAAAACGATTCCAAAAATGCTTTCAAGAATGTTAATCTAGGTAGCATTGTAAAATGAGTTCACATAACGATCAAATACATAGCCTAAAACCAATCAAACCATAGTCACATTTAGAATAAAGTGCTGTAGTGACAGTTTCATACATAAAATTGTAATGATCATATACAGTTCTTCCGCTCTCGTAGTAAACTCATATAGAGAGCATAACACTCATTAAAACGGTCCGATATATTGTCAAAAAACAGTCCTCTAAATTCGCAAATATACATGTACATATTCATCTTTTACTTAACGGTTACAGCGGCTGCTAAAAGATAAACAATCACCGCTGAAACCATAACTTACTTGAATGGTTTAAGCATATACACAGCTATAGCATTGAATCCATAACATCCCTTCAAAGAAGTATATTCAGGAGGCTGTAGCAAAGTATAACTTCACTCTCCAATGTGATCCCTACGTTTACCTGACGTGCCGAAAAAACGTCTGCACGTACAATTAAAAACAAGTGTAAATAGTATAACCTAAAACCTACAGATCATATAGGTATGGTTCAAAATCATAGCACACTACTATTTATATATACCGGTGGCAGCAACTCAATTTAGAATTGAGTTACAGTTACATGCGGCTACTCATAGACTTTCACACGCCCGAGGAAAATAGACTGAGAGAAATGGTTAAAGAGATGTATGACAGCTTTTTGATTAAATACAATGATAATGTTTATGTACTGAGATTAGAAAAGGTTTTAGATGATGTATTACTTCTAGAGAAACGCCAGCTGGATCAAAAAAGACATAAAATCACCAGAGACCTACGAGATTTCTCTAGCAATCATGTTTTTATGTGGCCAAGGGAGAATCCTAGTGGCTTAACACATGCTGCACCACATGGAGACTCTTATCAGCCCCGAAGCAGGCCTAATGATATGAATAATACTTCTGTTTATAATTATAATATGCAACAAGGTAACAGCAGGCAGGTAAATAGGGCCATCAACAGGGCTATGAACCTTAATGGTTCTGCCCTGAATGAGGCTACATCACCCCTTAATGAGATTGAATCCTCAGAACTACAGCATTCTAAAATTTCTAATGCCACCTTAGACAGCCATAAACGGGCAGTCATGGTAGATGTTCACCCCAAACCAAGAATTGATTCCAATACGATTATAGGAGACGGAGATAGTGGTAGGGATGATGTAGAAAGAGGGGGTACCTCACCAGGGACTGTGACCACTATTACACATTCACAAGTTGTTAGACCTAAAGAAATTGCAAATAAACATTTTAATAAAACCAATAATGGAAGTAAGGTGAATGTACCTTTTCCCATTGCCCAAGACAATTTTTTGGGGAGAAAGAGGTCTGCAAGCAGGGGCAGACAAAAAAGGAAGTGGTCAATGGAGGAACAACAAGGACCTACCATCAAGAAGATGTGGGAACGAGCAACACATTAGTAGTCAATTTATCTAGCAGGACCTTAACGGTCTATGAAGAACAAGTTCTGAATAAAGGGTTGGGTTTTATCCCATCTAAAATGACTGATATTGTTGACTTGGTCCTGGACACTAAGCTCTTTACTAGGAAAGTACAACTAGCTTTAGAGTTTGGATACAATCCTCAAGAGAGAAGTAGTAGTAGCTTCAGGCAAGTTAGTACTTATACCCCACAATTGAGTTCTACCTTAGAGGTATTTAGTAATGTTGTCGAGAATGATATATACATGCAGGTACGAAATGATAAGACAGATAAACACAAATATAAATATAACCTGAATTACCAACAAAGAAGAGCTCTGAAGGAACTAAAGGATGATAGGGACCTGGTAATTAGACCAGCGGACAAAGGTGGTCCGATAGTGCTTTTGGACACAGCCTATTATAATACTAAGATGAAATCCATGCTAGAGGACACCAATTTTTATATGAAGATAGATACTTCGACCCTGATAGATAAGGTTTTTAGCATTTTTTATACATTAGATGATTTATTGATGTCCTCTGACATCACTAAAGAATTATATGACTATTTTAAAGTCACCAACCCTGTGATACCATGTATCCAGGGGTTACCTAAGGTCCATAAGTACTTAATAAATCCACCCATGAGACCAATTGTAGCCGGACAAGGATGGGCTACTGAACCACTATCAATCTATCTAGATAGTATACTCAGACCATTAGTAGATAAGAACGTGCTGATACTTAAAGATAGTAAACAGTTTCTGTTAGATTTATATGCATGTACTAAGGACCTGAGGAATGATGAACAGTTTATCTTGGTAACGCTTGATGTAGTTAGCCTATTTACAGTAATTCCTAATGATCTAGGCTTAACTTATATTTGTGACTATCTGAAAGCGAATACACATTTTTCTAATAATAAAGTGGAATTATTGACACTGTTTCTGGAGATGGTCCTTACCAACAATATTTTTGTGTTTGATGATATTTTATATCATCAAAAGGATGGCGTAGCTATGGGCACTTCTTGTGCCAATAGCTACGCCAACCTAGTCATGTCTGCATGGGAAGACAGGTTCATGTGCAGTAATGAACTGTATAAGAGATATGTGAGGATGTATCGACGTTTTGTCGATGATCTTTTCTTTTTATGGCTGGGAGATGAAGAAACCTTGGACAGTTTTATACTAATGTTAAATTCTTCTACTGACTTTATTAAGTTTACTGCAAATACATCTAGGTCAAACATCTCCTATTTAGACGTAGAAATTTTAGAATGGAAAATGGGCTCCTCAATACAACAATACATAGAAAGGCCTGTCATAGGAATAGTCTGTTACACAGACAAAGTATGCATCCAGCATATGTATTTAATAATATTTTAAAAGGCCAGTTTATGAGAGCGTCACGATTAAATCCCAGTGACGAACAACATCAGCTAGAATGTATAGATTTAATGAATAAATTTATAGAGAGAGGCTATGAGTCTAAGAGAATAAATAATATTATGAAAGAGACTGGTGATATGAGAATGGAGAGAGCCAGACCATATTTTATGGATCAAGTGGAATGTGCTCAAATAGATAGATTGGATGATAATGTAGTGAAACCTATTACCTTTTATAGTAGGAACAGTAAGGACTTTGTCAACACTCTAGGTAAACATTGGGACATTCTAATGTCGGACCATCAGATACAGAACTTAGTAGGTCCAAAACCAAGAGTAGTTTATAAGAATCACCCAAATTTGAAGAGACTGTTGTGTAAGCCCAGAATGAACCTAGGTATTAGTCAGAGGAATACATCGCATGTTAATACAAAAATTTGTGGGAGATGTAATCAGTGTAGATTTATCAGTGACTCCACTGAATTTATACATCCTATCACAAAACGGCAATACACCTTTTACACTAACACCAACTGCGAGTCTAGGAACTTAGTATATCTCGCTGTGTGTAAGGCCTGTTCTAGTTACTATGTAGGGAAGACCAATAGGATGCTAAAAGAACGTATCAGGGAACACATGTATCAGATAAGGATAGGCTCAGACACTAATGCATTGTCTAGACATATTAAGCAGGTAGGGAGTAGCCATCAGTTTTGTTTCTGTGTCATGCAGGTATTAACACTAGGCGTTAGAGGAGGAGACATTATAAATAGAACCCTTGAATGTGAGACTAGGTGGATTATTAGGTTTAGGTCAGATGCACCACCTGGCCTGAACGATAAAGTGCAAATTAAACCCTTTCTAAAGAGTAGGAGGAGGCATAGAGCTAAGTGACCTTATCTAAAAAAGTTGTCTATGAGCCTACCTCCAGGACTTAGTAGTTATGTGACAATTACAGGCCTCTATTTTATATGGATAGAGACAGATATCTGAATATGTAGTTAAGTTCATATCATTATGGGATGTGAGTGTTCCTTGTTTACTGGAGCTTTATGTACTCTCAGTGTTTTTAACATACCAGCATAGGGGGGATTTTTCAGGAGTGTTACACTCTTACTCTAGTCTTCCTAATGCATTGTTGGGTTTTCTGTAGTCATGGTATATCTAGATGGTTTGCAATGTTATGTTTATGGTAGAGCGTGGAACAGGAAGAGCGAGCAGATTTTGCTCTACCATTGCATCTAACCATTTATTTGATAGACCTCGCTTTTTGCTAGAATTTTTTAGGAGTGTTACACCATCATTTTACTCTTCCCAATGCATTGTTGGGTTTTCTTGTAGTCATGGTATATGTAGATGGTTTGCAATGCTATGTCCATGGTAGAGCGTGGAATAGGAAGAGCGAGCAGATTTTGCTCTACCACTGCATCTAACCATTTATTTGATAGACCTCGTTTTTTGCACTAGAATTGTAAGTGTTGTTTTTATTATACGTCTATAATGTTATTTGCAAGGAATATGCTGTTATGCATATTACTCTTTTGCTTGACTGTAGTTTGACGTCGCTCTTTGTATAAAGTGCTTTGTGCCACAATAAGATGTATGAGTATGCTTCTGTTAACTACAGCGACTATGTCTTGTTTACATGTCGCTTACAATTGATGTGTGAGCCCATTTTTTAGAAGTTACGGTTGCGCCTAAGGTTTGACAGTTACAACAGTAAGCAAGAACTGCATCATTGGCTTTTTTCACAATGATTGACAGACAGTATATATAAATAGTAGTGTGTTATGTTTTTGAACTATACCTATATGATTTGTAGGTTTTAGGATATACCATTTACACTTGTTTTTAATGTACGTGCAGACGTTTTTTCGGCACGTCAGGCAAACGTAGGATTCACATCGGAGAGTGAAGTTATACATTGCTACAGCCTCCTGAATATACTTCTTTGAAGGGATGTTATGGATTCAATGCTATAGCTGTGTATATGCTTAAACCATTCAAGTAAGTTATGGTTTCAGCGGTGATTGTTTATCTTTTAGCAGTCGCTGTAACCGTTAAGTAAAAGATGAATATGTACATGTATATTTGCGAATTTAGAGGACTGTTTTTTGACAATATATCGGACCGTTTTAATGAGTGTTATGCTCTCTATATGAGTTTACTACGAGAGCGGAAGAACTGTATATGATCATTACAATTTTATGTATGAAACTGTCACTACAGCACTTTATTCTAAATGTGACTATGGTTTGATTGGTTTTAGGCTATGTATTTGATCGTTATGTGAACTCATTTTACAATGCTACCTAGATTAACATTCTTGAAAGCATTTTTGGAATCGTTTTAAGACTGTGTATTTCAATCTAAATATATAACAGGAGAATGTAACGGGTGTGCTGTCTTAGGATGTGTTAATAGGAACCTGATGTGGGATTTTGTGTTGCTGAAGGGTTGTCATGAGCCTGCACGATTAGTATTGTGTATTTTACTTTAAATTTTTAGGCGCAATTTTGATTACTGTGTGACCAATCAGAGACTATGATGGTTGTTTTAAGGAATTTGTCTTTATGTAGTTTTATCAAAGTCTGAAGAAGCCTGTCGGCGAAAGCGCTTACTATGTTTTAGCTGAATAAACCTTTTATTCCTGAACGGGTCGTTTGATTTGGATTTATACATTTTGTTTTGTTTGGTGCAACCAGTGTGTTTTTTATCACGTTTGATAGCCAGTTGGACTACGTGCATAATTATATGATAGGCCAAATGTGGCTGATTAAACAGATGTCATGCAAACTAATGTAATGCATAAATATGTATATATATATATATATATATATATATATATATATATATAGAGAGAGAGAGAGAGAGAGAGAGAGAATACCTCACAGGCCACAGAAATACCTCACAAAGTGGATTAACAGCCTCAAACAGATGCCCTACAGAGACCGTCTCAAAAAACTGCAGCTTTTCTCCATCGCATATCACCTACTCAGAGGAGATCTCTGCCTAACACACAAATCTATGTCAAACCCAGAGCATTTGGACATGCTCCAATTAAAGAAATCCCAATCCTTCCGAGCTACACACTCTAGGGACCTAAACCTTGTCACCACAATAAACAGAACATGCAGGAGGGATAGATTCCTGTCCCAGAGACTTCCCATACTCTGGAACAAACTACCTATCTATATCAAACAAAGCTCCTCATTAGCACTCTTCAAGAAAAATCTTGATGATTGGATGGGAAATAGGAAATTCACCCCGGGTATCACTTCTGTGTCTTTGCTCGACAGTGGCACAGGAAAATAATTTTCTTGGGTGGCGAAAGCCAGGGCACCTTTTGGCTAGGCTTATATAGGCCCTAGGGCCAATAGCCTAGTACCTACTTATGAACCTATGAGAGAAACAAATCCCAAGCAAAGTATTTGTATTTCTGTTAGTTACACAGTTAATCAGCTGTTCCCTTTCTCAAACATAGTTATTTGTTACCATTCACCTTTCCCAACAGCTAGTTAAAATATAGAGTGAATTCCCTTTTTATAAGCCTTCTTCCCACTTCAGACATATCCCTTCAGTGCTACATACTTCTCCCCTTTCCCCACACCTACCCTTCCTTTGTTCATAGGTTCATAGGTAGGTACAAGCCTAGCCAAAAAATGTACCCTGGCTTTCGCTACCCAAGAAAATTATTTTCCTGTGCCCCTGTCGAGCAGAGCCACAGAAGTGATCCCCGGGGTGAATTTCCCATTTCCCATCCACTCATCAAGATTTTTCTTGAAGAGTGCTAATGAGGAGCTCTGTTTGACATAGATAGGTAGTCTGTTCCAGAGTATGGGAAGTCTCTGGGACAGGAATCTATCCCTCCAGCATGTTCTGTTTATTGTGGTGACAAGGTTTAGGTCCCTAGAGCATGTAGCTCAGAGGGATTGGGATTTCTTTAAGTGGAGCATGTCCAACAGCTCTGGGTTTGACATAGCTGTGTATGTTAGGCAGAGATCGCCCCTGAGTAGGCGATATGCGATGGAGTAAAGCTGTAATTTTTTGAGACGGTCTGCGTAGGGCATCTGTTTGAGGCCAGTAATCCTCTTTGTGAGGTATTTCTGTGGTCTTTCCAGTTGTTGTAGATGTCTTGTGAGGTACATACCAAAAGGGGCGTTGTACTCTATAATGGGTCTAATGAGTGATGAGTAGAGGGGAACAATGACCTCTTTTTTTCTGGATGAGAATCCTTTTGTGATGAGATGAGCCACTTAGAAGGATTTCCTGACCACTGTGGCGATGTGATTATCAAAGGAGAGACTACTGTCAACCTGTGTCCCAAGGTCTCTTATCACATTTTCGGCATTAAGTAGACTACCAGCTATGTGGTAGTTCATGGGTACAGAGTTTTCACCAAAGGGGATGACAATACACTTTTTGGCATTGAGCTTCAGACCATGGCTTTGACACCAGGTATCTGTCTCAGTGAGGCCCTTTTGTAGTTTGTCCACATCATTAGGAGTTTCGATTATGGCTCCTAGTTTGCAGTCATCTGCAAACTTTGTTAGCCAAAGACCTTCTGTGTTAGCCTGCACTTCAGAGAAGTAGACACCAAACAGGAGAGGACCCAGGACTGAACACTGTGGTACTCCACTTGTCACTGGTCTGAAGTCAGATTTGGAATCCGCTACTTTCACAGTGTGGGTTCTGTCCATGAGCCAGTTGAAAACCCATCTTGTGACATAGGGATTTATACCTAGTTTAGTGAGCTTATCTACAATTCCAGAGTGGGGGATGGTGTTGAAAGCCTTGGCGAGATCTAGATAAGCTGTGTGAACCATTTTACCCTCATCTATGGCTTTGGTGACTGCTTCAAAGAAGTCAGTCAGGTTTAGGAGACATGATCTGCCTTTTACAAATCCAAACTGGGAAGGGTCCAGAGTTTGGAGATTACCAAAGTCTTTTTTTCTGAGAAAGTCTTTGTTTATGAGTTCCATGATGATACGTTCCATGGCCTTGCAGACCAGGCTTGTCAGGCTAATGGGGCAGTAGTTCCCGGCGTCCGTCGTGGCTCCCCCTTTGTGGAGTGGGATAACCGTCGCGGTGCACCATTCAGTGGGTACAAAGCCTGAGGTGAGGCTATGATTGAACATGGTACTTAGGTAGGGTGCCAGTTCATTCTGTAGTTCATGTAGAACGCAGCCTGGGATATTGTCAGGTCCCATGGATGCTGTGTTCTTGCTTTGGAGAGTGTGTTTTTTACCTGTGCAGCCGTGATTATCGGAACTTTGTATTCTTCCAGTATAGAGATGGGCCCAATAGGGGGTGAGAGAGGGGTAAAGTTTGCGCTGAACCTATCTCCTAGGATGTTGGCAATATCAGTTGGTTCTGTATATTTATTGCCATTGTGCTGTAACTCAGAGCAGATCTGAGTGTTCCCATTGAAATTCTTGACATAGCTATAGAATGCTTTGTGGTTGTCTTTAGAGTCAGTGGCAATTTTGTTTTCGTAACTAGCTTTAGAGGATTTTATGAGGGATCTCAGCTTCTTACTGAGGTTGACCAGGGAATTCCTCCAGTCATGGGATTTTACTCTTTTTTGCAACAGTTTCTTTCTCCTGTTGTAGGGTTTTTTATGGCAGAGGACCACCAGATTGGCTTCCTTTTTTTGGAGGATAACATCTTGGTTCAATTAGGGATAGCATGATCCATGCACTCGTGTAAGTGCTTATAAATTGCATTTGTGTAGGATTCAGTAGTCATACCTCTATTATCTGTCTGCATGGGTGTCATGAAGTTTGCCACTTCTGTCTTAAGAAGTGTGAAGTTGGCTTTGGAGAAGTTTTTTATGGTGGTTTCCCTAATTGGGGGTGGGGGTGGGATGTGGATGTCTAGGCTGATTAGCTTGTGGTCGGATCTGACCCACGAGGAATTGATCTCTGGTGTGGAACATCAGTTTCCCATGTTGGTAATGACCAGGTCTAGGATATTGCTGCCCCTGGTGGGGTTGTGAATATGTTGATCCAAGGCGTTGGAATTTATGAATTCTAGAATACATTGAGCAAAAGAGTTGGTACATGAGTAGTTTTCCCAGTTATTGGTGGGGTAGTTGAAATCGCCCATTATTAGGGTGTTGGGTTGTACCCTAATACTTTCCAGTGTATCAAGAAATGAGGAGTGGGAATCCTGGGGCATGGTGGGGGGTCTGTAGCAAGCTACAATTTGGATTGCGGTCTTGCCCAGAGTTCAAAGCACCCTGCCTGTTTCCAAGTCTCAAATGTCTCCTTATTCAAACTTCTCATAGCATTTTAAATAAAAAACAACTGTGACCCAATGGAACCAAAAAAAGGGAAAGGCAGGTAAAAACTTATTCTCTCTAGCGCTTCAGTGTTACCACCTTCAAGGAATAAAAAACATCAAACGTTTCCACAGGTTTATATAATACACATAATCAACACTTCATCATTCAATAATCAAAAAAAACGCTTGACATTTAAAGCAAACATTTCCAATTTAAATCATTATTAAAACCATTAGGCACAAGTGTTTTATATTTTAAAATATAAATACTCTCCTTATAACACAATTTCTGCTTCAATATATTTTCATCCTCACAAAACCATTTAACAGCTTCTAAAACTGTTCCTTTTAACTTAGTAATATCACTTTCATGAAATACTTTAAAGTGTGCAGCTATTATTTTATCCTCCCTTCTATTCCTAATATCTCTTACATGCTCCATGAATCTGATCCGAAATTCCCTTTTTGTTTCCCCTATATAAAACAGGTTACATGGGCACTTTAATGCATAAATCACTCCTTTACTTCTACATGTAAAAACATCCTTGGATTCAATTTTAACTCCATTAATGTTATCAAAAATTCTCACTATATTGGTGCAAATGCTACATTTATTACAACACAATGTCCCTTTAATATTCAAAATATTTGGTATACTAACCGCTGGCAAACAAAATCTCCCATGTACCACAATGTCTCTTAAATTCTTTCCCCTTTTATAAGAAAAAAGGGGCTTATTAGGCAAATTTTTTGCCAAAAATCTATCTTCTAACAAGTACTTCCAATAATACTCTATCGATGTTCTTATTTCATCACTCCTGATATTATACACTGACTCATAGTAAATTATGTTGGCCATACTTCTACCTACTTTATCACAACCAAATGCACCATCACTACTCACTACTTTGTACTTATGTCTAGAGATGCTACCCCTACCATCTAACCCACAGCAAACCCTATCTTGGGCTTGACACAAAACCTTAGGGTCATAACCCCTTCTCAAAAATATATCTTTGGTTCATTGCATCTCCTCCTTTAACACCTCTTTGTTACTACATAATCTTGAAATAAGAACCAACTCCTCATAAGGCAACACTTTTATTACATGTGGAGGATGGCAACTAGATGCATGTAGATATTGATTACCATCTACAAAGTTTCTATGTATACTAGAAGAAATACCCCCTCTATCTTCCCTTCCAAAACAAGATCTAAATATATCACCTTATTTCCTTTTTGTAACCCATCAAATGCCCAGAGTTCAAAACACCCTGCCTGTTTCCAAGTCTCAAATGTCTCCTTATACAAACTTCTCATAGCATTTTGTTTCCCTTTTACTCTAGCAGTACCTAACTCTTCTAAGCTATCATCCACAGTTCCATCACCGTCCTGCTTGCCAACCTTCTTTTAACTGTATTCATGACATTTTCAGAGATGCTACATATTATTTTTAATCATATGTCCAACGCCTCATTCTCCTGCTTTTCTTTGGCTATAATACTGCTTATCCAGAAGTATTAAGTACTGAATCACCATATACATCTCCTCTTTGCCCATCCAGGTTTTTCGTCCCTTCACTCCCACATACCTTTACCATCAGCTCCATAGGTTCTCCAACAGTGTCATGCTTTCAAACAATTTTTTCTAATCTGATCTTACTCCTCCAGGATATACATGTTAGCCATGCCATAAACAAGATATGCATGTTACTCACACCATTAACAAGATATACATATTACGCACACCATTAACAGGATATATTTTTATTTATTTATTTTATTTTACATTTGTTAACCGGGCTAGTCTGGCTGGATACATTGTCCATTTTCAGCAGAGGCCCGAGGAGAAAAGCTCCATTAACAGACTAGTAAATTACAGTAAAAAGAACAACAATCAAAATCACAATCAACACAGAACCAATCATACAAAAAATGTAAACATACAAGCAAATAAAGGACAAAGTTGTTATTGGTGTAGTGAAATGCAGAAGTATTATAACAAGAAAAAACAAAGGAGAGGCAACATTATTTAGTAGAAATTGCTATAATAAGACTGACTCGTAAGGGAGAAGAATTGAAATAAACTGACAGATAGAGAGTCAAATGAACTTTACACTATTTACAATTTAGAATAGAACAACTTTTGCCAGAGCACTAGTATAGGAGCGAGATAAGCATAGAAGAGATTTGCATAAAGCTAGAAAAAGAAGAGATGACAAATTGCGTAGTTATAGCATATAGTAGGAGCAAAAAGTGAAAGAAAGTACTGCAGGTGGGTCAGGATAGGGAATAATCAAAGGTTGAGAACAACCAGTAGGAGTGAAAAAAAAAGGGGGAACTAGAAATAGGGTTACTCACACTATTAACAAGATATGCATGTGTGACGCCCATGCCCTGGCCCAGCAATCAAGGAGCCTCAGTCCTCACCACTAACACCATGTGAGAGAAAAGGATAACAAATACACACAGTAAAGTGCAATTTCCCTTAAGAGCACAGAGACATCACAGTCAGTCTGGGGCTGGTCGCTCCCTTGCTTCCCAGGTCCCCAATAAGACTCCCCACTGGCACAGCTGTAGAGTCCAGATCTCAGCCAAGCTGAGCAAGCTAAACTCTCCAGCACCCTCTATGTCCAACCAGTGCTCCATGTCCCTGCTCAAGTAGCTGACACACACACACTTTGAGATAAGTTTATACAACCACACAGACACTCCTGGGGAAGGCTGGCACAGGTACTCCAGCTGTGCCCCTTTTACCCAGACTATACAGTAGTAATTACTGCCACCACCCAGCTAATATTTAGCAGCTACTCAAAGGCCCTTAAAAGGGTGTCCAATTATTACTGTGCAATATTATTATCCAATTTGTTAGTATGACTAAACAGTCAAGGCTTATTAGAGTGACTTGGTACAGGATCACTATATACATGCAATGTACTATAGAGCTTAAATTATCTCTACACAAAACCAGCCACAGTTAAAAGGTTTTAAAATATTTAATAATAAATAATTAAAACCATAAGACAATACTTTCTACTAAACAATGCTAGTCAAAAGAGTTCAGAGATCACAGTAGTACAGTTCTGACATCACAGAAAAACACTTAGTCTAAACTTTCTAATTTCTAGCTCTCTAAAAGAAAACACACGTCTAAGATAACTTACATAAGACAACAGGCAGTGCTGAGTTGGATAGTCAGACAAAAATGCTTAATAATCTCTGGTTCTCACTGTTTAAATTGAAACTGCAGTTTTGCTAAAACATTACATCATCTTTTTTACACTTTCTGGAGTTCTCAGGCTGACAGAAACTGCATTTACATTCTTTTACACTTAGAGTAATAAAGGACATTCCACATGTAAATTCTGGTCATTAACTTTAGCCTTAAAACAATAGGCAGGAAGCCTTCATCTAGCCGGACTGGAGCCGACTTGTAAAACATCAAAGGCAGTGATGAAATAATTTTAATTTCAAAGGACCAACAAGAAATGCTTGACTTAGCTTTCTTTACAGCAGATGGCAATGTTGCCACTTTGTTTAAAGTTCAACATTCATATTTACAAATGATAGAATTATATGAACAATTCTATCTGGCTAGGCTGGCAGCCTTCACCCATCTCTACCAGTCTTCACACCCCCCCCCCCCGGAGAACTCAAGCTAGATTTTCAAGTGACCCTTGAGAAATGCTACTTGAGAGGGTTAGGTCTATCTGAGTATACCTACCCCATTCCCTGTCATGATAGCCCATCTGCATTGGCATTGCTACTCTTACTGCGATGCTGCACTGAGATACCATATGCTTGCAACCCCAGGCTCCATTGTAGCAACTTGGCATTTTGCTGGCTCACTCTGTTTAACCATTTTAGGGGTTTGTGATCTGTCATAACAGCGACTTTCCTTCCATACAGATAAGGCTGGAGTTTCTGCAGTGCCCTCACTATGGCTAGACATTCCTTCTCTACAGCTGCATAGCATTCCTCCCTGGGTTGGAGCCTATGACTGAGCTAAATCACTGGGTGCTTTTCCCCCCTCTGATGAAATCTGGCCAAGTACAGAACCCACCCCATGGTTTGAAGCATCCACCTACACAAAGAAATTATTTGCTGTACTCTGGACTGGCTAACACAGGGGTTGCTCCCAAAGCTTCTTTAAGCTTCTGGAATGCCTGCTCACATGGTGGGGTCCACAATACCTTATCTGGTCTGTTCTTCCTTGTCATGTCTGTGAGGGGAGCAGCTATGGTACTATAACTGGGGACAAACTGTCTGTAGTACCCTGCTGTCCCTAAAATTGCCCTCACCTGCTTTTTAGTAAGTGGTGCAGGCCATGCCTGAATGGCTTCCACTTTGGCAGGTTCTGGCCTTATCTTACAAATCCCCACTCTATGTCCTAGGTAGGAGACCCTCACCATACCCACCTGACATTTGCTCAGCTTAATGGTCGACCCTGCCCACTGTAGTCTGCCCAGCACCTCCGTGACATGCTGAAGGTGCTCTAGCGAGGAATGGCTGTGGATGGCAATATCATCTAGGTAAGCAAGGGCAAACCCTTCTGCTCCAGCTAGGATATTAACAACCAGCCTCTGGAAAGTCGCTGGGGCATTCTTCATCCCAACGGGCATCTTTGTGAACTCATACAAGCCAAAAGGAGTCACAAAGGCTGACTTCTCTCTAGCACTGGGAGTCAAGGGCACCTGACAGTAACCCTTGGTAAGATCAATGGTTGTAAGATACTTAGCCCCACCCAGCTGCTCTAGGGCCTCATCTGTCCTAGGCATGGGGTAAGCATCTGACTCTGTGTGACTATTTAATTTCCTGTAGTCCACACAGAATCTGGTGCTGCCATCCTTTTTTGGCACCAGCACACCTGGGGAGGCCCAGGGACTGTTGGACTCTTGAATTACCCCTAGTTCCAACATCCCCTGTACCTCCTCCCTCAGGGTCTGTCTCACTCTCTCAGGCACCCTATAAGGAGCCTGCCTAATAGGTCTTTGGGATACTGTATCCACCTGGTGCTTCACTAGGTGGGTGCACCCTGGTTTCCCAGTGAACATGTCCCCAAATTCCTGCAACACTGCTAGGATTTCATGAACCTGGGTAGGAGATAGCTGCTGGGACATTGCTACCCCTTCCAATGAGGTGTCAGCCTGAGCCTCACTGAGGAGATCAGTCCCCAGATCTCCCTCAGACTCCTCCTGCCATCCACTGCAAATGCTCAGCACAAGGGCCTCCCTATCATGGTAAGGTTTCATCATGTTAACATGGTACAATTTGTGCCCCTGCCATTTGCCTAGTAGTTCCACTATGTAGTTAACATCACTTATCTTTCTTACCGCCTTGTAGGGTCCCTCCCAAGCTGCTTGCAGCTTGTTGTGTCTGACAGGAATGAGAACCATTACCTGCTACCCCACAGCATACTCTCCAGCTCGATCATTCCTATCATACCACACCTTTTTCTGTTGTTGGGCTTCTGCCAGGTTCTCCTGAGCAAAGCCCCTGAGTTCCCTGAGCCTTGTCCTGAGGTTTAGGACATATGCCACAACAGACTCCTTGTGAGACTCACACTCACCTTCCCACTCATCTCAAATTAAATCTAGAGGTCCCCTCACCCTATGCCCATACAGCAACTCAAAGGGTGAAAAACCTGTGGATTCCTGGGGAAACTCTCTGTAAGCAAACAACAGCTGGGGCAAATAGTTGTCCCCACTGCCTCTTAAACTGATCTGCAAATGTCTGTAATATGGACTTGATTGTAGAGTTTAACCTCTCAACAAGGCTATTAGTCAGGGGATGGTAGGGGGTGATCTTCATGTGCTTCACCCCACAGGACTTCCACAGACAAGCCAACAGGTCTGACATGAAATCAGCACCTCTGTCAGACAGTACTTCTTTTGGAAAACCTACCCTGCTGAAAATCTCTAACAAAGCATTTGCCACCTTCTCTGCCTCAGTGGAGGACAAAGCCACTGCCTCAGGGTATCGTGTAGCATAATCCACTACCACTAGGATATAATTTTTCCCTGTGGAACTTGGAATACTCAGAGGACCCACAATATCCATAGCTACCCTCTGAAATAGCTCCTCAATCCCAGGCAAAGGCATCAAAGGAGCTCTCACCTTGTCTCCTGCCTTGCCTACCTTTTGGCTCTGCTCACAGGTCCTGCAGTACCCTGTTACATCTCTGGAAATTCCAGGCCAATAGAAGTTCTGCATAATATGCCTCTTTGTACATTTTATGCCCCTGTGACCTGCAAAGGGAATATCATGGGCTATGGCTAGAAGCACCAGACGGTAGGCTCTAGGCACTGCCAACTGCTGTACTCTCTCACCTTTTAGCCCTCCCTCAGGGGTCCACTCTCTGTATAGTAACCCTTTGTCCCAGTATACAGATTCCCGCTTCCCTTGAGAATCAGGTGCCTCCCTTGCTACCTGCCTCAGGCCTTGCAATGTAGGGTCTGAGAGCTGAGCCTGTCTCAACTCTCTCCTTGTAACCCTTCACAGCTCCTCTTCCACAGGAAGTCTGGCATCCTCTGACAGTGGTGCCTCACTGTCAGCCTGGGTACTACTACTCACCTCTACCTTTGCAGTCCCTCTGTCCAAGGGAACATCAGTACCCACAAGCAGCTGTGGCTCACCTTCAGTTTCACTGCTACAGAGTATCTCTCTCCCTGAAGTAACCACCTCACCAGTCCTGGCTGCAAGTATTTAATCTGTCTGTTCACTGCTACAGAGTATCTCTCTCCCTGATGTAACCACCTCACCAGTCCTGGCTGCAAGTATGTAATCTGTCTGGGTCTCCCCAGGCTACCAGACCCACATGCTTGTCTCCTATCCTGACCATGTGTAACTGCATAAGCATATGGTACTACCTCATCCAAATCCTTCCCTATCAGGACATCTGCAGGATAGTATTTTAGTATCCCTGTTGTCTCAAGACAATCTACTATTGGCATTTTGTCTTTCCCACTTACTGGCTCCCTCACCTTTGGTTCCCCACCTTGCATCTGTGGACACCTGTATGCGACATGGCCGCAGTGGTTGCATTCACAACATTTAACCCTAGCTCCTGGATGTGTACCTGGACTAGTGGCTTCAACTGCTATTAGCAGATTCTGTTGGGACAGTCTGTGCTGCCCACCATAGGTTCCTTTAGACCCATGAGCAGTACTGGGGGTCCCCTTCCAGTATAGGGCTGCCTTGCTTGCCAGGTATAGGTCTCCCTTCTTCCCCAACTCATTTGAAGTAGCACATTGTCTATCAGCTAACCAGATCCTCATGTCCTCAGGCAAAGTGCTAAGGGCTTGTTCCCTGACTAAAAGGTCTGCCAGCCCTTCAAAAGTGGTGACCTGACATCCACTCACCCACCTATGGAAATAAGTGCTCAATTCAGCAACATATTCACACACACTTTCATCTGTCTTGTGTCTATGCTCACAAAACTTTTTCCTATATGATTCAGGTGTTAGCTTAAACAGTTCTAAAAGACATTTCTTTACAGCAGTATAATCACAACATGCAACATCAGACATTTAAGCTAATGAAGTTACAGCTTTACCATGGAGTAAGGGGGTAAGGAACCGTACCCAGAGCCATTGGTCAACTTCATTCTATTTACATACCCTCTCAAACATATGAATGAAACTCTCAAAATTATCCCCCTCTTTAAACTGCGAAAGAAATTTATTGACATATTGTTGCTTCTGGGGTCTGGTTATTCCCTTCCCCATTACCTCCATGACTCTGGCAAAGAGTCAGCATCTCCTTCTCATGCTGCCTCTGCCCCTCTTGTTCCTCAGCTTACAGACATAACAGTTTCTCATTCTCCTCAGCCTGCAAACGTCGCAGTCTCTCATTTGCTTCTAATTCCACATGCCTGGCCTCCAAATCAAGTCTCTTTAGCTCCAACTGGATTTTCAAGTCCACTGCAGAAAGGTTGAGCTGTCCATTCTCCGAGGGAATTATATCTCCACTGCCAGTCTGATTGTCCACCTGGTTGCTGTTTTCTGATGCAACTGTAACCAAGGCTGCAATCAGGTCTGCCTTAGTCAGGTTTCCATGCACCAGTCCCCTAGCCTGGTACATCTCCACCAGCCGGCTCCTTGTCAGCTTCCCATACTCCTCTGCTAACATGATGCGTGCTCACCCTGACTAACTAAGCAAGCAAAAGAAATAAAACAATTGTGATCTGAACTCTGAGTATTCACTACATGGCTGTTTTAGAGTACAAAACACTTTCAAAGCTCACTGTACACAAGCTACATAATTCACTCTACCCACACCACTACAAGCCAATTGGTATTTGCCAACTAATTAATATGTGATGTAGATATCCCTCCGCTGCCAAACAATTAATATGTGAGGTGGATATCTCAACCACTGCCACCAATTAATATGTGAGGATATCCCAACCACTGCCACCAATTAATATGTGATGCCCGTACCCTGGCCCATCAATCAAGAAGCCTCAGTCCTCACCACTAACACCAGAGAGGGCATCTCATATGAGAGGAAAGGATAACAAATACACACAGTAAAGTGCAATTTCCCTTAAGAGCACACAGAGATCACAGACAGTCCGGGGCTGGTCACTCTCTTGCTCCCCAGGTCCCCAATAAGACTCCCCATTGGCTTAGCTTAGCTGGGCAAGCTAAAATCTCCAGCACCCTCTCTGTCCAACCAGTGCTTCATGTCCCTACCCATGTAGCTGACACACACACTTTGAGATAAGTTTATACAACCACACAGACACTCCTGGAGAAGGCTGGTACATGTTCTTCAGCTGTGCCCCTTTTACCCAAATTATACAGTAGTAATTACTGCCACCACCCAGCTAATATTTATCAGCTACTCAAAGGCCCTTAAAAGGGTGTCCAATTATTACTGTGCAATATTATTGTCCAATTTGTAAGTGTGACTAAACAGTCTCAAGGCTTATTAGAGTGACCTGGCACAGGATCCTTATATACATGCAATGTACTCTTATAGCTTAATTTATCTCTACACAAAACCAGTCACAGTTAAAAGGTTTTAAAATATTTAATAATAAATAATTAAAACCATAAGACAATACTTTCTACTAAACAGTGCTAGTCAAAAGAGATCAGAGATCACACAGAAATACTTAAAATAAATCAGTAGTACAGTTCTGACATCACAGAAAAACACTTAGTCTAAACTTTCTAATTTCTAGCTCTCTAAAAGAAAACACATGTCTAAGATAACTTACATAAGACAACAGGCAGTGCTGAGTTGGATAGTCAGACAAAAATGCTTAATAATCTCTGGTTCTCACTGTTTAAATTGAAATTGCAGTTCTGCTAAAACATTACATCATCTTTTTACAATTCCTGGAGTTCCCAGGTTGACAGAAACTGCATTTATATTATTTTACACTTAGAGCAATAAAGGACATTCCATATGTAAATTCTGGTCATTAACTTTAGCCTTAAAACAATAGGCAGGAAGCCTTTATCTAGCCAGACTGGAGCCAACTTGTAAAACGTCAAAGGCAGTGATGAAATAATTTTAATTTCAAAGGACCAACAAGAAATGCTTGACTTGGCTTTCTTTACAGCAGATGGCAATGTTGCCACATTGTTTTAAGTTCAACATCCATATTCACAAATGATATAATTATATGCACAATTCATCTGGCTTGGCTGGCAGTCTTCACCCATCACTGCAAAGAGACATTGAACAAACTATCACATGTGTTAAAGGATTCATGGCACTGTCTAGAATTGATAAGACAAAATAAAGAAAAAATAGGGCCTAATTTTTTTATGGCGACAATAGATGTAGTGAATTTATTCACAGTAATTCCACACACAGAAGGTTTGGAAATGTTTGAGGCCACCTTATTAACATTTAGTGGGATGGAAGGACCAAAATGTAGATTCTTGACACAACTTATGGAAATAGTTCTTGAAAACAATTTTTTATACATGAATGAAGAATATTACAGACAAAAATCTGGTATGGCCATGGGGTCAAGATGTGCCCCAATATATGCAAACCTGGTTTTAACACACTGGGAGACAGAGTATGTTTTTACATCTGCTTTTTGGAATAAAATTGTTGTTAATTTAAGGTATTTGGATGATATGCTGATTGTTTGGAAGGGTAGTAAGGAAGAATTTGTTGAATTTGTAGAATATTTAGGTAAGACATCCAGTTTTCTTAAATTTACCAATCAAATTTATAACAATGATTGTGCATTTTTGGACATAGTTTTCTCATTCCAGAACAACAATATACAATCTAATATATTTAGGAAAAAGACTTTCTCAAATTCCTTTTTACACTTTGACAGCTGTCATCCATATTACCAAAAGAAAAATTTAGTTAAGGGTCAGATGGTGAGGCTGTCTAGAATTATTAGCAATGATGAAGCATTTAATTTAGAGATGGAAAAACTTTCTAAGATGTTTTTGGACAGGGGTTATCCAAATGACTTAGTTTTTAATGTTAAAAAAGTGATTAATGTTAAAAGACATTCATTATACAGACCTATTATTATTTTTGGTGTCAGTAACATAATCAAAGACAAAAAAGCTAAGTCTAGACAGGACACTTTTATATTACCATATAATGAAACATCTCCTGAAATTGTGAGCATTATTCATGAAATTTGGAATAGTATTATTAGTAACAATGGAGAAGTATCAGAAGTGGTGGGCACATATCCTAAGATCACCTATAGTAGAGGTAGAAATCTTAAAGATATTTTTGAAACTAGTACCAACATTGACAATTTTAAAAGGTCAAGAATGAGTAAATGTGGAGCATGTCAGTTTTGCAAATACATTAATGATGGCCCTTATGTTGCTATAACGAATTCTGGAAAAACAATTAGATGTCCAGGCCACGGTAATTGTAATTCAACTATGGTGGTATATGTAGCTACTTGCTCCACATGCCAAGCATTCTATGTTGGTAAAACAATTAGAAAGCTCAGAGTACGTATAGGAGAACACGTCAGAGATATTAAAACACACAAAAATACCAGTGCCTTATATAATCACAGTGTCAAATGTTCAAATTTTAAGAGATTTCTATTCTTTATTATTGACAGAATGCCACATAATGTACAGAGGGGGGGGGGTGAAGCAAAAGTCATTTTGGAAGCCAAGGAATGCCTTTGGCAACTTAGGCTTAATGCCTCTATGTTGCCAGGCATCAATGATTCTGTTTCTATTTCTAGTGTACTTAAATTAAAATCATATTTTATTTAAATATGATTTAAATATTTTTACTATTTTTAATATTATAAACCTTGATCCATGACTATTTTTAACTTTTTATTAATTGATTATTACTGGAACAGTATATTATTGAAGAATGGATTTATATATATATATATATATATATATATATATATATATATTTATTTATTTATTTATTTAATAAATAAATTAAATATAAATATAAATTTATTCAAGAAAGTATTGATATACATGGATCGTGGAAGTACCACACACTACTTAATTCATAATTTATAATTTATATTTTAAGTATATGTATATGAATTTTATATTTTAAATTAAAATTTATATTTTATATTTTAAGTACGTGTATAATATATTTAGACTCTGTGAGATCTATACTTTGTGAGATTAACATTATATTATAATTTTGCCTTTTGTGACTGCTGTTTTACGTTTTTATCTGTTAAACATTTTTATCTGTTAAACATTTTTCATCTGTTAAACATTGTTAAACACTGTTAACTTTGATCATTTATTTATTTATTTATTTAGTGTTCATCAAATAATTATTAGAAAACCAAAGTTACGTTTTATTTAATGGACATATGTTTTGGGACTAAGAAATATTTTAGTGTTTTTATACTGTTTCTCCAGTGTTTCTTTTATATTGTTTCTTTAGTAGTAATTATGTTATTATACAATTTAAATAATTACATCATCAACTAATTAATTAATTTATTCATTTAATTCCAACTATATTAAGGATGGCTCTATTGTAAAGAACTTGTACTCTGAAGATGCCCTACACGATGGTGGGTGAAAGCGCTTAGTACGGAGAATTGTCGTTGTATTATTGAATTTTATTTTCATTTCATTAAAAAGTGGAACCAACAAACCAGTTTTCTAATGGCTTATTGAGTGACTTGTCACCTTACCAGTTGTTCTAACATACATTTGATTTCACCCATCTCTACCAGTCTTCTTAACATGTTACGCACACCATTAACAAGATATACATGTTACCCACACCATTAACAAGATAAACATGTTACTCACACTATTAACAAGATACACATGTTACTCACATCATTAACAAGATATACATGTTATGCACACTATTAACAAGATGTACATGTTACCCACACCATTAACAAGATATATGTTATGCACACCATTAACAAGATATACATGTTACGCACACCATTAACAAGATATATGTTACACCATTAACAAGATATACATGTTATGCACACCATTAACAAGATATACGTTACCCACACCATTAACAACATATAGATGTTATGCACACCATTAACAAGATATACATGTTACGCACACCATTAACAAGATATATATGTTACTCACACCATTAACAAGATATACATGTTATGCACACCATTAACAAGATATACATTACTCACACCATTAACAAGATATGCATGTTACTCACACCATTAACAAGATATACATCTTACTCCCACCATTAACAAGCTATGCATGTTACCCAAATCATTAACAAGATATACGTTACCCACACCATTAACAAGATATACACGTTACCCACACCATTAACAAGATATACATGTTACGCACACCATTAACAAGATATACATGTTACTCACACCATTAACAAGATATACATTATGCACACCATTAACAAGATATACATGTTAGCCACACCATTAACAAGATATATGTTATGCACACCATTAACAAGATATACATGTTACGCACACCATTAACAAGATATACATGTTACCCACACCATTAACAACATATACATGTTATGCACACCATTAACAAGCTATACATGTTATGCACACCATTAATAAGATTTACATGTTACAAACTGAAAACAGTGACTAAGGAAGAAAAGAAAGAAAAAGCCACACTAACGGATGATGTTGTTTAAGCTTTCTTCCACTTTTATTGCACGTGGACTTCTTCAGAAAAACCAGGACGCCTCCCTACGTCCTGGTTTTATGACCAATAAACAGGAAGTGATGTTAAAATCATTAACATTGTATTTTACATTCATGTATATAAAAAAACATTTTTTTGTGTTTCAATCATGACATATTATTACAACACATTGTTACTTGTGATAAATAATGCCTTAAAAAAGGCATACTTAAAAATTGTTTCTTTAACATTTTTTTGTTATTTTGATTTTTTATTTTATATTTTATATTTTTCTATCTATTCAACTGGATGACTAGAATTTACTAAGTGTAGATGACAAATCACACTTCTATAGTACCCTATGGCTTTGATGTAATAAATCATGTTCCTATTTCAGCAGATGGTTATAACTAACTTGGATCTGTCTAATGTCTCTCTTTGATAACCACGTATTAGGAAGTGAACATGTAATTATCCAACACAATATTACATTACTAACCACTATACAATCACCATGCTCAAATATGTGTGTATGTATGTAGTCCTCTCTCTGCTGGTATCCTTCTCTACTCAAAATATTTGACACTGCATGATGAATCATGCAACAGTCCCCTCCGCGATGGTGAGAACACCTGACTACCCCCAAAAAAAAAAAACAAAACCAAATGTGATGAGTGTGGTCAGACCACTCATCAATACACATGTGTATAGTGTCTGTAAACTTCTAACAAATGTTGCCATATGTATTAAAGGGAACACTCCCATAATAATGAAAAATGCCAAACTATGTACCTACCTCCACTTTGTAAGGCATCATACACAAAATTATTGTATTATTTTATCTATAATTTAAAAAGCATTTGATGTTTATCCCTTCATTTAGGCCTGGCGATTCATCAGCCCCTAGGCATAATTGCCATATTGACTCTTTTTGTTCCAATTTGTTGTTCAGATCTCCTTTAAGTAGACATTTGTCTACATAGTCTAAAACAAAAAATTCAAACTTCTTGAAATCTACACACTCCTGTGAGTGTCTTGCCAAGGAATTATTCCCGTCCCTATTCTTAATGGCCAAGTTGTGCTCATATATCCTACGTTTGAGCATTCTTTTAGTTTTCCCCACGTAGTACTTGTCACATGTTGAACAGATGGCCAAGTAGACCACATATTCGCTATTACAATTGAAATATTTCTGTGCCCAAAATGTCCTCTTTGTATGTTTGATTGTCACAAAAGAGGTATTTGTAATGAACCTACACTGTCTGCAGTTCTGACAGGCAAAAGTTCCCTTCTTTTTACTGATATCCCTGTTCAATGTCACTCTTTCTTTGTGGTCCCTTTCTAACATGCTTTTTACATTGATAACATTTTTGTATGTAAAACATGGTTTGATGCCCACACATGCCATAAGATCTTTGTTTCCTAAAATGATACCCCAATTTCTTTCTATGATACCTCTGATGTTTTCCAGTTGATTTGAAATAGGGAGAGGAAATGCTAAATGAAAATCTGAGTGTTTGTCTCTATCTGTAGTAACACCTATAGAAACTTCTTTCGAGTATCTCATCCTGTTGGTTGACAAAATAGGTCTAGCTACTCCATTACGGAGCCCCTGGACTTCATTCTCAATTTTCTTTATCATATGCTTTTTGTAGCCCCTAGCCAAAAATAAGTTTCTTAACTGTACTAACTCTTCTTGGTAGATGTTATCCTCAGATGTTAATCTGCTAAGCCTAATAATTTGACCCTTAATCACATTTCTTTTCATGTGAGTTGGGTGCAGGCTATCTTTGTGCAGATATTGGTTAGTAAAACAAGGCTTTCTGTAGATTTTACTATGTAGTATATTGTTTGTTAAATCAATGTAAAGACTAATATCCAAATAGTTGATACTTTTGCCATAACCACTATGTTTAAATGTCAAAAAATTGGTAGTTTTATTTAGATCTTGAACCATGATTTCAAATTCAATTTTCTCCCCCACCCATGCAAAAACCAAATCATCTATGTACCTTCCATAGAACATAGCTTTTCCAAAAAAAGAATGTTTCAAAAAATATGTGAAATGGAATTCAGAAAGATGGATATTAGGGGTTCAGAGGATAATCTATCTAACACAGAACGTGATGCTTTGTCTCACTTGTCCAGCTCCACGGACATCAGGGTCATGAGGGCGGACAAGGGGGGAAAGCTAGTCATCATGAATAAGGTTGACTATGTGGAAGGCATTTCTTCTATGCTTAATGACACCAATTATTATAATGGTGTCAGCATGGATTTTGTCTTAAACAAGTACAGGAGGGTAGATACTCACCTCTTTGACATGCTATGCCAGGATGAAATAGACAACCTAGATTATGATTTTTTGATGGTAGAGCAACCAAGATTGGGTAATTTTTTTGGAATACCTAAACTACATAATGATGACGGGGAAATAACGTTCAGGCCTATAATATCGGCCAAATACTCAAAAACTGAGAATATATCAGTTTGGCTGGATAACATTCTCAATAAAATAGCACAAAAATCTGAGTATTACATCAGGGATTCTTGGCATTTGCTGGAGAGTTTGGGACAGTCTAATATCAAACTCGAAGAGATAAATTTCACAACACTTGATGTCAAGAGTCTATATACTAG
Organism: Protopterus annectens; assembly: GCF_019279795.1. Lineage (NCBI taxonomy): Eukaryota > Metazoa > Chordata > Ceratodontiformes > Protopteridae > Protopterus > Protopterus annectens. The sequence goes on from NC_056726.1 coordinate 1,497,096,904, forward strand.
CATTGATCAGGAGTCTGGTATAGAACATTTAAGGAATTATTTGACACATAACACTGAGTTACATAACTCTAGAATTAATACAATTTGTACTCTAATGGAAATAGTGTTGCATAATAATTTCTTTGAGTTTGATAACAAAATATACCAACAGATTTCCGGTGTAGCGATGGGGGCTAGAGTTGCACCAGCTTTTGCCAACATTGTTATGGCAGACTGGGAGCAGGAACACCTAAAAAAACATTCTTTTTTTGGAAAAGCTATGTTCTATGGAAGGTACATAGATGATTTGGTTTTTGCATGGGTGGGGGAGAAAATTGAATTTGAAATCATGGTTCAAGATCTAAATAAAACTACCAATTTTTTGACATTTAAACATAGTGGTTATGGCAAAAGTATCAACTATTTGGATATTAGTCTTTACATTGATTTAACAAACAATATACTACATAGTAAAATCTACAGAAAGCCTTGTTTTACTAACCAATATCTGCACAAAGATAGCCTGCACCCAACTCACATGAAAAGAAATGTGATTAAGGGTCAAATTATTAGGCTTAGCAGATTAACATCTGAGGATAACATCTACCAAGAAGAGTTAGTACAGTTAAGAAACTTATTTTTGGCTAGGGGCTACAAAAAGCATATGATAAAGAAAATTGAGAATGAAGTCCAGGGGCTCCGTAATGGAGTAGCTAGACCTATTTTGTCAACCAACAGGATGAGATACTCGAAAGAAGTTTCTATAGGTGTTACTACAGATAGAGACAAACACTCAGATTTTCATTTAGCATTTCCTCTCCCTATTTCAAATCAACTGGAAAACATCAGAGGTATCATAGAAAGAAATTGGGGTATCATTTTAGGAAACAAAGATCTTATGGCATGTGTGGGCATCAAACCATGTTTTACATACAAAAATGTTATCAATGTAAAAAGCATGTTAGAAAGGGACCACAAAGAAAGAGTGACATTGAACAGGGATATCAGTAAAAAGAAGGGAACTTTTGCCTGTCAGAACTGCAGACAGTGTAGGTTCATTACAAATACCTCTTTTGTGACAATCAAACATACAAAGAGGACATTTTGGGCACAGAAATATTTCAATTGTAATAGCGAATATGTGGTCTACTTGGCCATCTGTTCAACATGTGACAAGTACTACGTGGGGAAAACTAAAAGAATGCTCAAACGTAGGATATATGAGCACAACTTGGCCATTAAGAATAGGGACGGGAATAATTCCTTGGCAAGACACTCACAGGAGTGTGTAGATTTCAAGAAGTTTGAATTTTTTGTTTTAGACTATGTAGACAAATGTCTACTTAAAGGAGATCTGAACAACAAATTGGAACAAAAAGAGTCAATATGGCAATTATGCCTAGGGGCTGATGAATCGCCAGGCCTAAATGAAGGGATAAACATCAAATGCTTTTTAAATTATAGATAAAATAATACAATAATTTTGTGTATGATGCCTTACAAAGTGGAGGTAGGTACATAGTTTGGCATTTTTCATTATTATGGGAGTGTTCCCTTTAATACATATGGCAACATTTGTTAGAAGTTTACAGACACTATACACATGTGTATTGATGAGTGGTCTGACCACACTCATCACATTTGGTTTTGTTTTTTTTTTGGGGGTAGTCAGGTGTTCTCACCATCGCGGAGGGGACTGTTGCATGATTCATCATGCAGTGTCAAATATTTTGAGTAGAGAAGGATACCAGCAGAGAGAGGACTACATACATACACACATATTTGAGCATGGTGATTGTATAGTGGTTAGTAATGTAATATTGTGTTGGATAATTACATGTTCACTTCCTAATACGTGGTTATCAAAGAGAGACATTAGACAGATCCAAGTTAGTTATAACCATCTGCTGAAATAGGAACATGATTTATTACATCAAAGCCATAGGGTACTATAGAAGTGTGATTTGTCATCTACACTTAGTAAATTCTAGTCATCCAGTTGAATAGATAGAAAAATATAAAATATAAAATAAAAAATCAAAATAACAAAAAAATGTTAAAGAAACAATTTTTAAGTATGCCTTTTTTAAGGCATTATTTATCACAAGTAACAATGTGTTGTAATAATATGTCATGATTGAAACACAAAAAAATGTTTTTTTATATACATGAATGTAAAATACAATGTTAATGATTTTAACATCACTTCCTGTTTATTGGTCATAAAACCAGGACGTAGGGAGGCGTCCTGGTTTTTCTGAAGAAGTCCACGTGCAATAAAAGTGGAAGAAAGCTTAAACAACATCATCCGTTAGTGTGGCTTTTTCTTTCTTTTCTTCCTTAGTCACTGTTTTCAGTTTGTGACTAGTTTTGTTCGGGTTGCCGAAGTTTTTTGTCTAAGATTTACATGTTACTCACACAATTAACAAGATATACATGTTATGCACACCATTAATAAGATATACGTTATTCACACCATTAACACGATATACATATTACGTGCACCATTAACAAGATATACATGTTACTCACACCATTAACAAGATATGCATGTTATCCATATCATTAACAAGATATATGTTACCCACACCATTAACAAGATATATATGTCACCCACACCATTAACAAGATATACGTTACGCACACCATTTATAAGATATACGTTAAGCACACCATTAACAAGATATACATGTTACACATGCTGTTAACAAGATATACCTGTTACCCACACCATTCATTGTATGTACCTTTCTTCTTTGTCTTGATTATTGTTTTATGACATTTCTGTTAACATAAGCCTCTCCTTTCTCCCTTGCTTCTCATAACTATGCCTACTTCAACTTCTTTGCCAATATCTTTAGTGTTACAGCTAAAATAGGTATTGTAACACAGGGCACTTTTTTCTGGTCTCATACACAGCTTCACCTATAATGATGTAACTCTGATTGTCAGTGTGGACTCATATCCAGTTCTTCATAAATAACTGTAATCCCATCTAATAATCCTTCCTCAGAGTACTTTAACAGAAATGTTGAGGAAGAATATGGCTGTTAGTAAGAAAAATATTCTTTTGAGCTAGGGCACAGGATCTGAATTGTCTATTCATAGTAAGGCCTCACTAAGTTTAATGCATTTGGCTATTAAAAAAAGCAATTGCTAGAAAATAGAAATTAAAACTGATACCAGCTGTATCTGAACTACTGAATATTTCAAAGGAGATAAACGACATTGATATGGAACGCTTAGATAAGAGAAGGGGTAGGGTAGATTTCTTAATGAATAATGCAATTTGTTGAAACAATACATGCAGAATAATGTTCAGGAAGTGGTGTGAGTTTTAAGTGAAGGAAAAAATTGAGCAATTTATGTAATGCTGGACTGAAAACTTATTACAGAGAAAGAAAACATATGTGTGTGTGTGTGTGTGTGTGTGTGTGTGTGTGTGTGTGTGTGTGTGTGTGTGTGTGTGTATATATATATATATATATATATATATATATATATATATATATATATATATATATATATATATATATATATATATATATATATATAGACACTAAGAAAGTCCGAAACCTCACAATACTGATGCCCAGAAACATGTAAAACTTCAGGATCCCGACAACGAGTAATGGAGATTGCCATACAGTGCGGAATGGGAAGTTTGCCATTCTCCCCACTGTACTGTGATCTTGGAGTAGGTACATTTAGGTTACGGAAGGGTGAGGGGGGCAGGGGGGCTTGCTCCCCTGCATACATGTTGTTATTGATGGTTTGGGGATTTTGTTTTGTTGTTATGTCATTTTCGGTATTTTGATGTTTCGTGTTTCTGGGTGTCGATATTGTGCGTGTCGGTATTGTGAGGTTTTGGGCTTTCATAGTGAATATATATATATATATATATATATATATATATATATATATATATATATATATATATATATATAAAACATGTATAATGCATGAATAAGAGAAATGTTAATATGATTTTTTTTGCTATTAATGTATGCAAGCCTTTGTCTTAAGTGATAATTTAATAATTTTTTTTTTAAAAAAACACCTTCCCCACATTTTACATGTTCTAGTAATCTGTGCACAAAATCCTATTTGATCATGTGAAATGCCTTCCATTCCATTCCACAAATTCCAGCACCATTCTGCAGCAATCATCTGGATATGTGACCTTTGAAACCAGCTTTCCTATCTCTATCAGCTTCTGTAATACCTCTTATTTATTTCACATTTGTTTACTAGGAAAGTCTAACTTGGAACAAAGCCAATTTTCAGTGGAGGCCCAGGGAGAAATGCTCCAGCTGTATGTCTTTGCAACATGGGAGGAAACTGGAGTACCCAGAGAAAACCCACACGAACATAAGGAGGACATGCAGACTCTGCATAGAAGGTACTCCAGCTGCGAATCAAACCAGAAAAACTTTTGTTGTGAGTTGACAACACTACCACTGTGCTAACCTCTTCATGTCTTTTTGCAAGTTGCTCAGCTAACATTTTTATGTCATTATTAATCTCTAATATTGGGTGCTAATTTGGTGAGTCTTCATCACCTTCTGCTTTTCCTTTGAGAAGACCATCAGCCGACTATGTCTTATGAGCCAGCAGCAGAAACATTCCTGTCTAAGCCCTTTGTTAAACTTTTCTACCAGATCGTTGAATACCTCTTGCCCAAGCAGTTTGCAGAAATCAGCTATAAAGCCATCTTCACTTCATATCTTCCCCTTTAGCAGTTGATGTGTGCTATGTAAGATATCTTTCCAACCTGTTTCCTCATGTAGTGATTCTTTAACCTCCTCAGTTATCACATTCTTTTCTCTCTCTCTATCTCTCTCTCTCTATATATATATAATTTGGGGTTATGATCAGTTTCCTTCCCCACTCTTGTTTATAAAGGTTTTCAAAATATTCTACAATGCCCACTACTGCTGCTGTTTTGCTTACTTCTCTTTCCCCACTCTGTCATCTAATTGGTCTCACTCAGCTCTACATTTTGATTTTTCAATTTCTATGTCAATACTTTACTTGCAATTTTCCTTTGTGAGCACCATCCATTGTGTCTTCTGCCCAGTTGTACCTCTGTCTGCCTTATTGATCTTCCCCTTACCCAAGTATGCATCCTTTAATCTTGACATGCTGCTCTTTCTGCACTGGGTCTCTCTTCCATTCCCACTGGACTCTCTTCGACCTCCTTTGCAGTTCCTAAATCTTTCATCCTTCCTTTTTGGTTTTTCTCTTGGATCCACGTTCTCTTCCTCCGACTCATTATTTTTCAGCCTCTGCTTTTCATCTTACATTATTATCCTGGATGACCTCCATAACTTAACCTCTTATTTATTCTTTCCCATTACCCCTCCCCTCTATTTTCTATAATTCTGTCTCCTCTCTTCAATTATTCCTATGTAAACGTCCAGCTGAATCCATTCCAAAATGCCTGCACTTCCCATCACCCCTTTCCATTACTAGCAAATTAATTATCTCCTTCTATTCCACTTAAGAGCAGTCATTGAATCCCTAAATGACTTAGCCATCCAGCAGGAAGGTTTATTCCAAATAAATATCTGGTGCCAAAATCATGGCCTGAAACTAAATACCAAAAATGTATTATTGTATCCTTTGGGAAGTCACTTTACCCAGCAAACTACCATATTGACAATACACCCTTGAGAGCTGAACCATTTGTTCAGGATTTGTGAACTTATGTGAACTCTACCTAAAATTTTGACCAATGTATCTATTATTAAAATAAAGTCCTTCTATATTGTGCATCTTATAAACAAATGGGTTGTGTTTACAACTAGGGATGTTATTGTCCCCCTTTACTTAGCGCTCATTAGGCCAGTCAATAAATATAATGCTCCCTTTGGCATGTATCTGCCTGGATGCATGCAACATCTGGAATGCTCACAGAGATACCTTACTAAAAGGATAGAAGGCTCAAAGGTCCTACATGGACCAACCCAAAGCCTCTTTACTTTACTCAGTATCCTACAGACAGCAAATAGTTCACCTGTTTCTGCCATATAAGATATCATCTGAGCCATTACTGATGGATTTACTGCACATCAGCAAGTCAAATGGCATCAGAAATAGTCTAGGGATCTTCTGCAACATCAACAGAATGGTTTGGAGGGACAGGTATTTCTCACAGAGGATACTGCTGCTCTGGAACAGGCACCCCATCAGCATAAAACAATGCTCTTCCCCCATCCATATTGTTAGGAAAATGTATAACTGCAATGCAATATGTAGGCTTAGTGTATTAAAATGTACAACTGCAATATGCAGGCTTAGTGTATTCAGGGTTAAAAGGAGTTAATACATTTATTCTGCTTATTCTGTGTGAAAATATGCAGCTGCTAGAAGCTCTGAAGAGAAATTATTCTGCTTATTCTGTGTGAAAATATGCAGCTGCTAGAAGCTCTGAAGAGAGAACAATGGATGCCTGTAAATCCACCATGGTCAGAAGAAAGTGTATTGAGACCAGGACTGTACCTTGAATGTATCATATCAGTACTAGAGAAAGAATTGTGAGAAACTAAAGGAAGCTGAAACAAACTCAAGGCCAGGTTGTTTTTCTCAAAAAACATGTTATTGCAAGACAGCAATTATTTGACCATGTCAGCAGCAAATCTAATAATAGCATCTTTCTGTGAACTTGTAGAAAACTGTATAAAAACTGTAGGCTGAACTATGGAAAATCAGACAAACCTTGTACCTACATGCTTTGTCTCCTTGCTGCAAGTAATAAAGGATGCCTTGCTTGAACCTAACATGCATTGATCTTTGTGTTTTCCTTTACAGATTGGTCCTTCGGACCGGAAAGCCTCTCTTCGTCTCGGATCAGATGGCCAGGTGGCTGAAACTGTACGGGGAAGAAACCAAATCGGTTCTTCTTATATGTAAAGTCCTCCGACTGGATTGTCATCAAAAGAGGCCAGCCACTTTCTGATCTGTGACTGAAGGATGGGTTTTCCACGAATCGGTGATCAATCACGTGGGCTCAGGTAAGGTGAATCTACTTTTTTTCTGTTTTAGGATCAGGGACTAGATGTGTATTGTTTTTTGTCAGATTGTATTTTTCTTACAGTCAGGGATAAAAAAGGTATTGCCTTGTCATAGATCAGGAGAAACAGAATAAGTAGACTTTAGGTAGTCATTCTGAAGAGACTATAACAAAATCCGTGGTACACGTTAAAACTAGAGAATCAAGGTGAAGTTACGTAACAATCAAAAGTAAGGGAAACTGGGTAATAACTGTGCAAAAACACTCCGAGACCCACCGTTAACGGAAGATGCAAAATATATGCAGTCACAGTGCGCAGACAATGTCAGATACTTTTTAAAATGGGTTATTAAATATGAATTTGACGGAAAATTGGAAAAATCCTCACTCATCAAACTTATTAAATAACTTAAAACTGATTCTAAAGGTCAGGTAAAAAGGCAACAACAGTTAGGAATTCCCCAGGCACACAGGTGGCTGGAGGAAGTAAACCATAGGGACCAAAAGAACAAGGATTCAAAAGCAATGTTTTTAGATAGGGAGGATAGCAACCTAGTAATAGCAACAGCACATCCGCCTCCCCCTCCCTTACCAGAATATGGAGCGAGTAGACAGGTAGATCCACCTCCGCTATATCCTGTGGTCACTGAAGATAGGGACGTTATAAAACTAGCTAAAATAAGGGATCCCATTGAAACTAGGTCCCAAACAAAAAGGTAATCGAGAGTCATGGCAGAAATTTAAAGACACACAACCTGCGGGAGAAGAAGAAGAGGAAATATGTCCACTCATAGAAGTACCGAACCCTCAGGCTGGGCAGGATAATAAGGATCCAACCATCTTAGTATACAGACCCTGGACTCCGGAAGATATCCGGAAAGCTACAGAAGGGATTCCCCATCCGAAAATTAATTTCAGAAAATTCTCAGATGATTTACAAGGAATGAGGCTAAGTTATCATTTAAACGGGGAAGACATAGAAAGGGTAGTTCAACAAATTGTAGGGCCAGACTGGTACATGATTTGTGGCAATTGGGATCCTTGTGATGCTGAACAAAAACCCCTTCCTCATAGCAGTGCAGATTTAGATGCTAGAGTAAAAGGACTTACAGACCGCATCTCTGAAAAATGGAAACCTAGGGCAGACTGGATGTGCATTAATCAATGCATCCAACAGGAGGGTGAGACAGTTGACCAATATTTCGCTAGGCTACTGTAGTGTTTTAATAACCACTGTGGGATGCAGATCCCCGAAGACCAAAAACAAGATTCCCCATATGAACAGCAGTTGAAAAATGCATTTTTGAAAGGCAGTAGAGCACCTATAAGCAGTTTTATTACAAAACATATGGTTGATCATCGAACTGGCAGGCTACAATCACTACTCGAATACGCTAGGCATGCTGAAAGGCATTTCAATAGCAAAAAGAAAAAGAAGGCTCAAGTATTTTCTGTAGAGGACGGAGCGGAAGTTTATGTAGTACACACCGGGAAGAAGGGCAGGAAAAATGCACAGGGAGGTAGGCAGTCTGATCAATGATCAGAAGACTTTGAAGGACGCAAGAAAAGGGGTGAATGTTTCAAATGTGGTAAAAAGGAACATTTGGCAAGGAATTGCAATAAAAATAAGAAAGCATCTACAGAAGACAAGGAAGGTGAAGACTGACTATATGATAGTCAGAAATCATTAGAAGGCACTAGTGCAGAAAGGACAAATGAGAATGTGAAAAGGGAAATAGAGGAAGTGCAGGGAATTGATGACGGTGAAGTAGAAGATGAAGTACTAGACTTGGCTTTATTGAGCTTGGAGCTCTACTTAGCAGATACTAAACCAGAAATAATACTTTTGGCGGAAGGCAGGGAAGTAAAATTTTTGTGCGACTCAGGGGCATCACGAACCCTGATACACCCCTCCAAATTGCCAGAAAACTCAGAATCATCCGACTACATATTAGTCAAAGGAGCTAATGGGCAGCTATATCGGGAGCCCCTCTCCCGCAATATTACAATAACTGATCCTGTTTCAGGATTGACACAAAAAAGTAAGATTGTAGTTCCTGCAAAGTGCCCAGTGAATCTCTTGGGCAGGGATCTCATGCAGTTATTTGGTATAGCAGTAGTCCCAACCATGCAGGGAATGGAAGCACAGCGACAAACTGACACCTTTACAGTGCAATCGGGGGGGGTGAAATATTTTATTGATATAGTCCGGACTTGGTCACAACTGGTCCGGGGACTGTGACCAAGGAGCTGATGAACGTAGCTATCAGTAAGTTTCCCTCCCTCGACATTGATAAACAACACCTGTTACATTGTACCCTATATTTTTGTAATACACCAGGACCTGATAAGGAATATGAAGAAAAATTATTTAAGAATCATACAAATAGATTGGTACTGCGTAACCTGTACTGGGACACAGAAGAGAATAGTGTAGTCAGCTGTTCGCTGCCTCAGGAATTTTTAACACTGTATAAATCTAATTGATTACCACATGTTAGCCTGACCGAGAATAAAAATATACAGTGGGCAGACCTAGGGGAGAAAGCCACAAGATGGGAGAAACAAAGAGAACTGGAACTGTCAGGACAGGGAATACAAGTACAAAAATTGAATTGGGTGACACAGACCAACCCAGCTGTGCACCTACATTCTCTCAAAGATAGCTGATGGACACTCCTACTGAAGGAGGAAGAAAATGCCTTGCGAGATGTGCCAGAGACTCTCTGGTCAACAGGGAAATCAGATGTAGGACTTATCCATATGGCAGGGTCAGTTAATATCACACCAAAATCAGCATTTAGACCACAGAAAAGACAATACCCCTTAAGGAAAGATGCAGAGACAGAGATAAAACCTATCATAGCAGCATTACTTAAGGGAGGGGTACTAGTGGAATCTCCTGTTTCTCCATGTAATACACCTTTATTTCCAGTTAAAAAAGCCGATGGAGAATGGCATATGGTCCAGGATTTGCAAGCTGTGAATGACGCAGAAATACCAAGGGCACCCATAGTGCCAGATCCACACACTCTGTTAAATGACTTAAAACCTCAACAAAAGTATTTCTCTGTGGTGGATATTAGAAACGCATTCTTTTCAATACCGATATACCCAGATAGCCAGTATTGGTTTGCATTCACATTTCAGGGAAAAAGATATTGTGAGAGCCCTATGATATTTTCACAGGAAATGTCAAGTAACTTGGCAAGGTTTAATCCACGGAAGGGTAGTCAGATTTTACTTTATGTTGATGACATTTTGTTACCCTGCAAGATTGTAGGGAAGATACAGTAGCACTTCTATGATTTTTAGCTGCTGAGGGACATGAAGTAAACAAAGACAAACTGCAGCTCTGGAAAAAACAGATGAAGTACCTAGGATATGTAATATCCAAGGAAGGTAGAACATTAGATGTGGACAGAAAAGTGGCAATCTTGCAGGCACCAAAGCATACCACCAAGAAGGAAATGATGTCCTTCTTGGGAATGACTAATTTTTGTCGAAGCTGGATTCCAAACTATACCTTGGGATCTGCACACTTAACTGACCTTATATATAAGACACCCATGGCAGTGCAAGATTTGTTACAATGGACATCAGAAGCAGAATCATCTTTTTGTAAACTGAAACAATTAATAGCATCCTCTCTAGTTCTGGGATTACCAAATTATCATAAACGTTTTTTCCAGACTGTAGATTGTAAGCAGGGTTATATGAAATCAGTATAGTACTAACACAACAACATGGGGATAAGCAATGTCCCATTGCTTACTATTCATCACAGCTGGACCCAGTGGCACGGTCACTACCCCACTGTGTCCAGGCAGTTGTTGCAGCTGCAGTGGCGGTACAGGCATCAGCTTCAGTAATTTTGTTCCACCCTCTCACTTTGAGGGTACCCCATGCAGTTGCAATTATCTTGTTGCAAGAAAAGGTGGCTTTTCTTTCCCCTGCTAGGCATCTCTCCTGCATGACTATATTATTGAGCCAACCTCGTATGACAATTGAACGATGCACGACTTTGAACCCTTCTACTCTGCTACCAACCCCTGCAGACGGCACACTGCACCGCTGCCTGCAGGTAATTGAGCAAAAGACACTACCTAGAAAAGACCTCACAGATGTCCCTTTGGATAATGCTGAGGTGACATACTACGTGGATGGCTCGTGCAAAAGGGGCTCTGCAGGACAGAACCTAGTAGGATATGCAGTAGTCTCTGATACTGAAGTTATGGAAGTGAAATCTTTACCGCACCATTTATTTGCACAGGCAGCAGAATTGATTGCCCTGACACGAGCATGTACTTTAGCAAAGGGTAAATGTGTAAACATTTTTACTGATAGCCAGTACGCTTTCTCCACTGTACATGTGTCTGCACAACAGTGGAAAAACCGGGGAATGATAACATCTACTGGCAAACCTATAAATCATGCGCAGTTTATTTTAGATCTTTTAGAATCTATTCAGTTACCTCAGAAGGTGGCCATTTGCAAATGTGCAGCTCACACCAAGCAACAAGATAGGATTTCAAAAGGTAATGAAGAGCTGATACAGCTGCAAAACAAGCAGCTACAGAGGTATTTCTTTTAGATGAGGAATTACAACCCTCTGAAATTTTGAATCTGGATATGTGAAAAACAATGCAGACACTTACTACGCAAGCTGAAAAACAGCGATGGATAAAACAAGAAGCAGTCCTTGAAAATGGGCTGTACATCTCTAAGGAAGGGAAACCAATACTACCCTCCAATTTGTTCCGCTATGCGGCATTGTTGAACCATGGGCAGTGCCATGTCTCAACAGGGGGGATGATACAGCTGGTGAACCAAGTGTTCACAACGTCCGGATTTACAAACTATTCTAAAAAATGTTTAATGTGCCAGATTTATAACAAACACCATGCACAGGGGGTGATAAAGCCCAAGCAAGGGAGTTTTCCCACACCACCATATCCGTTTCACACTATCTGTATAGATTTCATAGAATTGAACAAATGTGAGAATAAGAAGTATTGTCTTGTCATTATAGATATGTTTTCCAAATGGGTGGAAGCCTTTCCAACCAAAAACCCAGATGCAGCTACAGTGGCAAAAGTACTTGTCAAGGAAATTATTCCTAGGTTCGGCATTCCGGAGAGAATCTATAGTGACAATGGTACACACTTTGTAAGTCAAACCATACAGCAGCTGAGTAAGTTTTTTGGTATTTCTTTAAAAAAAATCATTGTGCATATCATCTGCAGTGTGCGGGGCTGGTTGAAAAATATAATGGTATACTGAAAAGCAAACTGAGGAAATTGATAGCTGAGACAGGGAAAACCTGGCTGTACTGTTTACCCCTGGCACTGTTGAACATGAGAACCGTCCCTACAGCAAAAGGACTGACTCCTTTTGAGAAGCTGTATGGGAGGGCTTATTACACACCCCAGTGGAAACCTCTCATGTCATCAGACCAGGAAGCTGATTTTATGTTAGCTGAATATATGAAAAAGTTGTTGAGTTCTAAACATCTGTTGCAGTTTAATTCTGTTTCAGGTCAAAAACAAACCAAAACATCGGAAGTGGCAGTGACACCAGGAGACTAGGTGTGGATTAAAATCATGAAGCGAAAGAACTGGGCATCACCAAAGTGGGAAGGTCCCTACCAGGTGCTTCTTTCAACAGCTACTGCAGTCAAAATAGCAGAGCAAGCTTCGTGGAAACATTTGATGCACTGTAAGTTGGTGAAGAACTTCAAGCTGGACAAAGACCTTACCTCTCCATCGGGACCCTAAGCACAGAAGTCTGCCTACAAAGGGGGGTCAGATCAATAGGAACTGATCTGTCTCAAACCCAGTGAAGCAATCATCAGTGCTGGGGTCCTATAGGGCAGAGAGTAAGATCACATGTCCTGGGCAAAGATGACGAAAGCAAAAAAGATCCAAATGCATCTGTTTGAAAGAGACGGAGAAAACAGGAATGTAGAACAACCATTTCCGCAGAAATATTACATGACCATCCTGTTGACTGTATTAGTAATAATAATCTTTTTATTGTGGCCATTTCTCTTCTCAGCCACACAAGTAGAATGAAGTAAACGTGCAAATTGGCACCCAAATTTCAGTACTTATCAGGCTATTAAGCACACTTATGCGGACACCCTCAACATCTCCAATTGCTGGGTCTGTGCAGCTATTCCTACTGCACATGGAGGAATACCCTTAATACAGATTCCCTTAAATATGAATCAAACCTGGCAAGCACTACTGAAGGATGCAGTGAATGTGACATTGATTAAAAGAGTGACCCTATTTTTACCCAAGGCAAAAAGAGGAACAGTATGCTTTCAAAACTACGGAAAAACAGAAGTTGAAAATAGCACCTGTAATATAATAGTGATACATCACTGTACCGGGAATTCCTGCACCACGACAAACGAAGGCCAACAATTACAGGTTGGCAATAGCAATGACTTTACTGAAAGGAAGAAAACGGTTGATGAAAATCAAATCGTGTATAGTAAAATGTTCTGGGCTATGACCCAACAAAAGCCCGGTAACTATAAAATCGACAACATTTCAGTCACAATTCCTGACTGCTACTTCGTGTGTGGTGATAGAGCATATGAATGGCTGCCAGGCAATTGGTCTGGAAGCTGTTTTCTGGCATATCTGATTCCAGCAATACAACATGTATCGACACTACCCCAGGGGAAGATTCAAAATGTTCGCGAAATCAAGAAACCCGCTAATCCGGTGGGACAAGTTGATGCATCCTGGATATATCACAATGATCTAGCCCATGTGAGTGACAAAGGACTGTTGCACATGGATCTGGGAGCATAATACCAGCATACGGAGCAGTGAAATCGATCTGGGAGCTGAGAAAACTATCCAAACTTCTTGAGACAATGAGTAATGCGACTTTTTCCGCCCTAGAATTAGTGACTGATGAACTCACAGCCATGAGGACAGTGGTGCTTCAAAATCGCATGGCTCTCGACTTCACCCTAGCAGTGAAAGGAGGGTTATGCACTTTAATCCAGGAGGAGTGCTGTGCATTTATTCCTGACAACAAACATGAAATAGACAACCATCTCGAAATAATTCAGCAAGTGTCGGCAATGACCAAACCAGGACCGAATCCATTAACAGACTTTTTCCAAAAATGGTTTGGGGCTTGGGGCAGCATCTTGATGAACATTCTGATTGCCATCTGTGTAAGGGCAGCCTTACTGATGGTGTGTGGATGCTGCTGCATCCCCTGTATAAAAGGACTAGTTGAAAATGTCATAGACGCTTCAATTTCAAAGACTTTATATCAGAATGTTGAGTTAGAGGTACTGATTAAAAGCTGAAGAAATACTTTCACAAGCTTGAACTGAAAGACTCTCTAACTGCAAATCCTGAGTGGGAAATGGTTAAGGGAAGAAAAACTGTTTATGCTTGTTTTGAAAGTCAAATAAAGTATTAAAAGGGGGGGAATGTAAGGAAAATGTATAACTGCAATGCAATATGTAGGCTTAGTGAATTAAAATGTACAACTGCAATATGCAGACTTAGTGTATTAAGGGTTAAAAGGAGTTAATACATTTATTCTGCTTATTCTGTGTGAAAATATGCAGCTGCTAGAAGCTCTGAAGAGAGAACAATGGATGTCTGTAAATCCACCATGGTCAGCAGAAAGTGTATTGAGGCCCGGACTGTACCTTGAATGTATCATATCAGAACTAGAGAAAGAATTGTGAGAAACTAAGGGAAGCTGAAACAAACTCAAGGCCAGGTTGTTTTTCTCAAAAAAACATGTTATTGCAAGACAGCAATTATTTGACCATGTCAGCAGCAAATCTAATAATAGCATCTTTCTGTGAACTTGTAGAAAACTGTATAAAAACTGTAGGCTGAACTATGGAAAATCAGACAAGCCTTGTACCTACATGCTTTGTCTCCTTGCTGCAAGTAATAAAGGGTACCTTGCTTGAACCTAACGTGCATTGATCTTTGTGTTTTCCTTTACAAATGTTCATTCACAACTTAGATTTATGGAAGAGAAACAGAAAATTTACCCCAGGACTGCCACACTGTGCTACTAATGGACACAGGCAGCTCAAATTGTCTATAGTGTGATCACAGTTATTCTCATTAGGGGTAATATATAACTATTGGATGGGTAAGATCAATCTCTAACCAAATGGGGTAGGTGACTTTGAGCACAAAAAGGGAAACCGGCCAGGCTTAAAATGTCCCACAAGGGCAACTAACCTAGTACTTACTATGAATGTATGACCCTATAAGATGTGATGATCTGTGTTATAATAAATGGCAGATCATTCAACATATAGTGAAATGGGTGTATTCAGAGCCTGTCACTGTGGGCGATATTAAGCCATATGTGTAGCAAAGTTTTATGTTATTTTAGTGATGACAAGTGGTAACCATGGAGGGAATGTGGTAATATTTCTTCTGTTTTTTTCCTTTTAATTTTAAATTGAAAAAGTATTCTGTAATGCAGTAAAGTAAGTTAAATATAATGATGTTTTTATTTCTAGGAGTTGTGAAGAGAAGAAAAGATAAGGCTGGAGCTGGGGACGGAGAAGTAAATGAAGATGTAAAATGACCCCCTAATCTTGCTGTTGGGGTGATTTTGAGCAGTGATTTTGGGTAGGAAGATAAAAGGTGAAAGTTCAAAGATAGAGGGGAGAGAATCATGTGGCAATTGTGCAGACTGTGGAATCAGAAGAATTAAAAAGGTTGGTGTATGGATTATAACATTTTGCAGTCAAGGTTTACCTGATACCTTCTTCCTGGATTTATGGAAATCACCCAATGTGCCCAGCAAGTAACAAAATACAGTAATAGTGGCACTTCAAAATCTAACAGGCAAGTTTGCGGTAGAATGTGAAGGAAATCATTTCAATCGTGTCTCACATTACTGTAGACTTGTTTTTGAAATGAGCAGTGATGCAGTCAGGAAGCAGGACATATTAGCAGTTGAGGTATGTTTGCATGCAAATGACACTTGGAATGAAAAAAAAAACAGGAGAAAGGGGGAGGGGGGGCATTGTGGTTCTGAACATATCTCTCAACTGTCCAAATTTTTCCATCATACTTTTAGGTCTATTTCTCATAAAATTTGTGGTTTTCTGTCAAATCATTGAGGAATGAAGTCACCAAATAATAACAGACATTTGAGTTTCACACTTCATATCCTTCAGAAAATACATAATAATGCAAATGCTGTTATTCTAGCAACTTTATAAGTTTATAAGAACAGTATTCAAAAGCTGTCCCTATTTTTGGGTCTTTGTCCCCCATTATTTTTTGGCTTTGTCCTGATTTCTTGCCCTGATGGTTCTCAACAGAACAAGAACTTTGAAAAAAAACTTTTGTCTAAAACATCAAAGAACATTAGGCAGATGGTAAGGGAAAGCAGTATTTCACACTAGGACAGTCGGCAATACAGATTAAATGTGTGATGCATTTAGTGTCATGAGTGTTCCTATAACTTTCAAGTCAGCAGAACTAGCAGAAAAGTTTGTGAATATGTTTGATGTAATAAAGCATGTAAACTGGAATGAATGTTGCAAGAAACATGTTTGTGAAGAAAAGGGAGCAAATCTTTTTACAATTTTGAGCATTTGAACCAAATGATGAAGATACACAAAATATATTTGGAACAGATGCTGGCGAAAGTGATGTACAAAAAGAAATGAATGGAGTCTAGGTGGATACTGGGATGAGAGGTACGTGTAGATTGACATGCAAAAGATAAGGGATTTTGTCGAAAGATTTTACTCTTCTAACATATTCTGGAAGAATCACACCAAGTTCTTGTAAGCAAGTAAAACAGCTTTATTTTACATGCATGGAGATCTGCTACATGATAGTAATATGCCAGCAGTCTGGCTACTTGTACTTTGAGTTCTGCTTATATAGACCCTCCTGCACGTACATACACGTAGCACACAGAACATAAATTAGAAGTGATAGTTTGATTACTTGTTTTTACCAGCCAGTACCACAGTTATTCTTGCACCATTAACTTTATCAGCAGTTTAAGATTAACTCCTGCATTCCTCAGTGATCAACATTTTCCAGAACATTTCAGTTTGCACGCAGTGAACATTTTTCTGCTTAACCCTTTAAATACAGAATACAAAACATGTTGACTTCAGTATTTTTCCACATTTCCCCCCTTACAACATTTTGTATACTGTTTATTTTACACAATCCCAGATACGTTGTATACCTTCTCATAATCAGAGAAATATGCTTTTGTAGCATTGGCAGAGATAACCTTCGATATTATCATTTTGATACATGGTATGCAACAGCAGCCAAGCAGCAAAAATATGATTGCACCAACACATACAGCAATTAAAATGTTCATCAACACAGAACCCCAGTTTCCAAACAGGTTTTGGAAAAAGTCAGTCAAGGGGTTTGAACCAGGTTTAGTCAGTTCAGAAACTTGTTGAATTATTTTTCCTTCGCCGCTAGGGTGAAATCGAGCGCCATACGGTTCTGCAACACTACTGTTCTCATCGCTGTTAATTCGTCCATCACCAATTCTAGCACTGAAAATGTCACATTACTCAGAGTCTCTAACAGTTTTGACAGTTTTCTCAGTTCTCAGATGGATTTTACTGTCCCATACGCTGGCAAAATACCAGCCCAAGCAATTACATCATCGCCTAGGTCCATATGTGAGAGTCCTTTGCTGCTGACGTGTGCCAAGTCATGGTGATAAATCCATGACGCATCAATGTTACCTCACGGATTAATAGGTTTATTAAGAGAATGTGCATTTCAGATTTTATCTTGAGGTAATACATTTGCGTATCTGATACCTGGTATCAGATATCCCAAAACAACTTCCTGCCCAGCCATATGGTAACCATTTATATGCTTTCCTACCACAAATAAAATAACAATCATTTGTTTTGATGGTAATATTGGTTGCAAATTCATAACTCCCATTTGGCTTTAGCCCTTAAATAACAGGCCATATACATACAGCATTTTTTCAACCAAACTAGTATCATTTACATTGATGTCTTTTTATAGCTCCAAACTTGGTCTCACACTGCCCTTCTAGGGTACAATTATGAACTATTGTCATATTACATAGGCTCAGCCCCACCTTAACTTTCCCAATCTTTTGAAAACACACTGTTCCGCTTTTGGCACCCCAGAAAAGGCAGCGCCACCTTGTCTCTCAGTGGTACTTCTGTGGTTTCAAACAACAAATTATTCCAAGTATCATTTGTTCCCAGAGGGCTGTCCCTTACATTAAGCCACTATATACAGTAGGTATTGCAGTACATACCCAACAATTTGAGACATTCATTGAGGATGCATATGCATATTTAATCGCTTGATATGTATTAAAGTTTGGATGCCAGCTGGTGTGTTTGTCCCTTTTTGAATGGCTAGCTTCATTAAAAACAAAATATTACAATCACAATAGTTATAAACAATAAAATATTGCAATAGAACCATTTTCTCTTATTCTCATTATTGTCCTTCATGGTTACTGCTATCTGTTTGTTCCTCAGGGAATTCAATTTTTATCTAACTTAAAATGTTTTACAATGTGTTAGGTGGATCCATGAGGACCTTTCTTTAATCCGAACTGCCATTGGAGTTGCGATGACTTCCGTGATTTTGTCGTCTCTTGAACCTGAAAAATAATCATTCGTTAAACAGCTGTTAGAATTGGTCAGCATTTTCCTCATGTACTCAGCTAACTCCTCACCCGCTCACGTTCCGCAGGCAACAAGTTTTGCCACTGCGGACGTAATAAGGTCTCCCATACAACAACTCAAATGGGGTGACTCCTTTTGAGTTGGGAGTTGTCCGCATGGAAAGGAGGGCTAGAGGTAGACAGGTAATCCAAGACTGATGTGTCTCGCCATGAGTTTTCTCAACTTGCCTTTTAGAATGCCGTTATGGCATTCCACCAACCCTGCTGACTGTGGGTGGTAGGCACAATGGTGTTTCAATTCAATTTGGAAAACTGTAGACAGTTTCTGTATGATCTGATTGACAAAATGCGTGCGTTGTCAGAGTAGATGCGTGTAGGAAGTCCAAAGTGCGGGACGATGTGATTGACCAAAATTTTAGCCACTGATTGAGCATCCGGATGTGTCACCGGAAAAGCCTCAACCCACTTAGTAAATGCATCTACTATTACTAACACAAACTTCTTTAGTTGTGCCGGCGTCCATTCGATGAAGTCCATACATATTGTATGAAAAGGATAGGGGGGTGTTGGAAATGATGCCGGAGCAACTCTGACCCCTCCCCCGTGGTATTTAGCACATACTATGCAGGATAGACAAAAACGTTTTGCATATGCAATAAAACCCTTGGTCCAAAAGGTACGGTGGATAATTTTAACCATAGCTGCAGGGCCCAGATGGGAAGGGCCATGCACAACTAGTGCTGCATACCTAAAAAGATTAGTAGGCAAAACATATTTATTATCCGGTCCCACATAGATTCCTTTGTTCTGCCTAACACCATACCTAGTCTAGCGTTGTTTTTCCTGTACTGTGCTAAGTTCCTGCATGACTTGTAAGGTTTGCAAATCAAATTTATTTGTTGGTTGTAATTCTGTAGGTGTGGTTTCAAGTGAAAAGGTACTGGACATAGCTGCCTCTTTGGCTGCTTTGTCTGCTAGGGCATTACCAAGTGATACCGGTCCTTAGCATGGGTATGAGCAGCGCATTTACAGATGGCCAAACCCCGTGGCCGTTGGACGGCTTGTAGTAATTCAAGGATTAGTTCTTTGTGCATAATGTCTTTCCCCGAGGTTGTAACCATCCCCCTATTTTTCCATTGCTGAGCAAACACATGTACCGTAGAGAAGGCATATTGACTATCCGTATAGATAGTGACATTCCTGTCCTCCGAAAGGAGACATGCTCTTGTCACAGCAATCAATTCCGCTGCTTGAGCGGATAAGTTCCCGGGGAGTGGTCTTGCCTCTATTATCTGAGTTGCAGTAGTAACTGCATACCCTACCTGCGTGGTGCCTGTTTCTGCTTTGCGTGCTGACCCATCTACAAACAGTGTCCAGTCCGCATGTAGTAAGGGTTGATCTTTAAGATCCGGTCTTGGTAGAACTTTAGAATGTATGAGATCTAAGCATACATGCGGAATACCGTCTTCAGCAACAGGTAGCAATGTCGCTGGATTTAAGGTAGTGCATCTCTCAATTGTCATGTGTGGCTGCGATAACAGCGTAGTCATACAAGATAAATGTCTGCTAGGTGACAGAAATGTTAACTTGTCCTGCAGAAGGATGACTGCTACAGAGTGCGGGACTTTAACGTAAGATCATGGAACAATACCAACGTGGCAGACGCTTGTACCGCCAAAGTGGCTGCAATTACTGCTTGCACACAGTGTGGTAATGCTCGTGCTACTGAGTCTAATTTGCTAGAGTAAAATGCCAATGGTCTTAACTTATCTCCATACATTTGCATTAAAACAGATGTCATAAATCCCTGCTTGCAATCTACAGTCTGCATAAAGGTCTTACTGTAATCTGTAAACCCCAATGTTGCTGACCCAGCTATCAGTTGCTTGATCCTAGTAAATGCCTGTACTGCCTTGTCTGTCCAGTGCAGCAAATCTTTTGCCGCCATCGGTATTGCAAAAATTAAGTCTGATAGCGGGTGCACTTCTTCGGCATAGTTGGGAATCCAACTACGACAGAAGTTCGTAATGCCTAAAAAGGACATAATTTCTTTTTTTGTAGTTGGCATGGGGGCTTGTAAAATAGCATTCTTTCTGCTGTCATCTAATCACCTGCCCTTCCCAGAGATAGTATAACCCAGGTAACATACTTCTAATTTACAAAATTGTAACTTAGACTTATTTACCTTATGTCCTTCGTGTGCCAGAAAGTGTAGTAGTTGAATAGTCTCGGACTTACAGAGTTCTTCCGTAGTCGCGCCAGGAGGATATCATCCACGACAGCAGTAGGTGGCATCCTTGGGCGGGTTGGAACTGAGCCAAATTGGTGGACATCTCTTGTGAGAAGATGGTCGGACTTTCGCAGTGTCCCTGCGGTAACCTGGTATAGGTATAACGCTTGCCCATAACCATAAATGCAAACCAAAATCTACTATCTTCCTGCAAGGGAATAGAGAAAAAGGCATTACTGATATCAATTACAGAAAAGTAGTTATCCGTTGGAAGGATATCGTTCAGCAGAATAGACGGATCCGGGACCATGGGGGCCCGAGGTACCACCGCGGCATTTATTGCCTGTAAGTCTTGTACCATCCTCCATGTCCCATCCGTTTTTTTACTGGAAATAAGGGCGTATTACACGGTGAGTCTGTGCACAGAATTAATACTCCAGCTTTCAAAAGTGCTGTGATTACCGGTAAAATGCCCTCCTCTGCCTTTCTGCTCAAGGGATACTGCCGTTTATGAGGTCTAAATTCTGACTTGGGTGTAATCTTTACCTGTCCTGCCATTCTAATCAGTCCGATATCATGCTGACCCTGCGACCATAATGAGTTTGGAATCGTCTGCAATTGAGATTCTTCCATGGGGGTAAGGAGACATAGTCATAATGTCCCAGGGGATTGTATCGGTTTGTCTTCCCTGAGGTGCACGGTCGGTCTGGCTTGTGTAACCCAGTTAAGTTTTTGAACCTGAATGCCCTTGCCTGCCAACTGTTCTGGTGTCCATCCTACCCATTCAGTTCTTTTCTTACCCACGAGGTACCATGACATTCCTTCACCCTCCGTGACTGAAATATGTGTGGTTAATTCATTCTTATACAGCAGCTGCATATCCCTTGTAAGGCTACATGTGACTGCAGAATTACCTAGTGTGTCCCAAAAAAGGCTATGCAATACTAGTTTGGTGACTTTAAAACTAAGAAATTTCTTTTCGTATTCTAAATCAGGTCCGCAAATCTTCTGTAATACATTGTGCAATGTAATGGATCTGACACCTTCGGATTTGTTATGCCGTATTTGCTTAATGCCAAATATGTAAGATCCGTCACTACACTCTGGGGGCCTGTCTCTATCAAATCATTACTATACCAGTAATGTAGATCTCCCTGCCCCTCTAATAGCATTGCACTATTCAGTTCTATTCTCCTTGCCACCATCCCCGTGGAGGTTGGGACGGCTGCTATACCGAACACTTGCATTAAATCTCTTCCTAGTAAATGTACTGGGCAGATTTTTGAAATTATTACTTGGAACCGTATGGTTTGGTTCGTCTCTGGGTCGGTAAACCACAGAGGTTTGGACAATGGCTCTTTGTAAATACGACCATTTGCTGCTTTTACAAGCACATATTCATCCGAGGTAACATTGGATGATATGGCAGTACTTCTGACTAACGTTCGAGAAGCCCCTGAGTCACAAAGAAATTCTATGTCTCGGCCCTCAACTTGCAATGTGATCACTGGTTGGGATTCCAATTGCATAGTTGATGCTAGTGCTGTTAGATTTACCATTTGATATTTCTCATTTTCTGCCATTTCCTGTCCCCACCCATCGTCTTCACTTGTACCTACTTTCCCATTCTCACTTTCTTCTTCTTCCTCATACCCTCCATCTACATCTTTTTGACCGTCATATAGTCATGCGGTACCACCGGAAGCAACCATCGGTTTCTCCGGTCCTCTGCAATCTCTGGCGAAATGTCCTTCTTACCACACTTAAAACATTCCCCTCTTTTGCCTACCTTGAAATCCTCAGAATGACTTACGCCTCCCGTCCTCGTCCTCTTCCCCTGCCACGCCCTCTTCCGTGGTTTGCGGAACCCTGAACTAACATTAAAGTTCCATATTCACTAACTGTAAAAGTCTGGGCTTGTTTATCTTTCTTTTCCTTCAGATATTTCTCAGCATGTCTAGCATACTCCATAAGGGGCTGTAGACGCTGTCCTGTGTGTGATCATATGTTTTTGTATAAAGTTACCAATGGCTGTCTGGCAGCCCTTTAGGAGTGCATTTTCAATTGCTGTTCATAGGGCGAGTCATTTTCCTGATTTTCTACCTTAATCAACCCACTATGAGCATCAAAACATTGTGTGAGACGATGTAGATAATTGTCTACGGTTTCGTCATCTGATTGAACGCATTGATTAATGCAAGTCCAATCTGCCTTGGGCTTCCAATGTTCTTCGATTTTATCTAAGAGAGTCTTTATTCTAGTTCTGCACACTTGGAAGTTTTATTATCTTCCTTTTAACAAAGTACACATCTCTTTCACTTGAATTACCACACCCTTTTTTCAAATTTTGTTCCCTATGTCTTTTATTTGCTTCCTCCAGCCATTTCTGTGCCTGGGGAAACCCCACCTTCTTTTGATTCCTTGTCTTATTTCCTGCCTGTTTGCACAGTAATCTTACTAGATTTTGACATTCTGACTTATGTAAACATCCACTAAACCCATGATCTTTTTTCCATTTATCTAAATATTTTACGCTCTTTGGGTGTAAATCAAACATAAACTTTTCATCTTCAGATTGTCGTCACCTTTGACGAACTGGTTCCTGTTCCCATTTCTCTTAAGAGAAACTATTCCTGTTCCTGAGATCTCTTGTATATGGAATTTATTCACATATACTCCTTATACTTTGAGAAAATTTAATTTCTCCCTTGACTAGTCCCTTAAAATTTAGACAAAAATTCCAATCAGAAACAACAAAAAATAGCTTTTCTTTTTGCTTACCTTTGTGATTCCTCCGCCCTGTTTAGCTGCCACCTCACGGATTGAATCTGGAAAGAGTGACTGGCCTCTAATTTCAACCTGTTTCAGTTGGAGGTCTTTCATTCGAGGAGAGCCTGATCTCTCTCCACCTGCGCAGGTTTTCAGCCTCTCTTTGTTCGATTCGCGCCGTGCAGGGGCCGCCTAACGCTAGCCAGTTATGTCGAAGATTTTACTCTTCTAACATATTCTGGAAGAATCACACCAAGTTCTTGTAAGCAAGTAAAACAGCTTTATTTTACATGCATGGAGATCTGCTACATGATAGTAATATGCCAGCAGTCTGGCTACTTGTACTTTGAGTTCTGCTTATATAGACCCTCCTGCACGTACATACACGTAGCACACAGAACATAAATTAGAAGTGATAGTTTGATTACTTGTTTTTACCAGCCAGTACCACAGTTATTCTTGCACCATTAACTTTATCAGCAGTTTAAGATTAACTCCTGCATTCCTCAGTGATCAACATTTTCCAGAACATTTCAGTTTGCACGCAGTGAACATTTTTCTGCTTAACCCTTTAAATACAGAATACAAAACATGTTGACTTCAGTATTTTTCCACAGATTTGCATGTTTAGAGAATGTTGTGAATATTTTTGGCTACACAGGCACAACCAGGTATTCAGTATAACTAAAATTGCACCATTTGTGTGGAGGATTTGGACATTTGATTCAAGAATGATATAAAAGGTGATGTGAATAGTTTAGGGAGTGGGGCATTTGAGAAGCACTTGTTAATGTTTTACAGAAAATGTGGAACAATTGACAAATTTTAATTTGATAGTGATACAAATGAGGCTGGAAAACATGGTAAAAATATAAAAATGTTAGTGATGAAGGGAATGATACTGAAAGTGCTGAAAATCAATGTCAGCGCTGAATATTCACGGAGGGGATCTTGCATCTGACTTTCAAACAAAACATATGTTTGGAGGATTAACATAATTGCACCCTCACAGGGCAAGAGGATATCACTTTCTCCTCTCATGACATCTCAGCCTGGTTCTTTTGCATCCCTAGTTTTTCCATTCGTATCGAAACATCCTTTTCGGCAAACAGCTCTGTTCATTCCGCTAGAATAATCTGTGAAGCGCAGACAGATTTCTCAGCCACAACCTGAATTCAACCATATTGACATGGAACTAAAACTTTCATTATAGCAACATACTTCATAATTTTATACCACGGTTGTTCTTCTGTTGCCTGATTGTGGTGTGCAAAATTCTCATGTCCAGTGTTGGGCAAACTATCCATAATAACGCCAATAAAACATTGCTTTTTCCAATGCGTCCCTCTCTGCTCCACATTAATTCCTATTTCTCTCCATGACTGTTTCTGTGTTAGGTACTGCCACCATAAAAAGAGTTTACAGAACAATAACCTATGTAAATACAGATTTTTTTTTCTTTTTTCTGCTAATTTGTTTAAAATTGTATATTTTCTGTTATACAGTCTCGACAATTTGTACACACTTATTCTTGTAACTGATTTTTAATCTCTGTGTAATTTGATCTTTGTAATTTTTGTCTGTTGATTTTTTATTTGTTAATTTTTCTGTACTTTGGAGCTTTTCCCCTGAGGCTTCCACTAAAAATGGGTTTTGTTAGGCCCAGAGGAATTTCCTGGTAAACAGTAAATGCAAATAAATAAATTAAATACAATAAATAAAAATTAATCGTTACTGACACACCTCTGTCACTAAACATCTGCTATCGATTAAAAAAGTATTGGGATTTCCTTGATGTTCTGGCCAAATTATCATTCTTCAAAATGACTACCATCTCATGTTTCCCCTGAAATTAACAACACACCTACAATGGATAATCAGCTGAGCAAAATGTATGTGAATAAAAAAACAGTACATGTGCAGCCTAAGATGGGTTGCCATTAGCAGATTTCATAATGAAATATGGTTTGTTATCACTGGGTTGTCCATCTTTTATTCTTTTATGGCACCATGTTGCTACAGTTCCACATCGTTAAGCAAGAATGCAAACAAAACAAGTGCACCTTCAGACAATCTGTACAATCTCCCATCATTCTTTGTTGTTATCAATGTACATTCTTATGCTTGCTGTGTATGCGTAAGTCTTAGTCTATATATATATATATATATATATGTGTGTGTGTGTGTGTGTGTGTGTGTGTGTGTGTGTGTGTGTGTGTGTGTGTGTGTGTGTGTGTGGTATAACTATTTCTTGACCCCTTCATCTGAACAGTGATTCCACACCTTTATAATCACCTCGACAACATAATTTCTAAACATAACATGGGAGTGCAGGGAGATTGTTTTATTCATGCCGACTGATAGTATGTTGGCATGTCAACTGCAGTTCAAAAAGCATGCGTCTGAAAAAGTAAAGGTTAATAGTTAGAGGTCTACTGGGAAATACGTGCATCAAAGACTATCTTGTCTTTACACTGCCGATAGTGCTTCATTTTGCACTTGCAAAATAGAATGATATCTGATACTCAAATCAATTTCTAGGATAATTGGAGATGAAGTGTGAAAAGAAATACAAGACAAGATAGAGTTCAGATGACAGCTGCAGATTTCACCCAGATGCTGATAGCATTCATGCTTGTGGTGGAAAATCGTACTCAAGTGTATAAGGCAATTACCTGTGTTAGAAGCCTCGAACCAGTGGAGAATAAGCCTAAAGAACTCATATCTGATTTTACTGCTTGTTTAGGTTTATTCATGCAGGAGTAACATGCAATGTGTTTCCAAATGCATGCTGATGTATCACGATATGTCTCACCTCTACTCTTCATTTAGATCTGTGCAAACAAAGACATCTCTACCTCAGGTTCATACTGCATTGAACTTCTCGGAAAAGCTTATGTCATATTACTAGCTAATTGACTTTCTTTTTCACACCTTCAGGTGCTGTTCATGCACACACACTTTCAGATGCACACTTCAACACTGATGCACATTTATTGTTGATGTTTAGACAGTTTTATAAGAGCGCCGGTGGCTTGCTGGTTATAACAAAACATTTTGATTAGGTCACAACCAGTGATTACTTTGCCTTGTTCTTTTCACTGAAGAATGAAAAATTAATTTGAATAAATCACACTCTAATGCATTTTGCAGTAATGATTAGAAGGTAGGAAAAGAAGTTTGTGTTATCATTAGACATATCAAAAAATGTTTGAAATAGCAGCCTCAAAATCTGAAGTTTAAACAAATTTACATTTAATACGCAGAAACAGCACTTTCTTAATCTGTAACCTAACATGGCCATGCTATAAAACGTATTTATTTAAACCAGTTTTGCAGGAAAAACATGCGAATGGAGATGTGTCTAAAGGTGATGTGCATTAAGAGAAGAGTCTGCAGGTTATACAGACCTAGCATTCACTAGTAGACTTTTCAGACAGACATACAATTCCATAAGTAGTACGTTCATGCATTAATTCAGCAGTCAAGCAGCAGGTTTTAATATTAGCATGACAACGAAGCTGGGATTGGATGAAAAATGAAGTGGATAATATCACAGAAAATGAACACCATGTGAATAATGAGACAACGAGTTTTAAATGACATATAAGACAGCCAAGCAACCTGGAAAGTAGCAGGATGGGAGAAGAACATTTTAAAGTATGACAAAAAAAGCAGGAATACTCAGCCACTAAACAAACACATGTGGAGGTTTGTGAGAAAATAGAAATGTGTGTTAAATATTAGTATAAGACCCAGATTACGCAGGTGTTGGAGATGTTATAACAAGTGATCACAAAGGCTTTAAACGTAACTGTAGCAGACTAGAGAGGCATGTTTCCATGTAGTTCTGCAAAATGCATAAAGGGAATTGACTTACTAATTATGTCGTTATGAGAAAATCTTGTGAAAACTCTATAACGCAAGAATAACCATCGTGAAATTCATGTTCAGACTGAGAAAATTCAGAACATTGCTTAATATGCATCCCATAGTTATTCAGTACATGCAGAGAAATATGCAGATCAGGTTGTGAAGGAAGCAAATTTCTCCCATCAAAATTCAGACTTTAATGTTCTGCGTCATCTTAGTCTAACCTCAATATGAACCAATGCATCATCTGCAACTTTGCTTACTTTTCCTCACTAATAAAACGGAAAATTGCCCATTACTCACCAGATAGTTGATTCTTTTTATAACTTAGCTATGATTTACTTTTCTGACTCATAAACATCGTTATTATACTAATATTACCTCTTAATTTTGATGTGAGCAAATGTCTCTCATCTGTATCCGGAAAGGAAAATATTTCTGTCATTTATGTTACGGTGCTATACAGCTGTGTGTTTACCCTCCAAGATCAAGTTAGCAAAGATATTTCTTTAAAAACTGTATCAGGAATATAGGCTAAGTAGCACATGGCAGCTAAGAAGTTCTATACTACTCTGCAAAGTGAAATGCACACAGTAAAGTAATAACCAATGAATAGACTCCAGAAAAGTTTAAACATCAGGACACCAGTTACCAATAAACATGCATGTGTTCCCCCTGTGCCTACCAAATGTGCCATTTGTTGTATACACATATTGTCTTGGTTTTCTTATTTCATGCATTGGAAATTTTGCAGTGCATGGCCACTGTTTTCTAACTTTTGGAATTACCTTTCTGTCTCTGTTTAAAATTCCCTAGCAGTACCCCAGAACCAGAAGTCCAGTGGAAACAGAACAGAATACATATGTACGCTCAGCCTAGTTCTGTTTGCCCTTGTCAGGCTTTTATCACAGACACAGTGAAATGTAAATTTATATTGCATGGTTCTCTTATTACCCTTCACACAGCCGTGACTTTATAAATCACTTAGACATAGGTTCATAGGTTCATAGGTTCATACTAGGCTATCTGCCCTAGGGCATTTATAAGCCAAGCCAGAGTGTGTGTGGCTTTCGCCACCCCTTGGAATGAGAATACTATGCCCATTTAGGGTTTAGTTTACTCTGCCTCTGTCTAGTAGTGACACAGAGATGACCCCCAGGGTAAACCTACGAACTCCCATCCACTCGTCAAGATTTCCCTTGAAGAGAGTCAGTGAGGGGCTCTGCCTAACATGGACTGGGATTCTGTTCCAGAGTGTAGGGAGCCTCTGGGTTATGAATCTGTCCCTCCAGCATGTCCTATTTATTTCTGTGTTGAGGTTCAAATCTCTCACTCTCATGGCTCTGGTGGATTTGGATTTTCTGAGGTGGAGCATGTCCATTAATTCTGGATTGGACAAGGCCTTGTACGTCAGGCATAGATCGCCTCTGAGTAGGCGGTATGTGACTGAATAGAGCTGGAGTTTCTTCAGCCGGGCAGCATATGACATATGTTTCAGACCCTAGATCCTCTTGGTGAGGTACTTTTGGGGTCTTTCTAATTGCTGCAGGTATCGGGTAAGGTACATCCCAAATGGGGCATTGTACTCAATTATGGGCCTGATAAGGGAAGAGTATAGGGGTACAATGACCTCTCTTGATCTAGATGTGAATCCTTTCATGATAAGATGGGTAATATAGAAGGTCTTCCTAACCACCTTGGCAATGTGAGTGTCAAATGAGAGGTTACTGTCAACTTGGGTCCCTAGGTCCCTGATTACTTCTTCCGGTACTTAATGGATTACCACCTATGTGGTAATTTGTGGGTACTTTGTTTTTCCCAAAGGGTATGACTATACATTTTTTGGCATTCAGTTTAAGGCCATGGCTCTGGCACCAGTTATCTGTTTCTATGAGGCGTTTCTGAAGGATGCTTGTGTCCGCTGAAGTATCAATTATGGTGCCCAGCTTGCAGTCATCTGCGAACTTAGTCAGCCACAATCCTCCTATGTTTGCTTGCACCTCGGAAAAATAAATGCTGAACAAGAGGGGTCCCAGGACCGAGCCCTGTGGGACATCGCTTGTGACTGGCTTAGAGTCTGACATGGCTCCAGCAATTTTGACCTTGTGGGTTCTGTCCTTGAGCCAGTTTGCAACCCATCTTATGACATATGGGTTTACATTTAAGCTGGTGAGCTTGTCTATGATGCCCGAGTTGGGTATTGTGTCGAAGGCTTTTGCAAGATCAAGGTAGGCTGTGTGAACTGCCTTACCCTCATCAATGGCCTTAGTGACTGTTTCAAAAAAGTTGACCAGGTTCAAAAGGCAGAATCTGCCTTTGACAAAGCTGAATTGGGTAGGATCCAGTGTCTGTAGGTCCCCAATGTCTTTGTTTATGAGTTCCATAATGATCCTCTCCATAGCTTTGCAGACCAGGCTCATCAAGCTTATGGGGCAGTAATTTCCAGGGTCCATAGAAGCACCTCCTCTGTGGAGAGGGAACACTGTTGCTGTACGCCATTCTTTGGGTATGTATCCTGTAGTAAGGCTAAGATTAAACAGCAGCCTTATGTGCGGGTTTAGTTCCTCATGGAGTTCATGTAGCATGCAACCTGGTCTGTTCCCACTGATGCTGTGTTTTTAGCTTTGGAGAGGGCGGCTCTCACCTAGGCATCTGAGATGTCAGGGAGGCTACACTCTGCTGGGATAGATATTTCTCCTTTTATGGGATTTGCACTGAACCTGTCTGCCAGTATGTTGGCAATGTCTGTGGGTTCAGTGTATTTTTTGTCATTTCGGACTAACTCTGAGCAGATCTGGGAGTTTTCACCCAGGTTTCTAACATAATTAAAGAAGGCCTTGTGATTGTCTTTAGTGTCTTTTGTGATTTTTCTCTCAAAGTTGGCCTTGGATGATTTTATGAGTGATCGTAGTTTTTTGCTAGTACTGATCGGAGATGCCTTCCCTTTTGGGGTTTTGCTCTGTCATGTAGTAGCTTCCTCCTCCTGTTGTAAAGC
Organism: Protopterus annectens; assembly: GCF_019279795.1. NCBI lineage: Eukaryota > Metazoa > Chordata > Ceratodontiformes > Protopteridae > Protopterus > Protopterus annectens. The sequence continues at coordinate 1,497,127,453 of NC_056726.1, forward strand.
TTGTTAATGGCTGGGGTCCACCAGACAGGATGCCTGCCTTTGGGGGAATGGGTCTTGGTTTTATTTGGGATTGCATGATCCATGCATTCTTGAAGGTGTCCGTAGAAAGCGTTTATAAAGGATTCAGCGGTGTGGCTGTGGTTTCCACTGGCCCAGGGGCCTTGAAGGATACCACTTCAGTCTTAAGAAGTGTGAAGTCAGCTTTTGAGAAATTCTTCACTGTGGTCTTTTGTGCTGGGGGTGGGGGCGGGATCTGGATTTCCAGTGAGATTAATTTATGGTCTAATCTCACCAATGAGGGGTATACTTCCGGTGTGGAGCATTGTGTCCCCATGTTTGTTATGATCAGGTCTAGTATATTATCTCCTCTTGTGGGAGTGGTGACTAGTTGTTCCATCGCATTTGAGTTTATGAATTCTAGGAACCTTTGGGCTAGGGTGTTGGGGCTTGAGTAATGCTCCCAGTCTATGTTTGGGGAGTTGAAGTCTCCCAATATGATGGTATTTGGAGAGACACTCATACTCTCCAGTGTCTTCAGGAAGGCTGAGTGGGGTTCCTGAGTTTGAGAGGGTGGTCTGTAGCATGCTACAAACTGTAGGGCAGTTTTGCCTATGGTTAGTTGCACCTGGATGGTCTCCGATGCTTCGTGCTTTGCCACTAACCTGGAGGTGTGGGTATCTTTGATGAATATGGATACTCCCCCTCCTTTTGTGGTTCGGTCCAAGTTTTGAGGCCGAAAAGCATGATATGAGGTATAACCTGGTAGTGCTGGAGTGCTCTCAGGAGCCTTGAACCAGGTTTCAGTCACTGCACAGACATTGATGTTCTCCATACTGAGGAGGGCTTCGAGAGCGTGCATCTTGAGGTTTAGACTTCTGGCATTGAGCAGCATTACCCTTAGTTTTTTTCCACTTGTGTTTTCTAGGGAGGTGGGTTTGTCTTTTGAGCCTTGCCTAAAAAAGGCACTATGGGGGGTGGCAAGAGCCTTGGCCAATATCCAGAAGCCCAGGGGTGACATGTGCAAGCCATCCCTTGCAAAGCAGCATGGCTTGTCAAGCATGTCATCCCAAGCAGACAGACATTGGATCCCCTTAGAATGACACCAGTAACTGAGCCAATTGTTAAAGCTGATCATTTTGTCTTTGTACTGTGGCATCATTCTTGGTGAGGGTAAGATGCTGCTCAGGGTCAGGGTCATACCAGCCTGGGCTACATAATCAGAGAGCTCCTCTATGTCTCTTTTCATGTAGTCCAGGGAGGTATGTCTCAGGTCATTGACACCGGCATGGACAATGACTGAGTCATATTTGTACTTGCTTTGGAGTGACCTGAGTGCTTGTGTTATGTGGCAGATTCTAGCGCCTGACAGGCAACTTACTGTAACCTTTTCCTTGTTCAGCCTGGTGAGCGGAACGTCAGTGTGTCTGACTATGGAGTCACCTATTACAAGTGTATCAGGCATGTTGTTTGGTCTTAAGGGCTGTGACTGTTTGGCACACTAACTTTGTGAACTATGTGTTGCATGTGCTATGTTTTGAGGTAGTGGTTGCTTGGATTTCTGCTTTGGAGGCCTCTGTTGTTTTGGTAGATTTTTAATTATAACCTCCGAGTATGTCTTTGTGCGTTTATGTGTTTGGTTTGTAGTTGTGATAGGTCTATGTGAGACTGGGTTTGTGGTGTATGTGGTTACCTTCTCCTCCTGACTGGTTTTGCCAGTACTGAGTCGAGGGAGCTCAGCCTCCAGTTTGGCTATATAGTTGCATCTCTAACATATATTTGTATTTGTTGGGAGGGGGAGAGGGTTGTCTGTGTACATGAGGCAGTTGTAACATTGCCTCAAGATTCCCAGTTTCACCAGCTGAACTGGAGCGGATGCCAGTAATTGACCCTTCGACATGCTAGAATAGTGTAAGGGATTGCTGTGTAACTGAGTCAGAAAGGACCTATAGGGAAATGGGTACTCAAGGGGATTGTAGGTGGATGTAGTGCTTTCTTTTTGTTTTAGAGTGCTTTACCTGTGTAAAAATGCTTTAAGAGCAAGTGCTGGGCTTTTCAGATAGAGAATAGACTGTTTAGATTGAAAGTAGAGCAGTTCTAAGGGAAAAACTGAAGAGCAGACTTAGCAGAGCCAGAAATAGTTTAAACTTGATTAACCGCCACTGCCCGATGCTGCGCTATGCACAACTTTGCGCAAAAACGTGCAAAAGCGCACTAAAGCGGGCTTTATAGCAGAGGATTAGAAAGAGCTAGGAAATGGCCCAAAACAGCCAATAAACTACAAGTTGCTGGGCTGGAACCACTCCTTTAGGGACAAATAGGCTGCTCAGTGCTCCCCACTCCCACTGGTGAACAAAGAAGCTTCCTCCTATCCAAATAAGGATATGGACAACACAGGAAATATGACACAGCCCAGAGATCAGCAAAATCTGAAGACTGGACTATTCTAGTTCAATAAAAGTGGGGAAACAAGGATTTTTTTTGTTTTTTTTTTTTGTTTTTTTCATGAACAGATAAATAGATACAATAACAAACAGTAAATGCTTTAACTCAGCTAGCGCACTTGAGTGTGTAGCCTAGCAGTTAATTTAAGCAAAAAACAAACTTTTAAAGGGCAAAACGGTTTAGAAACAAACAGAAATACAGTGAATCAACTTGCATAGCTAGTTTAGTAATAAAAATTTGCTTTTTAGGCAAAATACAGCAGTCGAAAATAGAAAGCCAGGAAAAATACTTATAAATCAATGGAAAGTCACTCTTCCACTCTCTGCTGCTTGTAGAACTCTGCAGGACACCACGAGGAGCTGTGCTGAGTCGTATACAAGCGCAAAAGCACGCTAAAGCAGGCTTTATAGCAGGGGGTTAGAAAGAGCTAGGAAATGGCCCAAAACAGCCAATAAACTACAAGTTGCTGGGCTGGAACCACTCCTTTAGGGACAAATAGGCTGCTCAGTGCTCCCCACTTCTACTGGTGAACAAAGAAGCTTCCTCCTATCCAAATAAGGATATGGACAACACAGGAACTATGACACAGCCCAGAGATCAGCAAAATCTGAAGACTGGACTATTCTAGTTCAGTAAAGGCAGGAAAACAAGGATATTTTTTTTAGTCACATGTCCAGCCTGTCCATCCTTCTGTGTTGTGTACCAGACATGCACATTTCTGACCACATCACCTAATACCATTCCATTCAGGGAGCCACAGTCCTTGCTGAACCAGTATCACATTGATGAAAACAGTAATTATAGGGAACTTTTATTATGATATACATTGCAGACATTACATGGTATGTGCAGTGCCAATTACTTTAAAATAATCTGGCCCCAAACACTCCTCAGATAAAGCTCTTACTTAAAAAGCCATGCAGGAGTAAAAATGCCACAACTGTAACAATTAGTAATATACATTGCTTAACCTGAATGTGTTATTGTCTGCAGCAGTATTTATATTGCCAGTTAATTAGACAAACTGTAGGATAAACCAAAAGAGAAAATATGTTTTTTGTATGTAATAGGATTACAGAGTACAAAAAATATGTTGGCTCGTTGATAACATTTGAAAATTAACAACCATCCAAGCTGCATTCAAATTTCATAATATTTGAAGAGAAAGTACTGACAAAAAGTTAATAAAAGGCTGACTGTTTTATGTGTGGTATGGGATAATAAGGTAGGCACTGGTCTCAGATTTGTATACTGGTCTCTAAACTTTTATTTATCCTCCATTCTCCAGCTGCATACTTCCTTTGGGATATTCAAGTATTCCCAGGTGACCTGAGAAATATAATCCCTTAACCTCTCCAGGATGCCCTTGCCTGCCTTAAGGCCTCCTCAAAGTAGGATAGAGTAATACATCTCAAGTAGAAGCCATATGGAAAGCATTATTACATAAAGGCCAGACCATCTCATTTGGCTTCTGCAAATCTGAAAGTATAGTGTTTAGATAAAACTCTTAGCAGCCACTGAACTTTCCATGCTGTCATGCAAAGTATGTCCAGTGACCTGGTGCAGGAACCTCATTAATTGTACATGTATCAAACATCATGGTGTTCTGGTCTCCTCTCACTCACAGAAGATGGAAATATAGAATGGCTGGTTAACAAGAGATATTTGCTTGAAACTAATGTCACACTTCACCACACAGATTAGTTCACTGCAGCCACTGCTGTGGTCCCTATAACAGTCCCCTTTGCTATCAACAGTCAACAAGAATGCAAGGTACTTAGACTCCTCCAGTGAAGGTAGTTATTCTCCTCCCACTTGAAGGGAACAGCTAGTCTTTGCTAAGAAAGTACTGTGGTTTTAGATTTTGAGGTACTGATCACATTTTACCTGAGTTACACCTAACAGTAAATATGTAAAATCTGGATCAGAGGTCTCACAAAGGGAAGTCCAAATGGATGATATCAACCACAGTCAACAGGAATAAAAACTGCAAAACAGCGGCACACAAGGCGCCAAACCAAGCACAAAAACCAGGATGATGCAATCAAATTCAAACAAATTTAATTAAGTGCTTTTCATTATAACCAATGTTATAACTTCTTCAGATCAAAGTAAATGTAACCATCCACATTTAAATACATTATTTAAAACTACCATGTGACAGAAATGCACCAACCAACTAGCTGTGCATTCAATAGCAATTCCCAATTAAAGCAACAATGTATGTACATTTAAAGGAATACTCAAACTGTTACATATATTCTAAACAACGTTGTTAGTAAATATAAAAACAAATAATCATACACTAATTTACCTGTTTAAACACTTCAGTTTTAACAGGCATAAAATATTACAAGATTCATTTAATCCTGGATTATTAAAAGCATTTAATGCGAGCTGCCAGAATAATTCTAATTATTCTAAGAGTAACGGTGTGGGGCCACCTCTTATGTCCATTTGTATTTGGTCAATGGCTTTAAAAATAAATGTATGGCCACCAGTTACCTGGGAATGCCTTGCCAATGCATTGTCAATTTTATTCTTTTCTATGTCATACACATACTCATAGATTCTGTCACGCAGTCTACTTTCGGTTTTGCCCACGTAGAATGCTATGCAGAACGTACACCTAGCCAAATACACCACAAACCTGGAGTTACAAGTCATCTTAAATTTAAGTTGAAATTTCTTATCATTCATAATAAATGTCCTTCCAGTTTCAATCAGGGTAATTGTTTTTGTTGTAACTGTTTTTTGTGCTTGGTTTGGCGCCTTCTGTGCCACTGTTTTGCAGTTTTTTTACGTTTGTTTATTTACTTTATTGGTTCGTGCCATTTGTTTCATCATGGCATCAGGAGGACCTTCCAGTCTAAATAGTCTGCGTTTATTTTCTCAATCTCAAAACAAGCTGGCAAGTTTAGCTGCTCTTATCAATCTGCTTATACAACATGTGGATTCGCTATCATCCCGGCTTGAGTTTTTAGGTGTGCCATATACACGAGGAGGTTCCAACCAAGGAGCAAGTGTGGACACAGTGCCTAATGCTCCTGTGGGTTCATCAGAACCTCCTCTCCATCCAGCTTCAAGTGTTTGTACAGGTAACAGTGGAGTTACCATTAATTCCGGCAATTGCATTCCATTAGGTCAACGACTACAGAGTAGTTCTATTAGAACTGATGACGCCAACCTGCGAGGGCAGGTAAACAACAGGCAGAGTGCTATGGGGCTTATCGGTGCTCTGCTCCTTTCCGAGTGGATTAATGTGAACATGAAGCTTCAATTGGGCTCTGTGTCAGAGCAGGGGCTACTGGCTGATAACACTCCTAATATACAGCTCAGTACAACTCTTCTTACTAACAAACTGAAACTGTTCAACCACAAGCTTTTAAAATTAAAAAAGCTACAGTTTGAGGTCGCTTATTTTGCTGAGTGCCTGCAGCAACAACTTGTTCCTAAAGGTCTTCGTTCATGTCATTACCCCACATGCCTTATACCTGATTATGATTTTCATCTGGAATTAATCAAATTTTATGATAAACAGGGGTGTGACTTAATGAACATTATGATTAAACATTATCTGGCATTTATCGACACTTTATCAGCTGAAGTCGCAGTGCTGGATAATGATATCAAAAGTGACTGCGAATTTCCTAGATACAAATTCGATTATGCTAGAAATTTTTTCTAGCATTGATCAACTAATCGAGAGGCTTAAAAATAATAAAATCAAGAAATTGAAACAGGACAGGCCAGCTTATGACCGTGGCACTACTTACCGTCGTCCTTCGCCATCTCGAGTGTGCGTTTCAAATGGGCATAGAACTGATGGGCAGGATGGATCAATATGGATATTAACGCTCCTAATTTGCCCAATAATCACCCTATTGGCAACACTGATTTACCGAGATGCAGGGAGTGTATTCGTAATTTAAATAAAGAAGCCAACAGTTCATCTAGTAATATTACTAATAATCAAAATTTTCACAATGGCAACCAAATGTACAATGGGTTGAGACAGAAAACCTTCTAGAAATCCAGGAACAAACAACGCAGCAATAAAAGGAAACACTAGCAGATTTAAATGGAAGTGTTAATATTTTAGCTAATTCTGCTGGTGATTTCCATGTGTACAGTTATTCAGACATTTTAGTTGAGCCAGCAGTAGTAGACATGTTAGCTAAAGGCAACACTTTTGTTCCTAGCAAGCATGCCAATTCAGCTAGAATTATTATTTACCTTAAATGCTTTGTTAGGAAGCTTAATTTAAATGTATTGTTGGGTAATTCCAAACATTTAGATAATAAATTCACTATTCCTAGTGTGTATAATCCCCCACTCCACCCTGTTTTGAACATTTTTGAGAATATATGCGAACTGGATTTTAGGCATACAGCACAATTCAATGGTAAGCATATTAGGAAAAATGTCACTACTGATGAAATGATAGCTTTCCATGATTTGTGTTCATTGAGAATCAGAGTGATTAAACCAGATAAAGGTGGTGGTTTAGTTATTTTTGATCATATTGACTACAACAACAGGATGAAAACACTGCTTGATAGTGACGCTTATACTAAAGTGTCTCTTAATGAACTAAATATAGCCCAAAATCAGGTTAAAGTTTACCTCAATGATTTATTTATTGAGGCTAAAATAAATATAAATACATATAATTATATAATGGTTCCTTATTCAAAGATTGCAGTGTTGTTTGGAATAGCCAAGGTCCATAAAAATATGGAAAATCCACCAATGAGACCTCTTATAGATAGTAGGGGGTCTTTAAGTTACCCTTGTGCAAAAGTTGACAATATACTACAGAAATATCTTAAGTCTGAGCCAGATGTTTGCAAAGATTCCTGGACTTTTTTAGATAATATCAATAGTCTGGCATACAATAGAAATAACAACTTTTTAACTATTGATGTTAAGGATCTCTATACCGCCATTCCACATGAAGATGGTATAGAATGGATGAGTTTAATGTTGAAATTGAAGGGGACACCTGATCTAGAAATGCGATTAGTGGAAGAACTCCTTGACATTATTCTTACTAATAATTATTTCTTGTTTGACCAGGAGATCTTCCTTCAAAGGACGGGTGTAGCTATGGGGTCGCCATGTGGGGCCAGTTTAGCTAATTTAGTCTTAACTTTCTGGAAGAGAGAGTTCATTTTTAAAAGACCTTCACACATGGTGAACATAGCTTTTTACACCCGTTTTTTTGGATGATATTTTCATCATCTTTCAAGGAGATCTAAGGGAAGCTAATACTTTTGTCAATTACTTGAATAGTACAACAGAATTCCTTGAGTTCACCTTTAATTTTAGTACTTCTTCAATAGATTATTTAAACATTAAATTGTCAAAAGATATAGATAATTCCAGACTGGTTTCTAAACTTTTCAGGAAAAAGACATATTGCAATTCATTTCTGCATTTTTCTAATGCTCGCCCGTTTTCACAGAAGCGCTCTGTTGTTAAAGGACAATTGATACGAGCAGCGAGAATGGTATCTCGCGAGTCTGAGTTTATTGCTGAATGTACATTTCTTAGTGATATGTTTGTGAAGCGTGGCTACCCTACTGATTTAATAAATGAGGTGGTTGATGAAGTCCAACATAAAAGAAAAAATGGGGTAGTTCTTCCTATTCTCCATAATGAGGGGAGAGTAATGTTTGCCCATAGTGAAGTTGTTAATACAATAAACACACAATCCGTGTGTAATATAATAACACCACAAGAAAGTTCATTATTAAATTATAAGTCTAGTTTTATTACTACTTTTAATTTGGACACTCCGGCTATATCTCGTATAGTATTTAAGAAATGGGAATTAATCAGTAATGACAAATTCTTGTTGGGGAAGTTAGGACACAAACCTAACATAGCCTTCAGAAGAGGATGTAACCTCAAGGATCTTTTAAATAGTAAACAGTTCAATGGTGCGATTAATAGAGCTGGTATGTCAGTATGTGGCACATGTAGATTTTGTAGCCTGATTGAAACTAGAAGGACATTTATTATGAATGATAAGAAATTTCAACTTAAATTTAAGATGACTTGTAACTCCAGGTTTGTGGTGTATTTGGCTAGGTGTAGGTTCTGCACAGCATTCTACATGGGCAAAACCGAAAGTAGACTGCGTGACAGAATCTATGAGCATGTGTATGCCATAGAAAAGAATAAAATTGACAATGCATTGGCAGGGCATTCCCAGGTAACTGGAGGCCATACATTTATTTTTAAAGCCATTGACCAAATACAAATGGACATAAGAGGTGGCCCCACACCGTTACTCTTAGAAGAATTAGAATTACTCTGGCAGCTCACATTAAATGCTTTTAATAATCCAGGATTAAATGAATCTTGTAATATTTTATGCCTGTTAAAACTGAAGTGTTTAAACAGGTAAGTTAGTGTATGATTATTTGTTTTTATATTTACTAACAAAGTTGTTTAGAATATATGTAACAGTTTGAGTATTCCTTTAAATGTACATACATTGTTGCTTTAATTGGGAATTGCTATTGAATGCATAACTAGTTGGTTGGTGCATTTCTGTCACATGGTAGTTTTAAATAATGTATTTAAATGTGGATGGTTACATTTACTTTGATCTGAAGAAGTTATAACATTGGTTATAACAAAAAGCGCTTAATTAAATTTGTTTGAATTTTATTGCATCATCCTGTTTTTTGTGCTTGGTTTGGCGCCTTCTGTGCCGCTGTTTTGCAGTTTTTACGTTTGTTTATTTACTTAGCTAGACAGTCAACAGAAATGTCATCTCCAAGTCCAAAACGTGAATGGCCTCCTGAATTTGACTGAAGGATTTATCCTAACCATGACCGCAAACAACAGGAGCATTGCCAAGACCACCATTAATGCTGCCTGGTACACACTGTCAACAAATAGGACATAATAGGAAGGACGCAGAGACAGCTTCATTCAATCAGGTACTGGATTACATGCTACAGCAGCAGCCCGAGTATGTACCATTCCATCAGGTTCTGCTGTTGTATCACTTCCTCAGCACATGCCACATCCATTTCTTCAGCATGTCACTCTCTCAGCACATGCCCCACCCATTCCTGCAACATGTCACTCCCTCAGCATATGCCACTCCCATTTCTTCAGCATGTCATTCTCTTAGCACATGCCACTCTCAATCCCTTTCACTCAGCATATCACTGCCTCAGCTAATGCCACTTCAGTTGCATCAGCATGTCACTGTCTCAGAATAGGTTCCGTACTAAACCCCAATGCACTTTTTCCCAGACCTGAGACGTACCTCCCTGGACTACATGAAAAGAGACATAGAGGAGCTCTCTGATTATGTAGCCCAGGCAGGTATGACCCTGACCCTGAGCAGTATCCTTCCTTCACCACGAATGATGCCACAATATAGTGACAAGATGATCAGCTTTAACAATTGGCTTAATTTCTGGTGTCATTCAAAGGGGATCCAGTGTCTGTCTGCTTGGGATGACATGCTTGACAAGCCACGCTGCTTCAAGGGACGGCTTGCACCTGTCACCCTGGGATTCGGATATTGGCTAAGGCTCTTGCCACCCCCATAGTGCCTTTTTAGGCAAGGCTCAAATTCTAAACCTACCACCCTAGAAAACAAAAACGGGAAGAAACTAAGGGTAATGCTGCTCAATGCCAGAAGTCTAAATCTCAAAATGCACGCACTCAAGGCCCTTCTCAGTATGGAGAACATCGATGTCTGTGCTGTGACTGAAACCTGGTTCAAGGCTCCTGAGAGCACCCCAGCACTATCAGGTTTTACCTCATATCATGCGTTCCGGCCCCAATACCCAGACCATACCACAAAAGGAGGGGGTGTATCCATATTCATCAAGGATACCCACACCTCCAGGTTGGTGGCTATGCACGAAGCATCAGAAACCATCCAGGTGCAATTAACCATAGGCAAAACTGCTCTACAATTTGTAGCATGCTACAGGCCACCCTCTCAAACTCAGGAAACCCACACAACCTTCCTGAAGACACTGGAGGGTATAAATGTATCACCAAACACCATCATATTGGGTGACTTCAACTACCGAATATAGACTGGGAACATTACTCAAGCCCCAACTTTCTAGCCCAAAGGTTCCTGGAGTTCATAAATTCAAATGCCATGGAACAACTAGTCACCGTCCCCACAAGAGGAGAAAATATACTAGATCTCATCATCACAAACATGGGGACAAAATGCTCCACACCGAAGTATATCCTCTTTGGTGAGATCAGATCATAAACTAATCTCACTAGAAATCCACATCCCCCCCCCACCCCAAACAAAAAAGACCACAGGGAAGAACTTCTCTAAAGCAAACTTCACACTACTCAAGACAGGTGTGGTATCCTTCAAGGCCCCCGAGCCAATGGAAACCACAACCCAAGCTGCGGAAGCCCTTACAAATGCCTTCTATGAACACCTTCAGGACTGCATGGATCAGGCAATCCCAAATAAAACCAAGACTCTTTCCACCAAGGGCAAATGTCCAATCTGGTGGACCCCAGCCATAAACAAACTTTACAATAAGAGGAGAAAGCTATTACATGATAGAGCAAAATCCCAAAAAGGGAAGGCATCTTTGATCAGTACTAGCAAGAAACTACGATCCCTCATAAAATCATCAAAGGCCAACTTTGAGAAAAAAATTGCCATAGATTCAAAAGACAATCATAAGGCCTTCTTCAGCTATGTCAGAAACCTGGGTGGAAACTCCCAGATATGCTCAGAATTAGTCCAAAATGATACAAAAATCACTGAGCCCACAGACATTGCCAACATACTGGCAGACAGGTTCAGCGCAAACTTCACCCCCCTCTCCCCCCCCCAAAGGAGAGATAACTATCCCAACAGAGTGTAGCCTCCCAGACATCTCAAATGCACAGGTGAAAGCTGCTCTCTCTAAAGCTAAAAATGCAGCATCAATGGGACCGGATGGTGTCCCCGGCTGTGTGCTACATGAACTCAATGAAGAACTAAACCCGCACATAAGGCAGCTGATTAATCTTAGCCTTACCACAGGATATGTGCCCAAGGAGTGGCGTACGGCAACTGTGGTCCCACTCCACAAAGGTGGTGCCTCTACGGACCCTGGTAATTACCGCCCCATAAGCTTAACAAGCCTGGTCTGCAAAGCTATGGAGAGGATCATAATGGAACTCATAAACAAGGACATAGGGGACTTGCAGACCTTGGACCCAACCCAGTTTGGCTTTGTCAAGGGCAGATCTTGCCTTTTGAACCTGGTCGACTTCTTCAAAACAGTTACCAAGGCCATTGATGAGGGAAAGGCAGTCCATACAGCCTACCTTGACCTTGCAAAAGCTTTTGACACAATACCCCACTCGGGGTATCATAGAGAAACTTACCAGCTTAAATGTAAACCCATATGTCACAAGATGGGTTGCAAACTGGCTAAAGGACAGAACCCACAGGGTTAGAGTTGCTGGAGCCATGTCAGACTCCAAGCCAGTTACAAGTGGTGTCCCACAGGGCTCAGTCCTTGGCCCCCTATTGTTCGGCATCTACTTCTCAGAAGTACAGGCAAACATAGGAGGACTATGGCTGGCAAAGTTTGCAGATGACTGCAAACTGGGTGCCATAATGGATAGTACATCGGACACAGACATCCTTCAGAGGGGTCTCACGGAAACTGATAGCTGGTGCCAGAGCCATGGCCTGAAGCTAAATGCAAAAAAGTGTATAGTCATACCCTTCGGGAAAAACAAGGTATCCCCAAGCTACCATATAGGTGGCAACCCACTAAGCACAGAAGAGGTTATCAGGGACCTGGGTACCCAGGTTGACAGTGGCCTCTCGTTTGACACTCACGTTGCTAAAGTGGTTCAAAAGACCTTCTACATTGCCCATCTGATCATGAAGGGATTCATATCCAGATCAAGTGAGGTCATTGTTCCCCTGTACTCTTCACTTATCAGACCAATGATCGAGTACAATGCCCCATTCTGGATGTATCTCACCCGACACCTGCAGCAATTGGAGAGACCCCAAAAGTTCCTCATCAAAAGGATAAAGGGACTCCAAAACCTGTCAAATACTGCCAGACTGAAGAAACTCCAACTCTATTCAGTTGCATACCGTCTGCTCAGAGGTGACCTGTGCCTGACATACAAGGCCATGACCAACCCGGAATTAATGGACATGCTCCACCTAAAAAAATCCAAATCCACCAGAACCACTAGAGCAAGCGACTTAAACCTTAGCACAGATATAAATAGGACATGCTGGAGGGATAGATTTGTCACCCAGAGACTCCCTATGCTGTGGAATAAAATCCCGGTCCATGTGAGGCAGAGCACCTCGCTGGCTCTGTTCAAGAGAAATCTTGACCGGTGGATGGGAGATCGTAGGTTTACCCTGGGAATCATCTCTGTTTCACTGCTGGACAGAGGCACAACAAACTAATGGGCACATTATTTCTAACATAAGGGGTGGCGTAAGCCACATAGCTTTGGGCTAGGCTTATAAATGCCTTAAGGCAGATAGCCTAGTATAAACCTATGAACCTATGAACCTATGAACCAAATCACAAATGGCCGAACATACTTACGCGAAAATGCTGTTCAATGAAGCAGCATTTTTCTGTAAGTATGCTGTTGTGGAGGCCATACTACAGTGCAGATAAGGGAAGATTCCCTTTTCCCCACTGTAGTGCGGTCTTGGAGTGAGAATATTAAAGTAGGGGTGTGTGGGGATCACAGGCCCCCACATGGGTGGTAAATGCTTTTTTCTTTTTTTTTGACACATTTTAATGAAAGTGCTTTTTTGGTAAAAGCACTTTCATTAAAATGTGTTTGGTGATGTTGAGTTTGACTATTGCAGCTTTGTTCAATAGTCCTAGACCCCTCAGAACATACCATTCCCTTAGTCTGAGACAGTCCTTCAGCACATGCCCCACCTAGGCCTTCAGTATAGCACTTATTCAGGAGATGCCACTCCGATTCTATCAGCATGTCACTCTCTTAGCACATGCCCCTCCCATTCCCTCACTATATCACTCCCTGAGCACATCCCGCTCCTATTCCCACAGCATGTTACTCCCTCAGCACATGCCACTCCCATTCCTGCAGCATGTCATTCTCTTAGCACATGCCCCTCCCATTCCCTCACTATATCACTCCCTCAGCACATGCCACTCCCATTCCTTCAGCATGTCATTCTCTTATCACATGCCCCTCCCATTCCCTCTCTATATCACTCCCTCAGCACATGCCACTCCCATTCACTCAGCATGTCACTGCCTCAGCACATGCCACGCCCATTCCCTCAGTATATCACTTCCTGAGCACATGCCACTCCCATTCCTTCAGTATGTCAATCCCTCAGCACATGCCACTCCCATTCCCTCAGTATATCACTTCCTGAGCACATGCCACTCTCATTCCCTCAGTATATCACTTCCTGAGCACATGCCACTCTCATTCCTGCAGCATGTCATTCTCTTAGCACATGCCGCTCCCATTATCTCAGCATGTCATTCTCTTAGCACATGCCACTCTTACTCCCATTTACTCAGCATGTCACTGCCTCAGCACATGCCACTCCCATTCCCTCAGTATGTCACTCCCTCAGCACATGCCACTCCCATTCCCTCAGTATATCACTTCCTGAGCACATGCCACTCTCATTCCTGCAGCATGTCATTCTCTTAGCACATGCCACTTCCATTCCCTCAGCATGTCACTGTCTCAGAACATACCACTTCCTTAGACTGTGACAGACCCTCAGCACATGCCCCACCCATTCCTTCAGTATATCACTCCCTCAGCACGTGCTGCTCCCATTATCTCAGCATGTCATTCTATTAGCACATGCCACTCTCAGTCCTATTCACTCAGCATGTCACTCCCTCAGCACATGCCCCTCCCACTCCCACAGCATGTCACTTCCTCATCCCGTGCCATTGCATACTGAGATAAGCCTTCTCCAGCTCCACAAAGTATAGGGACCCTGGACTTGAAAATTCATCCAACTCTGTCACACCATTATGCAGGGCAGAAGAGCTGACCTACTTCTTTATACAGTAAACAATATCTGCATTGTTCCTCCTGAATGAGAAATTCAGCTGATAATCCACTTCTCCATCCCAGTGCACTGGCAATGACTTTTCCAGAGAGAATGAGTATAATGTCCCTGTTGTTTCAGCGCATCCTCACATCTCCTTTCATAAAAATAAGGACCACTACTTCACTTTGCCATTTGCAAGGGCCTTGACTGCCATCTGCTCAACATTGTCTTTTGAACATTGAATAGATATATTAACTGCACTGCCCTTACTGAGGCCTACTATATTCTGACATGTTTACAACAGAGTGCAGAATTAGATCGCTTATAGTATCGTTAATACTCATTAATGTAGGTGAAGTTTGCTTTGCAACTGCCACAAATAGAAATATTCTGTTTCTTTCATGTCATCTTCCCCATATGTAATGTAACACAGTTATGTTGTATGCATACAAACACCACAGCTAAAGTGGTACTGTGTAATGCAGACATAAAACTCAAACTATGACCCAGTCATCACAAGCTACTTTAGTGGCTCTGGAGCGGAAAGGACTGAGCATGACAGACTAGAAGTGCTCCATAAATATGAGGCATTCTTGCTATCATTGCCTGATATGTTCTTTGTAGCTTAATGTTTAATGTTTTCATTAGTAATGTCTGCCTAAGTGAGTCAGAGTCCTGTCAGAATAGTATCACTTCTGATTCCTCCACATCAGCATTCCTGATGGTGTCACTTCTGAGTCCTCTACATCAGCATTCCTGCTGGTATCACTTCTGAGTCCTCCACATCAGCATTCCTGCTGGTATCACTTCTGAGACATCCACATCAGCATTCCTGGTATCACTTCTGAGTCCTCCACATCAGCATTCCTGATGGTATTACTTCTGAGTACTCCACATCAGCATTCCTGCTGGTATCACTTCTGAGTCCTCCACATCAGCATTCCTGGTATCACTTCTGAGTTATCCACATCAGCATTCCTGCTGGTATCACTTCCGAGTCATCCACATCAACATTCCTGATGGTATCACTTCTGAGTCCTCCACATCAGCATTTCTGATGGCATCCCTTCTGAGTCCTCCACATCTGCATTCCTGGTATCACTTCTGAGTACTCCACATCAGCATTCTTGCTAGTATCACTTCTGAGTCCTCCACATCAGCATTCCTGGTATCACTTCTGAGTCCTCCACATCAGCATTCCTGATGATATCGATTCTGATTCCTCCACATCAGCATTCTTGCTAGTATCACTTCTGAGTCCTCCACATCAGCATTGCTGGTATCACTTCTGAGTCCTCCACATCAGCATTCCTGACAGTAGCACTTCTGAGTTGTCCACAGCAGCATTCCTGCTGGTATCACTTCTGAGTCCTCCACATCAACATTCCTGATGGCATCACTTCTGAGTCCTCCACATCAGCATTCCTGATGACATCCCTTCTGAGTCCTCCACATCAGCATTCCTGGTATCACTTCTGAGTACTCCACATCAACATTCCTGCTGGTATCACTTCTGAGTCCTCCACATCAGCATTCCTCGTATCACTTCTGAGTCCTCCACATCAGCATTCTTGATGGTATCACTTCTGAGTCATCCACATCAGCATTCCTGCTGGTATCACTTCTGAGCCTCCACATCAGCATTTACTGATGGTATCACTTATGAGTCTTCCACATCAGCATTCCTGCAGGTATCACTTCTGAGTCCTCCACATCAGCATTCCTAGGATCACTTCTGAGTCCTCCACATCAGCATCCTTAATGGTATCACTTCTGAGTCATCTACATCAGCATTCCTGCTGGCATCACTTCTGAGTCCTCCACATCAGTATTCCTGATGGCATCATGTCTGAGTCCTCCACATCAGCATTCCTGCTGGTATCACTTCTGAGTCCTCCACATCAGCATTCCTGCTGGTACCATTTCTGAGTCCTCCACATCAGCATTCCTGGTATCACTTCTGAGTCCTCCACATCAGCATTCCTGATGGTATCACTTATGAGTAATCCACATCAGCATTCTTGCTGATATCACCACTGAGTCCTCCGCATTAGCATTATTGATGGTATCACTTCTGAGTCCTCCGCATCAGCATTCCTGCGGGTATCACTTCTGAGTCCTCCACATCAGCATCCCTGCTAGTATCACTTCTGAGTCCTCCACATCAGCATTCCTGGTATCACTTCTGAGTCCTCCACATCAGCAATCCTGATGGTATCACTTCTGAGTTCTCCACATCAGCATTCCTGCTGATATCACTTTGGAGTCCTCCACATCAGCATTCCTGGTATCACTTCTGAGTCCTCCGCATCAGCATTCCTGCTGGTATCACTTCTGAGTCCTTCACATCAGCATTCCTGATGGTATCACTTCTGAGTACTCCACATCAGCATTCCTACTGGTATCACTTCTGAGTCCTTCACATCAGCATTCCTGCTGGTATCACTTCTGAGTCCTTCACATCAGCATTCCTGATGGCATCACTTCTGAATCCTCCACATCAGTATTCCTGCTGAGCTGTAGCCTGATGGATTCAGAGGCACATCTGAAATGTGTGATACAGGCAGAAAGTACGAGTTCATAGATAAGTACTACGCTATTAACCCTAGTCAATTATCCTATGTGAAAATCAAGCCCGGCACCTTGTGTCTGCAGGGTAAACACCTTAACCATTACAATGTGGAGGGACCTTAACCATTACACCAACATCCTGCCCAATTATTTTTTTCAAAATTATTTTCAGATAAATTGTTAGCAGAGAACAGATTTTGGAACAATAATGTTAAATGCAGATACATTTAATTACACATTTATGAGCAGTGTTTCTGCAGTTCAGATATTAAAACCCTGTAGGTGCAAATTGATACCTGTATGTAGTCGGACTGCTTGACATCAAGCCTGCCATCACAAAATGTGCAGCGAGAAACACAACATGCAGCTAATGTACTTGAAATGGCATGTGTGGATGTGCATATGCAATGCATATTGCTCAGTGTTTAAGTGATAACATGCAAGCTGCTGCCCTTAGCACATTTTATCTGCAGCTCTAAATAATGCATTAGTAAATAAAAAGGTAGCTAACAACAGTATTTTCTTAAATCAGGAGGCTTTCTTTACATCATTCAAACGCTATTTTGCTATGACCCACCAACACTGTTACAGTACTGTATATGCATTTTTCTTGACAGAATTTGTCAGCATAGCTGCATGGCTATATTAGCTAGTAAGTGCTGTTAATTAGAGACACCTAGTCTCTGATGAATAAATAAATAAATAAATAAATATATATATATATATATATATATATATATATATATATATATATATATATATATAAATGATACATTTTCCTAAAGCTCGTAGTAATTATTCTTACCTTCAAGGTTATTTTATTGTTGTAATGCTTCCTTATGTAGTTTCTAAACAATTGTTTCTTGATTTGCAATCATCTTTACATTTTTCCTGTTATTTTTCATTATGTGATGGTCCTCCTCCTTGGGGAATGCCCTCTGACCTTTGATGTCTTGTTAGATATTCCACTAAAGCTGTCAGTTCAGTGCATGAAAGCAATTCTAAGAACTGGGTTTTTTTTTTTCTAGTGAAAGCAGTGATCTCCAAGTTATTGATTTAACTTCTAATATTGGAATTCTACATCCTTACAAGGATGACCTTTATTTCAGTTCAGCAGAAGATTAGATGACAGTAATGTTGATGTTGATGACATTCCATACTTTAGCAAAATCCTTGTCTAAAATGACTGCTTGGCCATTGATCTTGTATCTTTTCTTGTATTATTATGTCTACTTGGACACATAGACTGTACCATACTCTCTGCCCGTTACAAAATGATATGGATCTTAACTTTGTTAGTGTAAATGCACATTCTGATTATCTTTGAATGATTTTTCATACCATTGTATTTCCAGTATCACAATTTTAATATGTCTGTATACTGACAATTCACAATGCATCTTGTCAATGCTTGTTTTATGTGCCAGCAGGCATTGTTTTCATTTCTCATTATTGTATTCTCAAATGTTTCATTATACTATGTATGTATATTACTTTCTCTCCCTGTATCTTGTGGAGCTTTTCTCCCCAGGCCTCTGATGAAAAGGCTTTTTTCCACCAAGATAGACTTTGTCCATCAACAAAAGCAATAAATAAATAAATAAATAAATAAATAAATAAAATACGTTTGGTAAATTATGAATAGTATGGATTTTGCTAAGATATAATGAATTTCTTTTGCTGATGACTGTTAATATATGCATATATACATATGCATATATATTTTCTGAACTGGTGTATTGTTTACTTTCATTTTGTGATCACACTGTTATCACTGTTGGTTCAGAGTACTGCATTGTTGGTTTTGGTAATTTTTTAGTGGCAGCAGATGTATGGGTACTTGGGCGGTGTTTTTGTTTGGAATAAAGGAAAGGAAATTAATGATGGGTATGGATCTGTTTGAAAATTAGCAGTAAATATGAAATTATAAATAAGTGCTGCAATGATCCTCAGAGAAGCCACACACACACACACACACACACACACACACACACACACACACACACACACACACACACACACAATGTCTTGGGAAAAGGAAAGGAATCTGATACATTGTTTCAGTTGTTCTTAATGTAGAGTGAATAATTTCCTTTTTTGTGATGTATTTATTTCACGGGCTAAAGCATGTTGTTCATCGGTAAGTGTTAGACTAGGTGGCCTTGTGAGTCATTTCAAGCCTAGCTAATTTCTATCAAAGGTGAGAATCAAATCTTGTACCTTGTGTTTTCAAGGTAAATACTTACACTATTATGCCAACCTTCCCACATGAGGAATGGTCTGCTTGTATCAAAATTATATTACCCCAGATGGGACTGAACCCTCAAATCCTTAGTTTCTGAGACCAATGCCTTATCAGTTAGGCCACTGGGGCTGTTTATAAAACAGACTCTCCAACCGCATAATAACAAAGTTCATCTTTGTCCATATTCAAGAGCAATATAGATCCATGGATGCCCACTTTACTTCTAATGGACAGAGGCAGCTTGTAAATGTTGTATCCTATGCATATGTCCCCTCAAATTATCGCTGGTATTATCCCAATTATTCTCATTAGGGATAATATATAATTATCAACCATGGGATAGGTAAGGCCAATCTAAACCAAAATGGGATAAGTTAATTCAGGCACAAAAAGGGAAACTTACTAGGCTTAAAATGACCCACAAGGGCAGCTACCCTAGTACTTACCTAGGAACCTACAGGACAGTATATATAATACAGTTTATAAAGGAACAAAGGCTTTTTCCTCAAACTATTTGGAGGGTGATCGAGAGAAGATGAAATGATAATAGTGCTGGGATTAGATCACAAAGATAGACTGTGATGTGCCCATGGGAGACATGTATGAAGTATGCAGTGGCTTTGTACTAAAGTTGAGGGCGTGTGTTTGTGTGTGTGTGTGTGTGTGTGTGTGTGTGTGTGTGTGTGTGTGTGTGTGTGTGTGTGTGTGTGTGTGTGTGTGTGTGTGTGTGTGTGTGTGTGTGTGTGTGTGTGTGTGTGTGTGTGTGTGTGTGTGTGTGTGTGTGTGTGTGTGTGTGTGTGTGTGTGTGTGTGTGTGTGTGTGTGTGTGTGTGTGTGTGTGTGTGTGTGTGTGTGTGTGTGTGTGTGTGTGTGTGTGTGTGTGTGTGTGTGTGTGTGTGTGTGTGTGTGTGTGTGTGTGTGTGTGTGTGTGTGTGTGTGTGTGTGTGTGTGTGTGTGTGTGTGTGTGTGTGTGTGTGTGTGTGCGTGTGTGAGAGACAACCCAGTCAAGGTCATTCTACAATATTCTGCACAGTATGCCCAGCACAGCTAACATTATATCTTGGCTGCGATGTCTGAAAAAAATACATAAAACAGTAACTATTTTCACAGAAGCAAAATACATAGTTCATAGAATGATACTAGATTAATGGCCCTAGGGCCTTTACAAGCCTAGTCATATAAAAAAACATGTGTACCCTAATTGACCATAGTTAGATGGTTGTTGTTTGCAGAGCAATTCTATGATCAGCACCAGATGTCCCTGTCCATGAAAGATATAGATGTCACCTCTGGGGTACATTTACAGTTATCCATCCAATTGCCATGGTTGCACTTAAATAGGGTCATTGAGGAGCTCTGCTTCACATCAACTGGGAGCTTATTTCAGAGGAGCAGCAATGTTTGGGAGACACATCTGTCTGTCCCACATGTTCTGTTAATGTCACAGGTAGGTTGAGATCCCTGGAGTGACTGACTCTTGTCCCATTTGATTTGTGGATATGCAGCATTTCCATTAGGGTAGAGTCGGAGACTACTCTGTAGGCCAGACACAAGTCACCTCTCAGCAGCTTGTATGATACTGAGTACAGTGACAGGACTGTCAGTCTTAGGTTCATAGGTTCATAGGTAGGTACTAAGCTATCGGCCCAAGGGCCTACGTAAGCCTAGCCAACAAAGTTCCCTGGCTTATACCATCCAATAAAGTTATTTTCCTGTGCCAATGTCGAGCAGAGACATAGAAGTGATCTCCAGGGTGTATTTCCTATTTCCCATCTACTCATCAAGATTTTTTTTGAAGAGTGCTAATGAAGAACTTTGCTTGACATAGATGGGTAGCCTGTTCCAGAGTATGGGAAGACTCTGGGACAGGAATCTATCCCTCCAGCATGTCCTGTTTATTGTGGTGACAAGGTTTAGGTCCCTAGAGCCTGTAGTTCGAAGGGATTGGGATTTCTTTAGGTGCAGCATGTGCAACAGCTCTGGGTTTGACATAGCTTTATATGTTAGGCAGAGATCACCTCGGAGAAGGCGATATGCTATGGAGTAAATCTGGAGTTTTTTGAGACAGTCAGTGTAGGGCATCTGTTTGAGGCCAGTAATCCTCTTTGTGAGGTACTTCTGTGGCATTTCCAGCTGTTGCAGATGTCTTGTGAGGTACATTCCAAAAGGGGTGCTATACTCTATAATGGGTCTAATGAGTGTCGAGTAGACAGGAACAATGACCTCTTTTTTTCTGGATGAGAACCTTTTTATGATGAGGTGTGCCACGTAGAAGGACTTCCTGACTACTGTGGCAATGTGACTATCAAAGGAGAGACTACTGTCCACCTGGGTCCCAAGGTCACTTATCACGCATTCGGTGTTAAGTAGATTGCTGCCTATGTGGTAGTTCATGGGTACAGAGTTTTTACCAAAGGGGATGACACTGCACTTTTTGGCATTGAGCTTGAGGCCATGGCTCTGACACCAGGCATCTGTCTCAGTGAGGCCCTTCTGTAGGATGTCCAGAATGTCTTTCCATGTAGGTCATATTTTGGAGGCCTTGAATTCTATTGGTTAGAAACCTCTGTGGTTTCTCCAACTGCTGCAGATGAAGTACATACAGAAAGGAGAGTTTTACTCAATTAGTGGTCTGATAAGGGTCAAGTATAGCAGAGTTATGACCTCCTTGGTCTTGAATGTGATGCCCTTATTTATGAGATGTGCAGTGTAGAAAACTTTCCTTACTACTATTGACACATGGTGATTTAAGATCAACCTGTGATCCCAAGTCTGACGCCACTGGGTTTAAGATGGGGGGGTGCTATCTATATTGTAATTAGCAGGGACTACTTCTTTGCCAAAGGGGATAATGAGGCATTTCTTTGCATTTAGTTTTCGGCTGTGGCTTTGGCACCAATCATTTGCCTGTGTCAGTCCCTTCTGTAATATGTTGACATTGTTGGGGGACTCTATATTTACGCCCATTTTTAAGTCATCTGCAAACATGGTAAGCCACAGGCCATCTACTTTTGTCTGGACTTCAGAGAACTAGATTCCAAACAGTAGAGGGCCCAGTACAGATCCTTGTGATACACCACTGTTAACTGGTCTAGTGGTGGAAGTGGAGTCCCCAACTTTGACAGTGTACATTCTATTGGTGAGCCAGTTGGCTACCCATCTAGTGACATATGGGTTAAACCCCAGCTGCAAGAGTTTCTCAATGATCCCTGAGTGGTGAATTGTATCAAACACCTTGGCTAAACCAAGATAGGTGGGATGTACTGCTTTCCCCTCGTCCAGTGCTTTGGTGGCATTCTCAAAAAAGTCCAGAATGTTTAATAAGCAAGATCTACCCTTGACAAAACTAAACTGGGTCAGGTCAAGAGTTTGAAGGTTGCCTATGTCCTGGTTGATAAGTACATGATGATCCTTTCCATGGATTTGCAGATAAGGCTAGTCAGACTAATGGATCTATAGTTCCCAGGGTCAGTTGATGGACCCCCTTTGTGCAAGGAGATTACTGTTGCTGTTCTGCACTCCACCTTCACAAAAAAACAGTGCTCGGGCTGTTGTTAAAGATTCTGCCAGCAGGACAGCAAAAACTTAACACGACCTTCTTGAAAAGTAGTGCCATATAAAACAGTAATATACCCAGTGCATTATTAATTAGATTACAAAACTGAATGTGAATGTATTTACAGTGATATAAAATAGTAATATACCCAGTAGATTATTAATTAGATTACAAAACTGAATGTGAATGTATTTACAGTGATATAAAATAGTAATATACCCAGTGCATTATTAATTAGATTACAAAACTGAATGTGAATGTATTTACAGTGATATAAAATAGTAATATACCCAGTGCATTATTAATTAGATTACAAAACTGAATGTGAATGTATTTACAGTGATATAAAATAGTAATATACCCAGTGCATTATTAATTAGGTTACAAAATTGAATGTGAATGTATTTACAGTGATATAAAATAGTAATATACCCAGTGCATTATTAATTAGGTTACAAAACTGAATGTGAATGTATTTACAGTGATATAAAATAGTAATATACCCAGTGCATTATTAATTAGATTACAAAACTGAATGTGAACGTATTTACAGTGATATAAAAGTAATATACCCAGTGCATTATTAATTAGATTACAAAACTGAATGTGAATGTAGTTACAGTGATATAAAATAGTAATATACCCAGTGCATTATTAATTAGATTACAAAACTGAATGTGAGCGTATTTACAGTGATATAAAACAGTAATATACCCAGTGCATTATTACTTAGATTACAAAACTGAATGTGAACGTATTTACAGTGATATAAAATAGTAATATACCCAGTGCATTATTAATTAGATTACAAAACTGAATGTGAATGTAGTTACAGTGATATAAAATAGTAATATACCCAGTGCATTATTAATTAGATTACAAAACTGAATGTGAACGTATTTACAGTGATATAAAACAGTAATATACCCAGTGCATTATTAATTAGATTACAAAACTGAATGTGAATGTAGTTACAGTGATATAAAATAGTAATATACCCAGTGCATTATTAATTAGATTACAAAACTGAATGTGAATGTAGTTACAGTGATATAAAACAATAATATACCCAGTGCATTATTAATTAGGTTACAAAACTGAATGTGCATGTAGTTACAGTGATATAAAACAGTAATATACCCAGTGCATTATTAATTAGGTTACAAAACTGAATGTGCATGTAGTTACAGTGATATAAAATAGTAATATACCCAGTGCATTATTAACTAGATTACAAAACTGAATGTGAATGTATTTACAGTGATATAAAATAGTAATATACCCAGTGCATTATTAATTAGATTACAAAACTGAATGTGAACGTATTTACAGTGATATAAAATAGTAATATACCCAGTGCATTATTAATTAGATTACAAAACTGAATGTGAACGTATTTACAGTGATATAAAATAGTAATATACCCAGTGCATTATTAATTAGATTACAAAACTGAATGTGAATGTAGTTACAGTGATATAAAATAGTAATATACCCAGTGCATTATTAATTAGATTACAAAACTGAATGTGAATGTAGTTACAGTGATATAAAATAGTAATATACCCTGTGCATTATTAATTAGATTACAAAACTGAATGTGAACGTATTTACAGTGATATAAAATAGTAATATACCCAGTGCATTATTAATTAGATTACAAAACTGAATGTGAACGTATTTACAGTGATATAAAACAGTAATATACCCAGTGCATTATTACTTAGATTACAAAACTGAATGTGAATGTAGTTACAGTGATATAAAATAGTAATATACCCAGTGCATTATTAATTAGATTACAAAACTGAATGTGAATGTAGTTACAGTGATATAAAATAGTAATATACCCAGTGCATTATTAATTAGATTACAAAACTGAATGTGAACGTATTTACAGTGATATAAAACAGTAATATACCCAGTGCATTATTAATTAGATTACAAAACTGAATGTGAACGTATTTACAGTGATATAAAATAGTAATATACCCAGTGCATTATTAATTAGATTACAAAACTGAATGTGAATGTAGTTACAGTGATATAAAACAGTAATATACCCAGTGCATTATTAATTAGGTTACAAAACTGAATGTGAATGTAGTTACAGTGATATAAAACAGTAATATACCCAGTGCATTATTAATTAGGTTACAAAACTGAATGTGAATGTAGTTACAGTGATATAAAATAGTAATATACCCAGTGCATTATTAATTAGATTACAAAACTGAATGTGAATGTATTTACAGTGATATAAAATAGTAATATACCCAGTGCATTATTAATTAGATTACAAAACTGAATGTGAACATATTTACAGTGATATAAAATAGTAATATACCCAGTGCATTATCAATTAGGTTACAAAACTGAATGTGAACGTATTTACAGTGATATAAAATAGTAATATACCCAGTGCATTATTAATTAGGTTACAAAACTGAATGTGAATGTATTTACAGTGATATAAAACAGTAATATACCCAGTGCATTATTAATTAGATTACAAAACTGAATGTGAATGTATTTACAGTGATATAAAACAGTAATATACCCAGTGCATTATTAATTAGGTTACAAAACTGAATGTGAATGTAGTTACAGTGATATAAAACAGTAATATACCCAGTGCATTATTAATTAGATTACAAAACTGAATATGAATGTAGTTACAGTGATATAAAATAGTAATATACCCAGTGCATTATTAATTAGATTACAAAACTGAATGTGAATGTAGTTACAGTGATATAAAATAGTAATATACCCAGTGCATTATTAATTAGATTACAAAACTGAATGTGAATGTAGTTACAATGATATAAAATAGTAATATACCCAGTGCATTATTAATTAGATTACAAAACTGAATGTGAATGTAGTTACAGTGATATAAAATAGTAATATACCCAGTGCATTATTAATTAGATTACAAAACTGAATGTGAATGTAGTTACAGTGATATAAAATAGTAATATACCCAGTGCATTATTAATTAGATTACAAAACTGAATGTGAATGTATTTACAGTGTTTTTTTTTCCCTGTCACAATTGAAGCCCAGGAAAAGTTGATTAATTCTCTAAAAAAGCCTGCTGTGCTTCAATATTTCCAGATCTACTCAAGCATTGTTACCTTAACATGACATCATGCTGGAATGCTGGAGTTTTGTGAATACCAAGGAAACGCTGCCTTGATAGGTTTAGCTAGAAAAACAAATAATTCAACCAATGAAGCACACAAAGCAGTTGTCACTATGGTAAGTGATAGTGATATTCCAATGCATGCAAAACAAAACCAGAATACTTAAACAAGTGTGACAAATCATTTTAAGAACAAAATTAGAAACAAGGGAAACAGAATGGCATACAAGAAGCTCACCTATATGATTGCTATGTGGACATAAAGATGCAGGGAAAATAGCAAGTAGGTACATTCATGACAATATTTACACGTGGATAACCTGCACATTGGTCACAATTATATTGAATAAGGTATCTGATGAATTTGCTGAATTTCTTTGCCAGTAATTCCCAAATATTAAAACCATTTCCTTTGGGCCACCATTTCCTTTCCCCTGTGCTGACTGACTTGACACTCAGCCTGGTACATAAAATGACCAATCTGATAAAACTCCTGGATTTGCAGAGGGGTTGGACTCTTCCAATGACTGTGAATGCATTTTTTGGCAGCCAATATCAAAATATGAAAACAAGATTTGGATACACTGGGTGTAAAGCTTAGACTTCTAGACTTATTTTCTCTGTGTCTGTTAGTTAATGTAATTTCCCTAACTGTCCCCACAATTCTTTCCAAAAGCTATCAATGCCCATTCCAGTACTATGTGTCCCCAAGTGGCTATCTAATCACTGGAGCAGGGGTGCCAACAGAAAGAGTAAGGAGAAGCTGATGGAGACACTGCCTCAAAAAATTCTCCATTTAGAAGACAATGCACTTAATTTAGGGAGATTCCTTATAGAAGAAAGCCAGTCCCCTGTCAGATGTTCCCTTTCGCCCATCCTGTACATAACGTGAAAAAGCTGTGCATGGTACAAAACAGTCAAGACACAGTGCCGCATACTATTTACATAGTGACTATGCCTCAATGTGGAGTTGGATGTTGGCTAAAATTTTATCCAACACCTTTAAGCCTTTTTTATTCAGTGCCAAAATAACAAACCTAGCAACATAGCAAACAAAACCCAAAGAAACCTAAAGGTGTTACTGCTCAGTGCTAGGAGCATTAACAATAAACTCCACACCCTACAACCTCTCCTCACTCTGGAGAATATAGACATCTGTGCTGTTACGGAGATATGATTTAAAGCTACAGAAAGTAGTGCAAGGCTTCAGTGCCTTCCACACATTTAGACCATCAACTGCAAAGACAGGGATTAAAGGTGGAGGGCTCTCAATCTATATTAGCAACAAGCATAACTTTATATTGGTTAAACAAGACAATGCCCTGGAATTTATCCAAGTGTAAATCACCATAGACAAAGTCCCATACCATGCTCTAGCACGTTATAGGTCACCATCCATACAATATCCAAATGAGCTATAGGTCACCATCCATATCATGTCCTAGCGAGCTATAGGTCACCGTCCATACCATATCCAAATGAGCTATAGGTCACCATCCATACCATATCCTAGTGAGTTATAGATCACTATCCATACCATATCCTAGCAAACTATAGATCACCATCCATACCATATCCTAGCAAGCTATAGGTCAACATCCATACCATATCCTAGTGAGCTATAGATCACCATCCATGCCATATCCTAGCATGCTATAGATCACCATCCAGACCATATCCTAGTGAGCTATAGATCACCATCCATACCATATCCTAACAAGCTATATATCACCATCCATATCATATCCTAGCAAGCTATAGGTCAACATCCATACCATATCCAAGTGAGCTATAGGTCACCATCCATACCATATCCTAGTGAGCTATAGAACACCATCCATACCATATCCTAGTGAGCTATAGATCACCATCCATACCATAACCTAATGAGTTATAGAACACCATCCATACCATATCGTTGTGAGCTATAGAACACCATCCATATCATATCCTAGAAAGCTATAGATCACCATCCATGCCATATCCTAGCAAGCTATAGCTCAACATCCATACCATATCCTAGCGAGCTATAGGTCACCATCCATATCACATTCTAGTGAGCTATAGGTCACCATCCATACCATATCCTAGTGAGCTATAGAACACCATCTATACCATATCCTAACAAGCTATAGGTCAACATCTAAGCCCAAGAAACCATTAACTCATATCTAGACCTTCTGGAGGTACCAAACAACCAATCAAATACCATTTTCATGGGAAACTTTAACTACCCCTCTAAGACTGGGAAACATACACTGCCTCCAACTTTGAGGCACAATGTTTTCTTGACTTTATTAATACATATACCCCTGACCAGATAGTTCACACTTCAACCGGAGGCTCAGACATACTGAATTTAGTACTCATCAATATGGAAGAGTGCTGCAACCCCCCCTGTGTCATGATGTCTCTGGTAAGGTCGGACCACAACGTTTCCTCCTTTGAAATAAAAATCCACCTAGAAAACCCAGCTAAATCTGTAGCAGTTAGGAGCGATTCTAAAGCAGGTACATACCTAGTAAGTGACATTTGTGCCAAAATTCAATGCCCTTCAAACCCGGAGTTTACATCACCCTATGCAGAATTGTTCTCAGAAACTCTGTGCAACCATGTAAGTTGGATGCATAGAGGATGATGTACCCTCTAGAAGTAAGCCCATAACAAATACCAAAACCAAATGACACTGCTGGAATCCAAACCTTAACAGGGATGTATTACACAAGGAAAAAAGTCATGGCCTGAATAAGAAAGAGCAGCTTTCATAGTGATAAGAGCTCACAGATTAAATGAAACAGGAAACTAAGATGACTAAATAAATCCAGTAAGGCCAGTTATAAGGTCAGAATTGCATTATATGCAAAGGAAAACCACAAGGCCTTCTACAGCTGTGTCTGAAATCTTAAAGGTAACACACAAAAGTGTGCCAAACTGGTAGTAAATGGTACCAGACTCACTGAGTACAGTGACATAGTGAATATGCTGACTGACAAATTCAACTCTAACTTCACCTCCATTCTCCCCAACTACCCCCTGTTAAATGGGTCTATATTATAACATTGAAGTTCTTTAACATCAAATGTTATAATGTCGAACCCCAAACACCGAAATCTGAAAACATCGAACAGTCAGAATAGCAAATTTTTTCCCAGGGAAAAAATCACTAATCCAAGAAACATACACACAACACAAACACACACAAAAAAACAGCAATCCACACACATACACTTAAAATCCTACACCTAAACCAACTAAAATTTACATACACTACTAGCTATCCACTTCCCTTAACTCAACCCTAACCCTAAGGTCCGTCACTATCGCACACTCACCTCACCAGCTCCCTAACCCTAACTTACCTAACCCACCCCCTAACCCTAACCTACACACAACCGCACACTTCCCTGACCCACGCCCTAACCCTAACTCACCTAACCCACCCCCTAACACTATCCTACATACAGTCGCACACTTACCTGACCTGTGCCCTAACCCTAACATCCACACAACCGCACACTTACCTGACCCGCTCCCTAACCCTAGCTCACCTAACCCACCCCCTAACCCTAACCTACACACAATCGCACACTAACCTGAACCCGACGTGTAATGTTCCAACATATCAAATGCTGAAAACAGCAAAGCCACAGCAACAGCCCACCCTGGGAAAGAATTCAGTGTCCTGCACCTTCGCTGTTTTCAGCGTTCGACATTACAGGCTCAATATTATAACATTCGATGTTTATAAAATTCAATGTTACAATATAGACCCCTGTGAAATCCCTTCTAGCACACCCCCCAACTAACAGCAGAGAGCAGGATATGGTGGCACTCGCTAAGGCCAAAGACACTGCCTCAATAGACTCCAACAATATCCCCAGTTGCCTTCTGAATAGTATAAAACCTTATCTATCAGGATCACTTGAGACACTTTTCAACAGCTTCAAAACAGGCTACATACCACTTGAATGGAGGACTGCAACAATTACACATCTATACAATCAACCATCCACAGAAACTACAGACCCATCAGTCTGAGTCGTTTAATATGCAAAGTCATGGAATGAATTATCATGGAAATGATCGATGAAGGCATTGACAACCTACAGACACAGGATCCATCCCAGTTTGGCTTTGTCAGTGGAAGGTCTTGCTTGCTTAACTTGGCAGACTTCTTTGAGAGAGTTGCCAAGGCAATGTGTGGGGGAAAAATGGTGCATACCACCTACCTTGACCTAGCAAATGCATTTGATGCAACACCCCTCTCAGCTGCCACTGACAAACTCACTAAACTAGACATAAATCCTTACATAACTCACTGGATTTCCAGGTGGCAGACTGGATCCAAGAAGTCAAGATTGGTGAGACCACCCTTACCAAGAGATTGGTTAACAGCAGAGTATCCTAGGACTTCATGTTGGGACCACTCCTGTTTGGCATCTACTTCTCAGGGATCAAGGACAATATCTAGGGCATTGTGTAAATGGAGTGCTATCATAGATTCCCTCAATGACATCAGCATCAAGCAAGAGGATCTTAAAAAGACAAATGACCGGTGTCAAAGCCACAGATTAAACTCAAGAAGTGCATTATAGTGCCTTTTGGGAAAACATCCAACCAGGTTAATTATTCCATCAAAAAATCAACCCTAAAAGTTGACCCGGTACTTAGGGATCTGGGAATACATATGGATAATAATCTGTCTTTTGATCAACACTTAGCCAAGGTTGTAAGAAAACCATTCTATGCCCCCCAACTTTTAATTAAGGATCTGGCATCCAGGTCCAAGGAAGTTATAGTACCACTTTCCTCGGCCCTTATCAGATCCATCATTAAGACTGAGTGTAATGCCCCCATTCAAGATGCACCAGACCAGCCATATGCAACAGTTGGGATGCCCACAAAGGTTGCTCATCAAGAGAATCCAGGGCATTAACACACTGTCGGACTCAGATCATTTTTAGGCCCTGTCTCTCTACTCTGTCTCCTACAGGTTACTAAGAGGCAAGCTATGTCTGGCATATGAGGCATCCTTGGATCAAGCCCTGATGGATCTCTTGCACATCTGTAAAATGAATGGCACACAAAACACTAGAGCCAGGAACTTAAACTTTGCTTGCAACATTTTATTTATTTATTTATTTAATGTTTGTTTACTGGGAATGTCCAACTAGGACAGAAACCATTTTCAGTGGAGGCCTGAGGAGAAATGCTCCAGATGCATGTCTTTGGAACATAAATGGAACATGCTGGCAAGACTGATATATGGTTCGAAGGATCCCCTTACTATAAAATAGGCTCTCCATACATGTAAAGCAGAGTTCATCCCAGAACTTAGTCACAGGATCATAGGATCATAGAAAGTTACTAGGCTATTGACCCTGAGGCTCTTATAAGCCTAGCCAGGAGTTTAACCCATGCTTAGGCAAGTCAGCATCCAATGCCCCTGTCCAGCAGGGACACAGATGGAATCCCAGGGATGTATTTTCTGTTTTCCATCCAGTTATCCAAGTTGCACTTAAAAAGGGGTAAAAAGGTATTCTGCTTGACATGGAGAGGGAGTCTATTCCACAGATGAGGGAGTCTCTGGGAAACAAATCTGTCCCTCCAACAAGTCCTATTGATGTCACATACCAGGTTAAGGCTGTGCATGTGGGTTACTTGAGAGGATCTTGACTTGCGGATATGCAGCAGTCCCATCAAGGCAGGGTCCAAGATCACCTTGTATGCCAGACAGAGATCACTTCTGAGGAGTCTGTATGAAATGATGTAGGGGGATAAGGCTTTTAGCCTATCTGTGTATGGTATATTTTTGAGGCCCTGGATTCTCCTGGTGAGGAACTGCTGTGGTCTCTCCAGCTGCTGCATGTGCTTTGTGAGGTACCTGCTGAACAGGGCATTGTACTCAATAATGGGCCTTATAAGGGAAGAATACAGGGATGTTATAATCTCCTTGTCCCTGGATGAGAGACTCTTACTTATGAGGTGGGCCGTGTAGAAAGCTTTCCATACAAAGGAAACAACATGGCAGTCAAAAGTCAATTTGCTATCAACCTGGGTATCCAAATCCCTCGTGACTGATTGTGTGCTTAGGACATTGTTAATAATGTGATAAGTTGTGGGGATGTCACTCTTCCCAAAGGGGACATCTTGAGTCAGATCTGGGGGCCGGTAGCTATAATTTGCACATGGTTCTTTTCAATGGTTAACTGCACCTTGAGTGTCTCCTGTGTGTCGTACTGTTTGACAAGCCTGGAAGTGTTTATGTCTTTTATATATATTGAAACTACACCTCCTTTGGCTTTACTGTCCACAGTTTGGGGTCTGAATGTATGATAGGATGAGTAACCAGGTAAGGCTGGGGTCCTCTCCGAGGCTTTGAACCAGGTTTTTCTGACTGCGCAGGTGTCAGCATTTTCCAGGGTTAAGAATGCTTGCAATGAGTGCAGTTTCATGTTTAGACTACTAGTGTTTAGCAGCATGACGTTTAATTTGGGTTTTGTTGAAATTTTTATGTTGGTAGTTTTAACCTCATCACTTTTCCTAAAAATTGCACTGTAGGGGAGGCAAGATCCTTTGCCAGAATCCTGAAGCCCAAGTGAGACAGATACTGACCATCTCTGGCAAAAAAATCATGGTCTGTTGATCATATCTTCCCAGGTTATCAAGTACTGGTTCCCACTGGAATGACACCAGCAACTAAGCCAATTGTTAAAGTCAATAATTTTCTGTTTGTACTGAGGCATCATTCTGGGTGACGGTAGAATGCTGCTTAAGGCTAGGGACATACCTGCCTGGGACACATATTCAGTGAGTTCAGTCATGTCTCATTTCATATATTCCAGGATGGTACATTCAAACATAATCTTGATCACTGGATAGGAGATTGTAAATTCATAAATTCGACCTGAATCAGCTCTCTAGAATCAGCGAACTTTAATGGACCAGCGTCAGTAGAAAACAGCCCCAGTACACTTAAGCAGATGAACCAGCTTAAAAAACAAAAGCTATTAAAGGCAATAGCTGTTAAAAACATAAAATACAATTAAACAACCAAATTCATCTCTGGTCTTCCCCTATGACTTGGATGGTCAGAGGCTGACAGTAAATATTTCATAACTAACATACCCAACCCCCCACCACAAAACCTCAAGCATTATCCTAATTAACATACTCCTCCATATAAATGCACAAGGTGCATGGGAACATGACTGGTTTGGGTTGCACTGCTTGGCTTTTCAAGCCCTTTGTGGTCATTAGCCTATTATATACCTATGAACGTCTGTCATTGTCCATATCATTAACTTTACCCAAGCGGCACTATAAGTTTGTTTTATTAACTTTTTATGGTTGGACCATGTTCATAGGGTCATAGGTTCATAGGTAGTACTAGGCTAGCTGCCATTGTGAGCCATTTTAAGCCGAGTCATTTTCCCTATTGTGCTTGAAATAACATATCCCATTTGTTTATTTATTGGCCTTACCTATTCCATGGTTGATAATTATATATTACCCCTAATGAAAATAACTGGGATCATGTCATAGATTATTTGAGGAGACCCATGTTTGAAATAAAGCATTTAGGAGTAGTATCTGTCCATTAGTAGTACTGGGGGCAATCCTAGAGTACATTTTCTGTTTCACATCCATAGATCTAAGTTGTGCTTGAATATGGACAGGGATGAACTTTGTTTTATGTGGATGAAAAGCATGTTCCAGAGCAGATGTATCTTCTGCTCATATCTCATTATATCTCTAGAACCATGATTATTACTAAAGAAGTATAAATAAATGGTGCATTGTTCAACAAAAAAAAATCTTTACAGCAGTGACATTTATTTGATTCTAGGTCTTAATATGGATTTTATAAATATCAGTAACTATAGTAACTATTAATTTTTGTACTTGCTGTAACTACATTTGACTACCTCAGTAGCCAATGATCTGCAGCTATACTGTGATGGGTGTTGACATGAAAGGAGATACTGTCAGCTCAGCTATCTGGAATTTTGTAAATAATAATATGTCATTTGTGAATATTAACATGATTTATAAAAAAGTGTAACAAAAGGCAATACTGCCAGCCAAGCTGTCTTGGAATTTTATAAATAATTATGTGTCATTTGTGAATATTAACATGATTTATATAAAAGTATAACAAATGGAGATACTACCAGCACAGCTGTCTGGAATTTTGTAAATGGTTATGTGTCATTTGTGAATGTTAACATGCTTCATGTAGAATGCTTATGTTACAAATGTATTAGAACTGTATGCTATGTGTATATCAAATTGCTGGTACAGAAGTGCATGTTGAAAAGGTTTGCAAAGTACTGAGCTTAAAATGTAACCACAGGGTACCCTACTGGAAAAGAACAGAAATGTGCATACAGTACTGTAACTGTTTAGATGTATATATATATATATTAACAATGGAAACTGGAAAACAAGAGGTTAAATTCTCAACAATAGCTGAAAATTAAATTACTTTATGGCCATGTAATAAAAGGATGTTATCTTAAAGTTTAAGTGCAGTAACAGACACAATGTTTAGAACTAGAGGTTCACTGCATTGTCTTAGAAGTGTTTTTATTGTTTTATGACTTCCAGGATCTGTCTTAGATTTAAAAAAGCAATGTCTATGTATTTTCACAGGTAGATGCTAAATACTACCAGCTGCATCAACCGGGGTTTTACCTGGGATAGAGTCAGATGACAAGAAGTGATGTCATCATCCAAGCTATCCCAGCAGTAATATTTGAAATATTAATTTAAGAACTCTCTAAGACAGACTAAGTATTCTGTATTTTCTTTGACCTGACATCATCAGCTGGAAGACCCATTTACCACATCTGTCTTGTTGCTCTGTAAGTAAGTTAACTAGAGTAGAGTAATTCTCTTAAATTCAGTCAGGAATATAGTGAAGGATAGTTTAGATGTTTTCTTCATTTACTTGAGACTGTCCTGCAATGTTGTTTTAAATATTTCATGTGATTCTGAACTCTGATGTTACTGTGATCATATAATGAGTATTTTCTTGTTCTTTTATTATTTATTATTAAATATATTTAAGCCTATAATTGTGTCTGATATTTATGAGACATATTTAAGTTCTGAGAGTATTTGCATATTTATTTGGTGACACTGTATGGGCCACTCCTGATAGCCTTGCTCTTGGTCAAACTACCATTTGTATTGATAGCAACATTACACAGTAAGATTGGACACTCTTTGTTAAAGGTCTTAAAGTAGCTGATAAGGAGTTGGCTGGTGGTAGTGATAACTACCTTATAGTTTGGACAGAAGGGGGCATAGCTAGTAGACCTGTGCCAGCCTTTCATAGGTGTGTGTGTGTGTGTGTCTGTGTGTGTGTGTGTGTGTGTGTGTGTGTGTGTGTGTGTGTGTGTGTGTGTGTCTGTATAAAACAAATCTCCAAGAGTGTGCGTGTCAGGTACTTGGGCAGGGGCACAAAGGACTGGTTGGACAGAGAGGGCGCTGGTGGTCTTGGCTTGGCCACTCAGCTGAGATCTCAGCTCTATAGCTGTGCCAGTGGGAGTCTTACGAGGGATATGGAGAAGGAGGGAGAAACCAGCCCCAGACTGACTGCTGTCTCTGTGTGCTCTTAAGGGAAATTGCACTTGATGCAGAGAGCTGCATCTGGAAATACTGTATGTGTACTTGTCATCCTCCCAGTGTATATCCCCACTGGTGCTAGTGGTGAAGATTGATGCTCCTTGATTACTGGGCCAGAGATGGGACGTCACAGGTGTTTTTTCATCCATTGACTACCTTAGTAGCCAAAGAACTACAGCTATACTGTCATGGGTATTTTTTTATCTAGCTATCAGCTTCCATACCAGGATAACCAGTTCTACTTGTATTGCATATTTATTGAGCTATTAGTGAAACATGAAAATTATGGAAATATAAATAAATAGTACATAAACATTAAATATTTCTTCAGCTGCACTAGAGGAGAAGTTCAGTATTATTGTTGCTGTGTAGGACATCATGTAGGATTTAAGATGAAATGTGTCCATAGGTTGCAAATTGCGTGCTTTTGCATGTATTATATTAGACATCCAGGACTATCACGTGGGCTAATCATGGAGAATCACCTGAAAATTTCATTAACATTTAATGAGTTAAACACATTTTCCCCCAACCTGGAGTACAACTATTTAAATGTTTCTGTTAATATTTTCTTTAAGTATATATAACTGGCTGTATGGTGATCTAAGGACATGGTTAAAATGGATCCATTTTGTTTATTACATTACCCTGGTCAACAGATTCTAAATAAATACATAAACAAAGTTAATTCACATTTCGTATTACTCTTTAAGTAAACTTCACCATATTTGATATGAGAATGAAATCACATAAATCCATCACCACTATATCATCTGCCCCCATTTGTCTCAGCGAAAACACTATTTTTGATCGCTCAGTAGCAACATCCTACTCTAATCACATATTCTTTGGCATCCCAAATTTACGTTTACCTCATAGAGCTACCTTCCCATTCTATCTCCTGTATTATATTTTTATAGCAGAGTTAGTTTCCTTTCAATGTTTAAACTTTGCAGAATTTAACTTCTTACTAAAGAGACAAATGCCCTTGTTGTGATCTTATATAAACATCATGGAACAAAAACTGCACTCAGTCTTGTTAGCTTGTCAACCATTGGCTCTAAACTGATGGCACTTTTTGGCAAACAGGTCTTAAATACACATATCCTATTGCACCCAAAGGAAAAACATTTCAACCTTCCATTTAAGTGCTGGGTTAATTCTTAGTCTTTGCGGTATTAATGAGAATATATATCAGTGTAGTCTAGCAGTCACATCATCATACTCACATATATTGTTTAATGTAAGAATATGGTAAAAGAAGCAAAGGGGATTCTGTGTATTATTTTTATTTGTATTTGCTTAGTAAGCACATGTGCATATTAATCTATGACAGAATTGTTCAGTCATGATTTTGGATAAGGTTTGAAGTGCATTGAGGAAATCTCATTAGAACACAGAGTAATTTTTTCCTTTGTTGTTAAATAACTTGCATAAGATCTTCATTCTCTTTCTTCCTTTATCTTGTCAAGTGCTAAACTGATGATGAGGTCCGACATGGAAGAGTCCAGCTCTCTAAATTTCGAACTTTCCAGTCACTGTTTTCAATAGGAAATCATTGGCTGTGCTGTTTCTAAACATCAACTGGTATAGATTCATTTGTTTTTATGGATTTACCTTTTCTTCATGTAGGCCTGACTGTGAAGTTGGTATGCAATTTTTTTGGGGTCAGGGCTCCCCTCCCATATGAGGGGATACAAACATTTGCATTTATTTTTTAAGTTCATAGGTAGGTACTAGGCTATCGGCCCAAGGGCCTAGGTAAGCCTAGCCAACAAGGTTTCCTGGCTTACGCCACCCAAGAAAGTTATTTTCCTGTGCCCTTCTCTAGCAGAGCCACAGAAGTGATCCCCGTGGTGTATTTCCTATTTCCCATCCACTTATCAAGATTTTTCTTGAAGAGTGCTAATGAGGAAGTTTGCTTGACATAGATGGGCAGCTTGTTCCAGAGTATGGGAAGTCTCTGGGACAGGAATCTATTCCTCCAGCATGTCCTGTTTATTGTGGTGACAAGGTTTAGGTCCCTAAAGCATGTAGCTAAGAGGGATTGGGATTTCTTTGTAGCATGTCCAACAGCTCTGTGTTTAACATAGCTTTATATGTTAGGCAGAGATCACCTCGGACTAGGTGATATGCTACGGAGTAAAGCTGGAGTGTTTTGAGACAGTCAGTGTAGGGCATCTGTTTGAGGCCAGTAATCCACTTTGTGAGGTACTTCTGTAGCCTTTCCAGCTGCTGCAGATGTCTTGTGAGGTACATTCCAAAAGAGACATTGTACTCTATAATGGGTCTAATGGGTGTCGAGTAGAGGGGAACAATGACCTCTTTTTTTCATAGATGAGAATCCTTTTGTGATGAGGTGTGCCATGTAGAAGGATTTCCTGACTACTGTGGCAATGTGATTATCAAAGGAGAGACTACTGTGCACCTGGGTCCCCAGGTCTCTTATCACACATTGGGTGTTAAGTAGACTGCCGCCTATGTGGTACTTATTGGGTACAGAGTTTTTACCAAAGGGGATGACAATGCACTTTTTGGCATTGAGCTTGAGGCCATGGCTCTGACACCAGACATCTGTCTTGTGAGGCCCTTCTGTAGGATGTCCACATCATTTGTGGACTAAACTATGGCTTCTAGTTTGCAGTGATCTGTGAACTTCATTAGCCAAAGGCCTTCTGTGTTAGCCTGTACTTCAGAGAAGTTCATAGGTTCATAGGTTCATACTAGGCTATCTGCCCTAGGGCATTTATAAGCCTAGCCAGAGTGTGTTTGGCTTTTACCACCCATTTTAAATGAATTTTGCTATGCCCTTTTTCGAGGTTAGTATACTGTGCCTCTGTCTAACAGTGACACAGAAGTGATACCCAGGGTAAACCTACGATCTCCCATCCACTCATCAAGATTCCTCTTGAAGAGAGTCAATGAGGGACTCTGCCTAACCTGGACTGGGATTTTATTCCAGAGTGAAGGGAGCCTCTGGGTTATGAATCTGTCCCTCCAGCACGTCCTATTTATTTCAGTGCTGAGGTTCAAGTCTCTCGAGCGCATAGCTCGATGGGATTTGGATTTTCTAAGGTGCAGCGTGTCCATTAATTCCGAGTTGGACATGGCTTTATACGTCAGGCACAGATCGCCTCTGGGCAGGTGTTATGCCACTGAGTAGAGGTGGAGTTTCTTTAACCGGGCAGCATATGGCATCTGTTTGAGTCCTTTGATCCTCTTGGTGAGGTACTTTTGGGGTCTTTCCAGTTGCTACAGGTGTCTGGTAAGGTACATCCCAAAAGGGGCATTGTACTCAATTATGGGCCTGATGAGGGATGAGTAAAGAGGCACGATGACCTCCCCTGATCTAGATGTGAATCCCTTCATGATTAGGTGGGCTATATAAAATGTTTTTCTAACCACTTTGACCACGTGGTTTTCAAATGAGAGATTGCTATCAACTTGGGTCCCCAGGTCCCTAATTACTTCTTCCTTACTTAATGGATTACCACCTATGTGGTAATTTGTGGGCACTTTGTTTTTGCCAAAGGGGATGACTATACACTTTTTGGCATTTAGCTTGAGGCCATGGCTCTGGCACCATTTGTCTGTTTCTATGAGGCCCTTTTGGAGGATGCTTGTGTCGGCTGGAGAGTCGATTATGGCACCTAGTTTGCAGTCATCTGTGAACTTGGTCAGCCACAGTCCTTCCGTGTTGGCCTGTACCTCCGAGAAATATATACCGAACAAGAGAGGTCCCAGGACTGAGCCTTGTGGGACGCCACTTGTAACTGGTTTGGAGTCTGACATGGCTCCAGCAATTCTAACCATGTGGGTTCTGTCCTTGAGCCAGTTTGCAACCCATCTAGTGACATAGGGGTTTATATTTAAGCTGGTGAGCTTATCTATAATGCCCGAGTGGGGTATTGTATCGAAGGCTTTTGCGAGGTTCAGGTAGGCTGTGTGGACCACTTTCCCCTCATCAATGGCCTTGGTGACTGTTTCAAAGAACTCGACCAGGTTTACGAGGCAGGATCTGCCCTTAACAAAGCCGAACTGGGTAGGATCCAGTGTCTGTAGGTCCCCAATATCTTTATTTATGAGGTCCATGATGATCCTTTCCATAGCTTTGCAGACCACGTTAGTCAGGCTTATGGGGCGATAGTTTCCAGGATCAGTTGAGGCACCACATTTGTGGAGAGGGACCACTGTTGCTGTACGCCACTCGTTGGGTACATATCCTGTAGTAAGGCTGAGATTGAACAGTTTTATGTTTGGGTTTAGCTCTTCTTGGAGTTCATGTAGGATGCAGCCCGGGACACCATCTGGTCCCATTGATGCTGTGTTTTTTGCTTTGGAGAGGGCGGCTCTTACCTGAGCATCTGAAATGTCAGGGAGGCAGCACTCTGCTGTGATAGATATTTGCCCTTTTGGTGGGGAGGGGGGGAGAAGTTTGCACTGAACCTGTCAGCTAGGATGTTGGCAATGTCTGTAGGTTCAGTGTATTTTTTGTCATTTTGGACTAATTCTGAGCATATCTGGGAATTCCCACCTAGGTTACTAACATAACTAAAGAAAGCCTTGTGATTATCCTTAGTGTCCTGTGCAATTTTCCTCTCGAAGCTGGCCTTAGATGATTTTATGAGTGCCCGTAGCTTTTTGCTAATACTGATCAGAGATGCCTCCCCTTTCTGGGAATTTGCTCTATTATGTAGTAGCTTCCTCCTTCTATTGTATAGTTTGTTTATGGCTGTGGTCCACCAGACAGGACGCCTGCCTTTGGAGGATTGGGTCTTGGTTTTATTTGGGATTGCATGATCCATGCATTCCTGAAGGTGTTCATAGAATGCGTTTATAAAGGATTCTGCGGTCTGGGCCGTATTTTCCACACGCCCGGGGGCTTTGAAGGATTCCACCTCGGTTTTGAGGAGTGGTTTTCTGGGCAGGGGTTGGGGTCAGGATGTGAATATCCAGTGAGATTCGTTTATGGTCTGATCTTACCAGTGAGGGTTACACTTCTGGTCTGGAGCATAGAGTCCCCATGTTGGTGATGATCAGGTCCAGTATGTTTTCCACTCTTGTGGGAGTGGTAGCAAGTTGTTCCATAGTATTTGAGTTTATAAATTCTAGGAA
This sequence comes from Protopterus annectens, assembly GCF_019279795.1. Taxonomy (NCBI): domain Eukaryota; kingdom Metazoa; phylum Chordata; order Ceratodontiformes; family Protopteridae; genus Protopterus; species Protopterus annectens. The sequence continues at coordinate 1,497,168,214 of NC_056726.1, forward strand.
CCTTTGGGCTAGGGTGTTGGAGCTAGAGTAATGCTCCCAGTCTATGTTTGGGTAGTTGATGTCACCCAATATAATGGTGTTTGAAGAGACCTTCATATTTTCCAGTGTTCTCAGGAAGGCCGAGTGAGGTTCCTGCATTTGGGAGGGTGGTCTGTAGCAGGCTATAAACTGGAAGGCAGTTTTACCCACTGTTAGTTGTACATGGATAGTCTCTGATGCTTCGTGCTGTGCCACCAACCTGGAGGTGTGGGTATCTTTGACGAATATTGATACTCCCCCTCCTTTTGTGGTTCCGTCCAAGTTTAGGGGCCGAAAAGCATGGTATGAGGTATAACTTGGTAGTGCTGGGGTGCTCTCGGGGGCCTTGAACCAGGTTTCTGTTACTGCACAGATATCGATGTTCTCCATGCTAAGGAGAGTTTCGAGTGCATGCATCTTGAGGTTTAGACTTCTGGCGTTGAGTAGCATTACTCTTAATTTCTTATCCCTTGTGATACCTATGGGGTAGATACCAAACAGGAGAGGTCCCTGGACTGAACCCTGTGGTACTCTACTTGTCACTGGTTTGAAGTCAGATTTGGAGTCTGCAACTTTTGCATTGTGGGTTCTATCAGTGAGGCAATTGGCAACCCATCTTGTGACATAGGGATTTATTCCTAGTTTAGTGAGGTTTAGCTATAATTCCAGAATGGGGTATGGTGTTGAAAGCCTTGAAGAGATCAAGATAGGCTGTGTGAATCACCTTACCCTCTTCTACAGCTTTGGTGACTGCCTCAAAGAAGTCGATCAGGTTCAGGAGGCATGATCTGCCTTTCACAAACCAGAACTGGGTGTGGTCCAGAGTTTGGAGGTTACCAATGTTTTTGTTTATGAGTTCCATAATGATACATTCCATGGCCTTACAGACCAGGCTCGTCAGGCTAATAGGGCAATAGTTCCCAGGATCAGTGGTGGCTCCACCTTTGTGTAGTGGGATAACTGCTACTGTGCGCCATTCAGTGGGCACAAGGACTGATGTGAGACTATGACTGAACATGGTGTGTAGGTGGGGAGCCAGTTTGTTCTGAAGTTCATGTAAAGCGCAGCCTGGGATGTTGTCAGGTCCCATGGATGCTGTGTTTTTTTGTCTTTAGAGAATGCAGCTTTTACCTGCATAATTTTGGTTACAGGGACTCTGCATTCTTCCTGTATAGATATGGGCCCTTTAGGGGGTGAGAGGAGGGTAATGTTAGCACTGAACCTATCTGCCAGGACGTTGGCAATATCAATTGGTTCTCTTCTTTTCATGCCATTGTGCTGTAACTCAGAGCAGATCTGGGTGTTGCCATTGAGATTCTTGACATAGCTTTATAATGCTTTGTGGTTGTTCCTAGAATCAGTGGTGATTTTGTTTTTGTAGCTAGCTTTGGAGGATCTTATAAGGGATCTCATTTTACTGATTCTGACCAGGGAACTCCTTCGCTTATGAGATTTTACTCTCTTTGCAACAGTTTCTTCCTTCTGTTGTAGAGTTTATTTATGGCAGGGGACCACCAGATTGGCTTCCTTTGTATTTTAGGATAGTGTCTTGATTCTATTTGGGATAGCATGATCCATGCACTCGTGTAAGTGCTTATAGAGTGCATCTGTGTAGGATTCAGCAGTCATAACTGTATTGCCCATCTGCATGGGTGTCATGAAGTTTGCCACTTCTGTCTTAAGAAGCATGAAGTTAGCTTTGGAGAAATGTTTTACCATGATTTACTTAATGGGGGGTGGGGGCGGGATGTGGATATCTAGGGTGATTAGCTTATGGTCGGATATTTTGGTCTGATTGAATTTCCTGCTAGTTCTACTTGCCAAGCTGAATCCACTCCAAGCTACAACTTGAAGAGTCATAGTGTCTCCAGAAGCCTAGATAAATCCAACTTCTGGATCTTTAGGAGGCATCTTCTGGAATCACTATTTAACCATAACCTCCAGACAGGCTTTGTTCCATGTGAACAGAGGACTGCAATGGTCATTCCTCTGCACAAGAGTGGTCTTTCAATGGACCCTGGGAACTACAGAGCCATATGCAATGCATGAATATGATTAATAATAACATAGGAAACTTTCAGGCACTAGATCCAACCCAGATCCCAATAAAAATGCAATGCTAAGAATGCAGACACTGGAAAATTGGTGAATATACTTTATTAAATAAAAGATATAGAAGATATAAAAGAGTAACACTCAATTCTGTCCTAGCACTTTTGTCTCTCACAGGAGATTTTTGTTTATACATTTAGGAGGTGGTATATCAGTATTTTAAGACCCACCAGGGGCAGCAATATCCTAGACCCCCCACCAGGGCAGCACTCTCTTAGACCTGGTCATTACCAACATGGGCAACCGGTGTTCCACACCAGAGGACAATTCCTCATTGGTCATATCCAACCACAAGCTTATCATCCTAGACATCCACATCCCGACCCCAACCCCCATTAGGGAAACCACCGTAAAGAATTTCTCCAAAGCCAACTTCACGCTTCTCAAGACAGAAGTGGTAAACTTCACAACTCCCATGCAGATGGACAATAGAGGTACGACTGTTGAATCCTACACAAATGCACTTTATAAGCACTTACATGAGTGCATGTTCATGCAATCCCTAACAGAACCAAGATGCTATCCTCCAAGAAAGGAAGCCAATCTGGTGGTTTCCTGCCATAAACAAACTCTACAACAGAAGAAAGAAACTGTTGCAAATAAGAGTGAAATCCCATGATTGGAGGAACTCCATGATCATCCTCAGTAAGAAGCTGAGATCCCTCATAAAATCCTCCAAAGCTAGTTACAAAAAATCACCACTGATTCTAAAGGCAACCACAAAGCATTCTATCGCTATGTCAAGAATCTCAATGGCAACACTCAGATCTGCTCCTAGTTACAGCATAATGGCACTAAATATACAGAACCAACTAATATTGCCAAAATCCTGGCAGATAGGTTCAATGTTAACTTTACCCCCCTCTCACCCCCTAAAGGGCCCATCTCTATACTGGAAGAATGCAAAGTTTCTGTAATCATGGCTGCACAGGTAAAAACCACACTCTCCAAAGCCAAGAACACAGCATCCATGGGAACTGACAATATCCCAGGCTGCTTTCTACACAAACTACAGAATGAACTGGCACCCCACCTAAGTACCATGTTCAATCATAGCCTCATCTCTGGCTTTGTGCCCGCTCATTTATCACACTCCCCAACGGGGGAGCCACCATGAACCCCGGGAACTACCGCCCCATTAACCTGACGAGCCTGGTCTGCAAGCCAGAACCCAATAAAATGCAGTGTAAGAATGAAAACACTGAAAAACTGGTGAATATACTTTATTAAATAAAAGATATAGAAGATATAAAAGAGTAGCACACAATTTTGTTCTAGCACTTTTGTCTCTCACAGGAGATTTTTCTTTATACATTTAGAACACAGCATCCATGGGAACTGACAACATCCCAGGCTGCGTTCTACACAAACTACAGAATGAACCTGCACCCCACCTAAGTAACATGTTCAATCATAGCCTCATCTCTGGCTTTGTGCCCACTCATTTATCACACTCCACAAAGGGGGAGCCACCACAAACATCAGGAACTACTGCCCCATTAACCTGATGAGCTACAAACCATCATGGAACTTATAACCAAAGACATTGGTAATCTCCAAACTCTGGACCCCACCCAGTTTGGTTTGTAAAAGACAGATCATGTCTCCTAAACCTGATAGACTTCTGCAGTCACCAAATCCATAGACAAGGGTAAGGTGGTTCACCCAGCCTATTTAGATTTCGCCAAGGCTTTCAACACCATTCCCCACTCAGGAATTATAGATAAACTCCCTAAACTAGGTATAAATCCTTATGTCACAAAATGGGTTGCCAACTGCCTCACTGACAGTAGACTCCAAATCCGGCTTCAGACCAGTGACAAGTGGAGTACCAAAGGATTCAGTCCTGGGTCCTCTCCTATTTGGTATCTACTTCTCTGAAGTGCAGGCTAACATAGAAGGTCTTTGGCTAATGAAGTTCACAGATGACTGCAAACTAGGAGCCATAATCAAAATTACTAATGATGTGGACATCCTACAAAAGGGCCTCACTGAGACAGATGCCTGGTGTCAAAGCCATGGCCTCAAACTCAATGCCAAAAAGTACATTGTCATCCCCTATGGTAAAAACTCTGTTTCCATGAACTACTACATAGGCAGTAATCTACTTAAAACTGAAAGCATGATAAGAGACCTTGGGACACAGGTGGGCAGTAGTCTCTCCTTTGATAATCACATTGCCACAGTAGTCAGGAAATCCTTCTACATGGTACACCTCATCACAAAAGATTTCTCATCCAGGAAAAAAGAGGTCATTGTTCCCCTCTACTTTATTTTATTAATTTATTTTTTTATTTTACATTTGATGACCGGGAAAGTCCGACTGGACACAGGTCAGTTTTCAGTGGAGGCCCGGGGAGAAAAGCTCCCCGTAAAACAATTGCTAAACAGATAAATTTATAAGAAACAGCCCTGTATTCTTATAGACACTTATAAAATAATATCTAATATTGCTTCAACATGCTTATGTACATCACATAGCTGTGTTTTAAGGCAAACATCTAGCATATAGGAATGCATTTAGTAATTAGTTACAGACATATAAGTTACTATCATTGAAATAAAGCATTTTTAGGAAAGAAAAGAAATCTAAGGCTAGGCAGTACTGAGTCATTAATGGCAGTATCCTTGTATGACTGCAATATAGTGGATTAGCCTGGGGAGTCACATGGGCACAGACGGTTGCTAAAATAGTGGGTTTTGAATAGTTTCCTAAATTGTGGGGCAGAGCTTGTAGAAGTTAAGTGATTTGGAAGTGAATTTGAGGTTTTTGCTATTGTAGAGGCAAAGAGAGTTTTTCCAGCTTCATTTTTATGTTTGATGACATTTATGAGATTTTGGTTTGTTGATCTTAAGACTCGGGTGGTGGTGTAGGGTTGTATTAGATTTTGTAGTATGGGGGTTTTGTCAGGGAGGTAGTACAGTTTGTGAGCTGCGGAGAGCTGTGTAGTAAGAAGTAGATGAGGGAACTCAAGCCATTTGAGCTGTTTGATGGAACGACAGTGATGGACCCTATTAGAGGCACCTGTAGCAAACCTGGCAATCTTGTTATAGCAAGCTGTCATTTTGTTTTGTTCGCTGTGACAAAGATTCGTCAGGATTGGAGAGGCATACAGTAGGGTGGATAGTAGGTGAGTTCTAGCAATAGTGGCTTTGGTATGGTTGGTCATGAATTGCCTGTTCCTATACAATAGACCAAGCTTGTTGTGCACTTTTGTGATTGTTTGGACTATGTGTATGTCAAATTTAAGTTTGTTTTCAATTACTACTCCTAAGAGTTTGGTGTTTGATGTAGGGGTGATTAGGGTATTATCCTTGGAGTTTATGTTGAAAACATTGTTTAGTGCAGAAGATCTTGTCATACAATAGACCCATTATAGAGTACAACGCCCCTTTTGGCATGTACCTCACAAGACATCTACAACAACTGGAAAGGCTGCAGACATACCTCACAAAGAGGATTACTGGCCTCAAACAGATGCGCTACACAGACCATCTCAAAAACTCCAGCTTTACTCTGTTGCATATCGCCTACTCAGAGGCAATCTCTGCCTAGCATACAAAGGTAAGTCAAACCCAACGCTGTTGGACATGCTCCACTTAAAGAAATCCCAATCCCTCTGAGCTACATGTTCTAGGGACCTAAACCCTGTCACTGCAATAAACAGAACATGCTTGAGTGATAGATTCCTGTCCCAGAGACTTCCCATACTCTGGAACAAACTACCTATGTATATCAAACAAAGCTCCTCCTTAGCACTCTTCAAGAAAAGTCTTGATGATTGGATGGGAAATAAGAAATTCTCCCTGGGATCACTTCTGTGGCTCTGCTCTACAGGGGTACAAGAAAATAATTTTCTTGGGTGGTGAAAGCCAGGGTACCTTTTTGGCTAGTCTTATATAGGCCCTAGGGCCAATAACCTAGTACTTACCTATGAGCTTATAAGAATGGCAGTATCCCTTTAAATATTTCTGTATGCCTAGTTTAAGAGAATTTATAAGGATGAGAGGTTAATAACTGCACCATTTCTGATGAAGTCTCCTGTGAGAGACAAAAGTGCTAAAAACTGAATTGTGTGTTGCTTTCTTTTATTTTATTCAATATAGTATATAGGCTCATAGATGTTTAATAGGCTAATGACCACAAGGGCCTTTTTAAGCCTAGTCATGCATCTCAAATCTCTGACAAATTTTGATACCCTTGATAAGTGTAAGCAGAGGTTTGGGAGATGAAACATTTGCAAACAGGGGAATGAGAGATGAACCATTTACAGGTTGCCTGTGTCCATTAGAGACATAGGCACCAAACCAGGGATGTATTTCCTGTTCCCCATCCAATTGTCCAAGTTTCACTTGAATTGGGTTAGGGAAAAAGTCTGCTTCGCATGGATGGGGAGCCTGTTACATAGATGGGGTAGTCTCTGGGACACATACCTGTCTCTCCAGCAGGTCCTATTTATATTACAGGCAAAGTTTAAGTCTTTAGAATGGGTAATTCCGGTCCTGTTAGTTTTGTGGAAATGTAGGTGGTCCATCAGAGTGGGGTCTGACAATGCTCTGTATGCCAGGCATAGATCTCCCCTCAAAAGCCTGTAGGAGACATAATACAGGGATAGGGCCTTGATTCGGTCTGCATAGCACATTTTACTTATGCCCTGTATTCTTTTAGTAAGGAACCTCTGTGGACATTCCAATTGTTGGCTATGTCTGGTTCGGTACATACCAGAGGGGGCATTGTACTCAATCATAGGTCTAATTAATGCTAAATACAGTGGGACAATGACTTCCTTGGACTTAGATGCCATACCTTTGTTTATAAGTTGCACAACATAGAATGATTTCCTTACCAATGTAGACATGTGATGGTCAAAGGCTAGATTACTGTCTATGTGTGCCCCTAGGTCCCTGACTACTGGGTCATCTCTAAGAGGTGTGTTGTTAATAAATATTTACTGACTTTCCAGCATTTGTGTTCTTAGTACTGCATTTTTATTTGTTTTTAGTTGTGTGAGCAGTGTGTTTCCCATTTGCTTAAGTTACTTGATCCAGCCCACTTTGACTTCATCAAAGGCAGATCATGCCTACTCATCCTGGAGGACTTCTTTTAAACAGTCACCTAGGCAATGTATGAGGGCAAAATGATGCATGCTGCTTGAATGGTTGCATATTTTAAGAAATGTGTTCATTCAGTTAATTTTTTGAACAGACTCTGGATTCCACCATGATATGGGATTGTTGGAATTAGTTGTTATATTTACCAGATAGAAGGGAGTTGTTTAGGGCTCTACCACTTAAAGAAAACATTTTTTACCTAACAGCATTAAAATAAAATTAGGTCAGTGAACTGACCTACATCATATATTTTTAATGGAAAACTCTGAACTTTGCATTTATGATGGTCCAGGATAATTCTGAAATGATTACGTAAACAGGCAGGGTTGTACACTGTTCAGTAACAAATGCAGTGCCAGCTATGTAAGAATACTGTTTTAGATTCTACATGATGGGCCAGATTCATGAAACCTTCGTGTAAGAGTTAATATGTCTTACACGGAGGCTGCAGTCTAATGGTATAACATCAGCATGCCATGCATATTCATGAGGGCATGCTGAATCATACCCTAGGCTAACACGGTCCGTGTAGGAAAGTAGGTGGGGGGTGTGTCTGAATGCCGAGTTCTGCAAAGGGACACGCCCCCAGAAGAGTCAGAGTCCTGAAAGTAAACACCCACGAGCGAGTCCGCGGAAATGTCAAGGAACACAACACCACATGCCCTCACAGACTATAATCCCAACTGTAATTTAAAACATAAAAATAGCAGTTTAATTTTTTTTTTTATAATTTCCAAAATGTTTGCCCATAGTTGCGCTCATTTGTGCATGTATGCCCACCGCTCAGCCACAGTTAGCAGACATTGAAAAGCATATAAGATCTAAATATGCAAATTAAGCCAAGTAGCAATAGCGTAGCGGTACAGATGTTGGCCAAAGAGGAGGTAGTCACGGTTCGAGCCTCCACAACATTATTTTCCATTTTTATTTAAATAAGCATGAAACAATCCCCTGACATATATATATATATATATATATATATATATATATATATATATATATATATATATATATATATATATATATATATATATATATATATATATATATATATAAAACTATAATTTAAGTAAAATGGAATGGAATGAGCCATGTATTTTTAAGAAATCTGACATAATAAAATATAAGAAAGGATCAGAATTGCCCATAGCTCAGCAAGGCTTTAGCAAGCTGAATATGGGTGCCCGTAGGTGAGCAGCGCTTTAGCAAGCTTAATATGAGTGCCCACAGGTGAGCAGTGGTTTAACAGGTTTAAAATGAGTGCCCGGTGTTGAGCAGTGCTTTACCACACTTAAAATGAGTGCCCATAGTTCAGCAGCACTTCACCCAGCATAATATGAGTGCTCATAGCTAAATAACGCATTACCCAGCGTAAGCTGTTTGCGTGGAGCTGCACAGCACGCCGCCCAGCTTACCGGCGGGCAACATTGGGCAAGCAGTATCAAAGCTGCCTTTACACAGACACACCTCCTAGCCTGTCTAGACAGTAGTAAAATAAAAAAAGCAATGCCCAAGATATATATATATATATATATATATATATATATATATATATATATATATATATATATGTATATGTAAATAGAAGCATGACAAAAGATAAGTGTGGAAAAACCGGCATATATAAGCCCCATAGCGGGAATACACAGCATAACTGATTGTGGTACCCATTTGCAGTCAGGATGGCAGGTGCAGGAGAGGGAAATCGCTTTAGAGCACAAAGATAGGGTGTTGAGGATTCAAAATATATGGTTTGGCTCCTAGTCCATGATCATGAAGCACAACTCATTCAGGGCCAGGTTCACTGGGGTGCATACAAGGCAGAGGCGTGGAATCAGTTGGCACATGATCTCACCAGTGCCACAGGCATTCCGAGGACTGGTGAACAGGTCTGTCACCACCATGCGGACCTGAAGCGATGGAAAGAGGACCAACTGAACCGTTGGATCCAGGAGGCCCGCCAAATGCCCACCGTCCCACTACTGAGTAAGTATCCATGTAATTAAGTATGTAAGAAATGCTATCCTAGCCTATAGTACGGAGACATATGTTCCAATATTACTTCCTTTATATTACAGCTGCAGGTATTCGTTCCGCGAATCAGTGAGCCTATGCTGATAGGCTGCTGAGGTTGTGCCACCAGGCAGGTTAGTAATTATTTAGCTGGTATTGTCATAGAATATAAGTGAGACAGATTGTAAAAGAGTTTAGTGTTGTAACCCACTAATAAAGGTCAAATAAGCCTAGATGAAAAATGATGCTAGAATTGTAAGATTAGATAAGTGATGCAGCCTGGAGAATAGTGTCATGCAATCCAGTAATAAAGATTAAACAAGTCTCAAATAGAAGTTTCCACCTGTATTGTAATGTCAGATAACTGCTGCAGCCAGAAAATGAGTGGTAATCACTCAACAAAGGATAGACAAGTGTCAAATACATCCTTGTAAATTCTGCCATATGAAATAAGTGAGTCAGCAGGGAAGGGTTATTGTAAGCCAGTAATAAATGTTAATAAAGCCTAGAATTAAATACCAGTCTGAAATGTAAATATAAAATAATTGAGAGAGTGTGAGAAAGACAGTTTGAAGCTACCAAGAAAGCTGTAATAAGTCTGGAATAAAGGTATACTGCAGTCACTACATTATGAAATGAATGAGACAGCCACAACCAAAGAGTGTAATGTGTTAAATAAAATACAGAACCTGGACTGCGTCCATCCCACAAATTGGATATGTTGCTGTACCCTTGCATTATGGAAATAGTATGGTTGTATGAAATGCTGAACATCCACAGTTGTCTAGACCCATATAAATCAAATGTAGCAGGATGCTGTACCTGAACACAGCCAGATATGAACATATATGAATAAAAATGGAATGTATATTAATGTAGCAGTAACATCCCCATTACCAACATTCCTAAGGTTACATACGGGAAACTGTACTAATACATGTAGGGGATATATATCTGCATCTACTAGGAATGTACAGTATATGTATAGGTAGTTTTAGTTGTTAATGTAAAATTTCTCCACCTTACCCTATTTTCACAAATGATGCCATTCCACACCAAACCGGGTATGTGTATTCACAATTAATTCCCATGGACATTTGTCCTGTTGGTTCATACATATCTGCATGTACGTTGATGCATGTGCCCCGTTCACATATCCAAACCTGATGGCTTGTTGCCACCAATCAACCCTGCATGCTGTTGGGATGTGCACTGTTGTTCTAAATATGCATGTGTTATGCTTTCTGCTCAATGTTTGAAATTCATGGGTGTTTGGTTAATGGGAATACAGATGCATGCTGTTACAACTAATTTTGAATGGTGTTGTTTGTTACTAACCCAAAATGCCATAAAATACTGCTAAACATAGGACAACAGGGAAGGCGGGTTCCAGCGGACGCACCTCTCCCACCTCAGCTGGCGACTGCACCTGGCACCAGTGCCCAGGCCGGGACCTCCTCCTCCGGTGGCCCTGTGCCACCTTCGGGTGGAAGCGCTGCAGGGGATGGGGCTTGTCCCCCCTCTGCAAGCGTGGCCGGAGGAGAGCCTCCACTCACCCTCCATAGGGGTGCGTAGTGAGATCAGGCATTCTGTGACTGATCCCCTACGCCAGCTTGAGGCAGGGATGGCGCAACTCATGGGTGTGCCTGCCTGTCCTATCCAGCCCCCAGCAAAGCCCCAGCCTGGGCTGTGAAGGCGCAGTGGTAACTGCCTATGGGTGGGGATTTCAGTTCCACTGTTGCCATCTGCAGGCTCATGGGCTTGCGATATCCAAACATCCGTCCATGTCATTTGTGTTTACCCCCCACATGTGTCATACTCCACCCCTGTATGTGTCTTGTTTGTCTTGTCTGTTAACCTCCCCAACCTACCTCCCCTACTTCCTATACCTCACATTCCACTCTCACCTGAAAAAAAAATAAAAAAGGGCACTCTGTTCCCACAAAAAAATTACGCCCCATACATAGCTGCCCAATTTGCACACATGTCCACTGGACATATAAATTGATAATTCTAATTGGCAGTACAACATATATTGTTGTCCTCACCCCTCTCTCAGGGGTGGATGATTTCAAATTTCACACCAAATTTCACACATATGCACAGCTGTTGCTGATAAAGAAATGGGAAGCTATGGGCCTTCCCTACATCCTTCCTGCACATCCCGAGCTTGTTTTCCTACTGTCCTACTCTCTTTGTGCCCCCTTTTTCACCACTTTCCTATCTCCCCATTTTCTTTTCTTTAAAAGAAATTAGTGCGGGTGTTAGCAGGAGTAAGCACTTTTAAGCAGTAGTCAGCAGGTGTGCGCTTGTGTGCGCTTAGCTAAGTGAGTGTGCGCATGTGTAAGCATTGCACAAACCAGCACAAACCCGCTTACAACCGCTTAAAAGTGCCTTAGTCACTCTGTATGACAAGGCCTGTAGTCTGCTCATCAGCAAAATAAAATACCCCTGTCAGTCTCAAACCCCGGACCTTGGAAACACTGGTCTGCATGAATTACCACTGCACCATGGCAGATATACAAGAACTTGGTGCTGAAAGAAATATATTATGAAATACAAGGAGTGAATGTAAAGGTGATATAGGAAGGCCATTACACAAAGCTTGTTCCCTGAATCCTTACTGGCAAGTCTTGTGGAATTGCATTACATTAGTGTGATAAGAGAAACAGCCATGCTAGGAGGTAATAATGTTACAGTAGCAAACCCCACACAGTATCAGAGCAGGATAAACACTGCCATATTTGAATAGGTATGAGGCCAGACTTCCCAACTGTGACTGATTTACAGGGATGTCCCTGATTTGCAAAAAAATGTTACCTGTGCCCCACTGACTCCCTGTGAAATGTACTAACAGTAGGCAGAAAGGTGGGGTATCCCACGTAATGGTGACTGTCAATAAGTTAAAGTAGACACTGCTTGCATGTCAGAAATGGTGTAGTAATACATATGCTCAAAATACTCCACAGTCACAACTGCAGAATATCTGAAATATATCACAGGTGTATCCCACTGATATGTACCTTTCCCTGAGGCTGGTCAAATATATACCTGAGAGTATCTGAGGCCTGCAAGTGTCAGAAATACACAGGCATATCAGCCTGTCTGCTGTTACACTCTCTGCGAATAGCTGTAGAATTACTCCCACAAGAACACCCTCATGTAGGAGTACAACACAGAAGTATCAAAGGATGTAGCCATCTAACAAACTAATGACAGTATACCAGTTTACAAGCACTGCATGTGCCTGATATTCATAATTGTTAGTACAAAATATAAGGCCCTAGTACTGCTCAGCAGCAAAATAAAACACCCTTGTAAGTGTCAAACCCCAGACCTTGGGCTCACCGGACTGCATGCAGTGCCACCAAGCCACAGCAAACATATAAGAACTTACTGCTGAAAGAAATATATCATGCATTACAAGGAGTGAATGTAAATGGAAAATAGGAAACCATAGCAACACATTCCAGTAAAGACAAATATCAGGCCTTCAAGGAGTGAATGTAAAGGGAAAATAGTGAAGCCATAGCAACGCATTGCAAGAACTACTGTTGTATACCAGTTAATTCACAACTCCCACAGGAAAGTACATACTCCCATGTAAACAGTGTTAGCATTAGCAGGTGTGAGTTAACATACACACTGAGAAGAGTGAAATGGAAAAAGCAACAGTCAGGTTTCAGTACAACATGCATTTCAGTGGCTACAACACAGTCTTTGATGTGAGAGACATACCAACCTTCTGACTGACACAACAGTGTCCACAGCAAACCAGCATGGTCCCCACCTTGCAAAACTGAAAGGCCTACTCCTACCTAACCTAACATTTTATAGCAGTGTCCTGAGATCACAGTGAGAACTGCAATTACCACACAGCAGGCTGCATGCAATTGGTAAATGCTGGCCAACAATTGATGCAGAGGCCATCACATGCACGTGTGCAGATACCTACAAAAGCAGCCTGTACTGCCAGTCCACACATGCAATAATATCATTGCAGCAACTGGAGGGAGAGAGAGAGAGAGAGAGACAGAGAGACAGATAGACAGAGAGACAGAGAGACAGACCAAACTAAAACAAAAAAAGAAAATGAAAAACCAAGCCAGCCAGCCATCCAGGCAGCCAGCCAGCCAGCCAGCCAGCCAGCCAGCCATCCAGGCATCCAGGCAGCCAGAAAGCCAGCCATCCAGGCAGCCAGGCAGACATCCAGCCAGCCATCCAGCCAGCCATCCAGGCAGCCAGGCAGCCATCCAGCCATCCAGCCAGCCAGCCATCCAGGCAGCCAGCCAGCCATCCAGGCAGCCAGGCAGCCAGCCATCTAGCCAGCCAGCCAGTAAGCTAGCAAGCCAGCAATCCAAAAAAAAGCTGTCAGAGACAAAGGTAATGTAAACTACATAATCTAATAATCTACATACTGTGAACCATCCATATGTGTTAGCAGTCTATATCTATATGTATATGAAGATGTGCATAGGGCAAGGGACATACGGCAACTGTTAGTGAAGGCTGGACATACATATGTAGTTGAAGGTTGCTATGTGCACATATCAATGTAGGTTGTAGTGTGTGGCATTGAAAACAGCATGCAGTGCAGGTATATGTCATGTGGTTGTGAACTTCTGTGGGACTGAGCCAGTGAGGCCTGCTACAGCTATATGGCTTGAGGACAGCATAATGCATTATGCACAACACTGTGCAATATCATTACAGAATGGTATGTCTCACAACTGTTTCAGAAGTGATATTCCCACCATGAAAGGTGGGCAGTCCATGTACCTACATGTGCATGTATATGTACAGCAATGGATGTTAAGAAGTGTGTGTGTATATATAAACAACAAACCTATCCGCCTGCAAGGTCACTTTGACTGCAACTCCACCCAGGTAGTATACCTCAGCAGGTGCACTCACTGTCCATGCTTCTATATAGGCATGACCACAAGAAAACTCAGTGACAGAATAAAAGAACACTACCAGGCCATTAGAAGAGCGGATAACAACAATGCCCTAGCAAAACATGCAGTAAACTGCAAAAAACCCACTAGGTTCACCTTCCTAGTCCTAGACAAAGTCTCCAGTTTCAGTGAGGAGTCCAGCACCCCACTAGAAGTCAGGGAGCTTAAGTGGCAAATCAAGTTAGGAGCCGACACCTACCCAGGTCTGAATGGCAGCCTTAACATTAAATGTGTACTAAAATGGATCAGGTAACCAGTGCAGGGTACCTCCCCCCAAGTACCTACACTTCCTAAGTACCTGCCCACTCTACATGTCATACATGACATCACCTACTGTATTTATACCTTGATGGAATGCATTTTTGTATTGATTTCTGAAGAAGTTCATAAGCTTTGTAATAAAAGTGCGAACGAAAGCGCTCAAATCAAATTCCCTGTTGTCTGCGTGGCTGTTTTTCCATCTAGAGAAACCCCTTAAGGGTCTCCTACCTAGTACAGTTTTTGTATCAGTTTTGCAGTTTCAGTTGTGCATACCAAATTTGTCTTAATATGTATATATATATATATATCTATATATATCTATATATATATATATATATATATATATATATATATATATATATATATATATATATATATATATATATATATATATATATATATATATATATATATATATATATATATATATATATATATATATATATATATATATATATATATATATATATATATATATATATATATATATATATATATATATATATAAATATATATACATAGATGTATAAAGAGAGAGTCAGAGAGGGAGGGACATGGGGGCAGATGGCAGATGTACTGTAACAGGTGCCTGGTGACCAAGGCATGGACAGAACACCAGTGTTGATACTGCAGTACCATACCCCATTCCAAAACATGTTACCCACTAACTACCACATAGGTGGTTGCCTGCCTACCACTTGGAGGTGTCAGAAGGGGACATGGGACACAGGTGTACAACAGCCTCCCTTTTGATATCCACAGTGGCACAATAGTCTTGTAATCCCTGTACATGGTACATGTCATCACAAAGGTGTGTCAGCTAGGGAAATGTAAGTCAGTGTACCCCTGTACACCCCACAATGTCCTATGCAGTATGTACCTCCCATGAGAACTACAGCAAATGGAAAGGCCACAGACATACCTAACAAAGAATGATAATGGCCACAAACACATTCCCTATGCAGACTGACTCACAAAACCACAGCTAGAGTGCCTTGCATACTGCCTACACAGAGGTTACCAGTGCTGGACATACAGAGTTATGTCACACCCATACCAGTTGGCCAACCACCATGGCAACACCTCACAATCCGTCCAGCTTACATGACCTAGGGCCCTAATCCCTGTCACTGCACTAAACAGCACATGCTGGAGGTACAGGTTTCTGTGCACAAATATGCCATACCCTGGACTAAACCACCCAGCATTAACAAACAAGGATCCTCATTAGTAGATGTCATACATACCCCTGATGAATGTCATGGAGATAGGTAATATGCCCTGTGAGTCACCTGTGTGTAACCATTTCACAGGAGCAAGTAAAATCACAATACATGTGTACCAAAGGGCAGGGTAGCATATGGCTAGGCTGCCCTAGGCCCAGGGCCAATAGCATAATGCACACACACATGTACTCAGTGCAATACCAGCTATGTGACATAGAATGAGTGTGACACTGACTGTGCGCAAGGTCTGTAAAGGTGTGATAGCTTAGCGTGAGTTTGTGTCTGTCATGGTAGTTGGTGTCCTTGGTGTAAGGCCAGAGAAAGATGTGTCAGTTATTGGGATGCAAACATAGTAGATTGGCATATGTTGTGCCATATTTCCCTGTGTATGACTACGGTGTCCCATAATAGGCATAAGCAATACATGTATGCTTAGTAAGTGGTACTGCTGTTGAATCCAGCTCACATATGAACTGTTGTCCTACCTGATGTTGTAGGCCTAAAATCTACAGTATGGTGTATGCTCACATTCTGTGATAACACTGTTTGGTGTGTTATCTGTAGTCTGCACAGATTGCATACCTCATGCATAGGTATTTGTAAGTAGGGGCACACAGTACTATAAGGTACACAGTTAATGCTCATCTGTGTCGTCATACATTTGTGTGTTGTATGTATGTGCAATGTGTGTGTAATGATGCCTGTACCATGGCCGCAACCACATGTGTGTTACAGGGTATGTGTGTGTACCTGGCAGCATGTATACTCTGTGACAGCAGTATGCTGGCTATATTAACAACTGTGCACATATGTCAGGTAGGGGTATGGCATCAAAGACTAGGGTGGATTACCATTGAAACTGTAAATGTGTATTGCATTCATTGCATGGGATGACACTATTCTTCATCCATTAGCTTGATACATACCCCCAGTGTGAGGTTGTGCATTGTATCCCAAACAGTGTGCCGAGTGCTGGTGTATACTAGTTTGTTGTATGGAGTGTGGCAGGCACTGTCAGACAGTTGTGGGCTGAGCACTGATATGTGGTATCAAACATGTGTATCCCCTGATAGACAGACAGATGCTATATATGGCAGTTAAGTGATATCAGTACATTTGAATATTAAGTGTGCCACATGACTTGCTCACATATTTTTCTTTTCCTTCCTTCCAGGGTGATGGTACATCACAGAAACCCACCTTATACAGCAGCAGATGATCAGGAGATCCACCAGAGCCTGGTGCAGAATTACTGTGTGCTGTTTTCCTGGACCATCCAGAACCAGCATGAGAGGGCTGCAATGTGGCAAGAACTTGTCAGTCGGGTAAATGACATAGGCATGCATAACAGGACATATGAGCAGGTACGCCATCACTGCAGTGATTTAATTAGACATGGCCAGCAGCATGCATCTGATATCCACAGACAACAGCTTGCCACAGGTGGTGGGGTACCTATCCACCCCCCCCTTACCAGTGTGGAGGAGCACCTCCTAAGTGTTGTAGCTCCAGGCCAACAACAAGAACATCCACAAACATGTGTCATCATGGAGGCCAGAGCCACCCAGCATGATGAAATGGAGTGTGCAGGTAACATCCCATATCTGTAGTTGACTGTTCTCTGTACTGGTAGTCCATGCATGTGTGAGATGTGTACTGTTTGTGTAGCTGTTAACCTGCCCATTCTTCTGCAAAATTGATATTCTGAGCATAATCTGTACACCCGTGAAAGCCACCTGTTGTACTACTGTACTTTATCATACTCACAGTATCAAAGGCACAGTTGTGGCCACTGGCAATCACTCTCATAGGTTTGCAGGTCCCTCTGGAGTGACAGCAAGGTAGCCAATCCATGCTGGTGAGTGTGTAATAACAATACTATTGCTAATGACATGTGCATGTCATATGGAGGTGTAGTCTGTGCATATGTAACACACCTACGCATAATGCATGTTGTGCATGTTTGCTGTGAGACTATGCATATCCCATTATTCTCAGTAGCTGCCTCACTCACATGCAATACACAGAGCATGACACACATGTGTGGCGACACAGTACTGGACATTGTACAGGCATACCAGATACACATGTACACAAAACACACATGTTTGGCATACACACTACACCTTAGCCTGCCACACATGTCCAATTATGACATCTGCTGTATGGCTAGTCTTCAGCATCCCACTTATCTACGCAGCACACATAATATACCTGAGGGGTAGAGGCCTATCATGTCTTTGTGCAACAGTCTGGAACAAATAATACATTAATGTTAGGCAATGCTCACTACTGGCCACCTTACACACCCATGTAACAAGTGGCTGTGTAATTGTGGATGTAGTCATGTTACTGCACTTCAGGTACAGCATGCTAGCTGCCTGTCTGGCACACATTATTATTGTTGACTGACCACAAGAAGCATGTTGATCATGGCTCATGTTACTACACCACATCCAGTTCTACTGACCACAAAAGTACACATAGCTGTTATTGTGTAGCACTGTCATGTGTTTTGTGTGTGTGTGTGTGTGTGTGTGTGTGTGTGTGTGTGTGTGTGTGTGTGTGTGTGTGTGTGTGTGTGTGTGTGTGTGTGTGTGTGTGTGTGCAAATCTATGCACCCACAGCTTGTAACACTTGCACAACATTGTTATATCCTTGTACACATTGTGTCCCAGGGTGGAGACAATCACTGAACAACTACACACAAGCATCAAGTACATGTATACTGTTATTAACAAGGGCTGTCTACACTTGCACTGCATGTTCCTGTGCAACACATAACCTGCATGCTGATATGTGTGCAGTGATGTTTTTCCTTGTGAAACGGTCACCCACCCTAAAATAGTATTGTGTAAGTGTTGGATTGCAGGTGTGTCTGTGTTTGTATCTGCTGTACTGAGGAGTGTGCCTGTGTGCTTGTGTGCCTGTGTGCATGTGTGCATGTGCGCATGTGTGCATGTGTGCATGTGTGCCTGTGCACCTGTGCGCCTGTGCGCCTGTGTGCCTGTGTGCATGTGTGCCTGTGTGCATGTACGCATGTTCGCATGTGTGCATGTGTGCATGTGTGCCTGTGCACCTGTGCACATGTGCGCCTGTGTGCCTGTGTGCATGTGTGCATGTGTGCCTGTGTGCATGTGTGCCTTTGTGCCTGTGTGCATGTGTGCCTGTGTGCATGTGTGCATGTGTGCATGTGCGCCTGTGTGCATGTGCGCCTGTGTGCATGTGTGCCTGTGTGCTAATATCGTGTACACATTTGTAAACTGTGTTTCCTATCTTCCTCTCACAGGTTCTGATGTTGCTCTGGTGGATTGCAGCAGACAACCTGAAGCCACTGCTGGGGATAGTGCTAATGATGATACATGTGTAATGGCACAGGGAGGTGTGACAGGGTCTGTCGTTGGTCATCCAATTGACAGTACACAGCAGTTAACCCCATCAATGCGCACAGTCATCTTGCCAATACATCCATTGTCACCAATGTCCTTAGCTGAGGGACAGCATACATTGGGCATTGACCAGGGTAGTGTGGTATCATTGGCACATGCATCCCCTCACAGCAGCCATGGCCAGATTCCTGACATGGTACCACACAGGCAGATGTCCAGGGGTTCTCATGTGAGCATCCGTGGTCGTACTGCCCCTGTCAGACATGCCCACAGAGGTCTATCAACCTCAGCTATGTTCTGGGCTGTAATGCAGGCACAGGTACATATGGAACAGTAACCAAATAGGGTCTGAGGGAGCTTAGAGCACATCACCCTGCTATGAATGACACTATGCATGAAGTTGCGTCTGTCATCCGTAACCTCAGCAAAGTCATTAATAGACGTTGGGGGGACACATTAGATCTGTTCCACAACTACATGTCCAGGAGCCAGGACAGGGCAGGACGGTTGAGGCATCGATGTGGATGTCTGCTAGCAACATTATAAGCTGCCAGTCATCGCGGATGACAACAAACCCACAGCCGCTCCCATAGTGCAAGTACCAGCCCAAGCAATGCTGGGTCTGTGCTGTCATTAGACCATCCTAGAAGACCACGTGCACATGGCTCTGGACAGTCCCAGCAGGGACATGTGTCCAGTCAACAACCCACTGCTTCTGATGACATTACCCAGTCTGGCTTAGTACCTGATGCTGTCCGTAGCACCCCTGCCAGGCACAGGTACCGTGTCCATGGCCAGAGACAGTGACCTGTATGACCTGGCAGGTACAGTCTGTGGCTGTCCGCAAACACCCGTATATGGCAGCCACATGGTGGAACTGTGTGCATGCATACACACACACATAATGCTAACACCTAGGGCTAACACATACACACACACATTGCAGCAATGTTGCCCCATCTTGTACTGTTGTCCCTCACTAACACACACACACATACATGTCAATTGGATGTGTGAATGGCAGACTCTGGCAAACCAAGTACACACTCTGTGCATATGATGAAACTGTGCCACCTCCTGCCATTTGTAACATTGATGCTGGAACAGGATAGCATGGTACTGATGCACAGGGTGACTACATAGCACTGTAGTAATATTATCATGTTGTTAACAGTACAGTGTAATGATATTGTTGTGGGTATATTCGAGCATGCATGATGCATTAACTATGTTTGTCATTGCAGTTTTGTATACACCAGTGTTAATTCCCAAAGTGTACTGTCTGCACATGTGCCACATGGCTGTTGTGTGTACCTGTGCCTGCATGTGTTGGGGTGTGGACAGTACATGTGTGATGTTTGCATCACCAATTTGCAACTGTACATTTGTGAACATGGTCAGCATGGAACATGACATGGTTTAACAGTATGTTGTGGGTGATACGGTTTCCACATGTCAATGGTCTGCATTCTGGTAGTATACACAGCTTACATAGCCTGACATTCAGTGGTCATTACATGGTGTCTCCTCAACTGATACACAGACATAGGAACCTGGTGTCGGTGATATCCCTGCAGTACTACACTATGCCAGTAGCCATTGTTACTGAGCCCCACACATCCCTAGGAACAATACCCTTTGGCATATAGCAGTCTCATGTACATGCCAACACACTATGGATATGTCTATCCATGACTGCAAATACATACAGTGGCCAACAATGCATTCTACACATGACACACCTAACCACCACAAGGGTATCAAGCCATGGTATATTGCTGTAACGCTACTGTGGCATTGTTATCGGCATGTAGTTAACATAGTATTCCAACAGTACCATGTAGGTGGTAGCACCCATCATGTAGAATGGGTAATGGTGTGTACATGTGGACAGGTGTTATCTTGTCTATCCTGTGATATTCACATTTCCAAAGGTATTCTGCAGTCCCTCTGTGTATCACCTAAGCAAGAACGTGTCTGTATGTATATTGGCAACAGTTGCCATACACCTACACTGGATGGCCATCACTCACAGACTTTGCTGTGTTTTAACATGTCTGACATATACTACAGACATGAACCGTCACCCACATTAATCTATCAAAGCTTTCATGGGTGTGTGTCACATAGTTGGCCTAGGACACAGATCACTGCAGTAGCTTGCATTGTCACCAACATACATGTATGGCCTAAGGTCTGGTAAGATGCGGCACATGGTGGCAACGGTAACAACTATATTCATATGGGGCAGGCTTCACACATAGGAACTATTAAAGGTCACAGGTACATATCTGTATGTGGCAAACACATACCTGATGTGTGCATGGCAATTACTGTTATAATAATATGTCATACAATAATGAAAGCAAAACACATTCACAAACTGTGTGACAAACACACACGGCATTTATAGGATTCAAACCCCTACCTAACTAGATTATGGCACTTGAAAGAGATGCATTAGCACAGCATGCTATTCACATTACTGGATGTTTTCCCTTCTCCTGCTGTACATCATCAGTATTTCCAAAGAAGAATGTATATCTTTTAGTGTGCTATCCCAGTCTTCAAAATGGCCATTTCTTTCACAAAGAACTGCAGACATACACACACACCATTTTCAGAATTCTAACCGTTCCCTAACTATGTTATGACATTTGAGACAGACGCATTAGCGCAGCACACTATTCGCATTCCTGGATGATTTCCCTTCTCCTGCCGAATTTATAGGGTGCTGACATCATCAGTGTTTCCAAAGAAGAATGTGCATCTTTTAGTGTGTTATCCCAGTCTTCAAAATGGCCATTTCTTTCACAAAGAACTGCAGACATACACACACACCGTTTTCAGAATTCTAACCGTTCCCTAACTATGTTATGACATTTGAGACAGATGCATTAGCGCAGCACACTATTCGCATTCCTGGATGATTTCCCTTCTCCTGCCGAATTTATAGGGTGCTGACATCATCAGTGTTTCCAAAGAAGAATGTGCATCTTTTAGTGTGTTATCCCAGTCTTCAAAATGGCCATTTCTTTCACAAAGAACTGCAGACATACACACACACCGTTTTCAGAATTATAACTGTTCCCTAACTATGTTATGACATTTGAGACAGATGCATTAGCGCAGCACACTATTCGCATTCCTGGATGATTTCCATTCTCCTGCCGAATTTATAGGGTGCTGACATCATCAGTGTTTCCAAAGAAGAATGTGCATCTTTTAGTGTGTTATCCCAGTCTTCAAAATAGCCATTCCTTTCACAAAGAATTGCACACACAGCGTTTGCAGGATTCAAACCCCTACCTAACTATGTTATTATACTTGAGATAGACACATTAGCACAGCATGCTATTTGCATTACTGGATGACTTCCCTTCTCCTGCTGTATTTATAGGGTGCTGACATCATCAGTGTTTCCAAAGAAGAATGTACATCTTTTAGTGTGTTATTCCAGTCTTCAAAATGGCCCTTCCTTTCACAAAGAATTGCAGACATACACACAGCATTTGCAGGATTCAAACCCCTACCTAACTATGTTATGATACTGGAGATAGACTCATTAGCGCAGCGTATGATTCGCATTACTGGATGAGTTTCCTTCTCCTGCTGTATTTATAGGGTGCTGACATCATCAGTGTTTCCAAAGAAGAATGTATATCTTTTAGTGTGTTATCCCAGTCTTCAAAATGGCCAATCCTTTCACAAAGAATTGCAGACATACACAGCGTTTGCAGGATTCAAACCCCTACCTAACTATATTATAATACTTGAGATAGATACATTAGCGCAGCATGTTATTGGCATTACTTGAAGATTTCCCTTCTCCTGCTGTATTTATAGGGTGCTGACATCATCAGTCTTTCCAAAGAAGAATGTACATCTTTAACTATCCCTCAGTATGGGGGATAGCAATATCTGTGCATTCACAGAAACCTAGTTCAGGGTCACATATGCACACTGGCACTGCCAGGTTATGTTCTATACCATGCTTCATGACCACAAGACTTGTGACACAGAACACAAGTAGGGGGTGTATCCATATACATCACAGATACACACACCTCTGGGTTGGTCTCACTGTACTAAGCATGACAGGCCATACATATACACCTACCATTGTGCAAAACTGCCTTTTGGTTTGGTGTGTAGTTCAGACCACCCATCCATACCCAGTAACCACACTTGGCTTTCCTGGGAACAGTGTCGGATATGAAGGTCTTCACACACACCATTATAGTGGTTGACTTCAGGTACACAAATATTGACTGGGGATACTACTCAAGCCCTCAACATCACCCTACAGCCACTAGAATTTGTGAATCCATGTGCTATGGCACAACCAGTCACCACACCCACTAGGGGGAATACATATTGGACCTGATCATCACCAACATGGGGACTCTATGTTCCACACCAGAGGTAGAACTGTCATTGTTAAGATCAGACCATAATCAACTTTCCCTGGACATCCATATCCCGTCCCCACACCCAGCCAAGGAAATCACTGTAAAGAATTTCTCAAAAGCAGACTTTGCACTTGTGAAGACTGGGGTGGAATACTTCAGAGGCCCCATGCTGGAGGTTAATACAGACCAATCTGCAGAATTCCTTACAAATGCATTGTATGAGCAGCTGCAGGTATGCATTGATCATGCTATCCCACATAAAACCATGACTCCTCCAAAACAGGAGACCTGTCTGGTTGACCCCAGCCATATATAAGCTGTACAACAGAAGGAGGAAGCTACTACATAACAGAGCAATATCCCACAGACCCAGATAGATCATAACCTCTCCTTTGCTAATCACATTGACAGAGAGTCATTGCTAAGAACTTTGCATAGCCCTCCTTCTCACACGGGTGTTTGCATGTAGATCATGTGAGGTCATTGTGGCCCTCTACTACTCACTCATCAGGACCATGTTTGACTACAATTCCCCTTTTGGGGTGTACCTTACCCAACACCTGCGGCAACTACAGTGAACACAACAGTACCTCCCCAAGAGAATCATGGGCTACACACAGATGTCCTATGCAGCTCGACTAAAGGATCTCCAGCTCTACTCAGTTGCTTAACGCCTACTCAGAGGTAATCTACGCCTGACGTACACAGCCATTTCAAACCCAGAAGTAATGGACATGCTCCACCTCATAACATCCAAGACCCTTACAGCTGCACACTCCAGGGACGTAAACCTCAGCACAAACATAAATAGGACATGCTGCAGGCTCCCCTCACTCTGGAATTGAATCCCAATTAAAGTTAGACATAGCCCTCACCAACCCTCTTCCAGCAAAATACAGCCGAATGGATGGGAAATTGCAAATTCACCCCTGGGATCTCCACTGTGTCCCTGCTTGACAGAGGCACAGCAACGTAGCCTTAAAGGGTGCCTTCTGTGACCTACTTTACAGAGGCACAGTAGGCTACTCTACTGGGGAGGCAGACGCCAAATACACTCTGCCTAGGCTTATGAATTCCCCAAGGCAGACAGCTTAGTATTGACCTCTGCACCTATGTTTATGTTTGGGATGCACAATATTTGTTGCTGCTACTGTTTGCAGGTCTTTATTGCCGTAGCTTTCATAGTTTCTGTGAACAACTTGTGTATCTGCGTAACATGTTTGATCATGACAGGGTTCCAGTATATTAATATATGTGTCTGTTGTCATTTAACTGTGTGCACAGGGTGGATTGCTGGATCCTGGGAGGTTCCTGGCTTAACACATACAACTGCTCGATATGTGTGACTGACTGCTATACTCAGACATGGCCTAAGTGTGTGAGCATGCCCAGTTCATGCTTTCCATGGTTTGTTGCCTGACGTGTCTCATTTATCCAAGTGTGTGAGCATGCCCAGTGTGACCTTTCCATATGTTGTGATCTGAAGTCCACTACATTTGTGGTTGTGTGTGAACATGAACAATATTGACATTAATACTGTGTGTGTTGGAAGTCATGTTGTGTTCTTACTGCCAGACTCCTTTGTGTCATAACTCAACAGGGATTATGCTGTGCTTGCAGGGTTTCCATGCGATAGTTTGCAAAGACTTGGCAACATTCTCTCTTATTTGCTGCACACTGCAATGGTGTAGTGGTTCAGTACTACCACTATGGTACACAGTATTATGGGTTTGAATCCCATCACTGCTGTAAATGATCATACTGAGCAGACTAGACTAGTTAAGGGCCAGTTAGGCAACTATGAGCATGTTGCATTTTGTTCAGCTATGGCCTGCTTAAACCAGGCTTGTCTGACATTGCTGTGAATTCACCAACTTGGGTGGACATTGGCAAACATTACTCCACAGTGACCACAGTTGTACTACTTGGTGTGTGTGATTTTGTTCATAGGTTCATACTAGACTATCTGCCCTAGGGCATTTATAATCCTAGCCAGAGTGTGTTTGGCTTTCAACACACATTGTAAGTGGAGTTTGCCATTACATTTTTCATGGTTAGTATACTGTGCCTCTGGCTAACAGTGGCATAGAAGTGATACCCAGGGTAAACCTACAATCTCCCATCCACTTATCAGGATTCCTCTTGAAGAGAGTCAATGAGGGACTCTGGCTAACCTGGAGTGGGAGTTTACTTAAGATTGGGGGGAGCCTCTGGGTTATGGATCTGTCACTCCAGCATGTCCTATTTATTTCAGTCCTGAGGTTGAGGTCTCTTGAGCGCATAGCTTGATAGGATTCTGATTTTCCAAGGTGCAGCATGTCCATTGATTCCAGGTTGGACATGGCTTTATACATCTGGCACAGATCGCCTCTGGGCAGGCAGTATGCCACTGAGTGGAGCTGCAGTTTCTTTAACCAGGCAGTGAATGGCATGTGTTTGAGCCTTTTGATCCTCCTGGTGAGGTACTTTTGTGGTCTTTCCAGCTGCTGCAGGTGTCTGAAAAGGTACATCCCACAAGGGGCATTGTACTCAATTATGGCCTGATGAGGGATGAGTTAAGAGGCACAATGATCTCCACTGATGTAGATGTGAGTAGCTTCATGATTAGGTGGGCTATATGAAATGTTTCTCTGAACACTTTGGCCACATGGTTGTTGAATGTGAGATTGCTATCGACTTGGGTCCCCAGGTCCCTTATCACTTCTTCCATACTTAATGGGTTACCACATATGTAGTAATCTGTGGGCACTTAGTTTTTGACAAAGGTGAGGACTATACACTGTTTTGTGTTTAGCTTGAGGACATGGCTCTGGCACCAGCTGTCTGTTTCTATGAGTCCCTTTTGTAGGATGCTTGTATCAGTTGGAGGGTCGATTATGGCGCCCAGTTTGCAGTCATCTGCAAACTTGTTCACCAACAGTCCTTCTGTGTTGGCCTGTACCTCTGAGAAACATATACCAAACAAGGGAGGTCCCAGGACTGAGCCTTGTGGGATGCCACTTGTAGCTGGTTTGTGGTCTGACATGGCTCCAGCATTTCAGACCATGTGGGTTCTGTCCTTGAGCCAGTTTGCAACCCATCTAGTGACATAGGGGTTTCTATTGAAGCTGGTGATCTTATCTATGATGACCAAGAGGGGTACTGTATGGAAGGCTTTTGCAAGGTCCAGGTAGGCTGTGTGGACCACCATCCCCTCGTAAATGGCCTTGGTGACTGTTTCAAATGACTCAACCAAGTTTAAGAGGCAGGATCTGCCCTTAACAAAGCTAAAATGGGTAGGATCCAGTGTCTGTGTCCCCCCAATATGTTTATTTCTGAGGTCCATGATGATCCTTTCCATAGCTTTGCAGACCAACCTAGTCTGGCTTCTGGGGCAATTGTTTGCAGTATCCATTGAGGTATCACCTTTGTGGAGAGGGTCCACTGTTGCTGTACACTGCTCTTTGGGTAAATATCATGTATTAAGGCTGACATTGAACAGTGGTTTTATGTGTGTGTTCAATTCTTCTTGGGGTTCATGTTGGACACAGCCCAGGACACCGTCTGGTCCCATTGATGCTGCGTGTTTTGCTTTGGAGAGGCTGGCTGTTACCTGAGCATCTGCAATGTCAGGGGGCCAGCACTCTGCTGGGATAGATATTTGCCCTTTTGGTGGGGAGGGGGGGGGAGTTTGCACTGAACCTGTCAGCTTGGATGTTGGCAATGTATGTGGGTTTGTTGTATTGTTTGTCATTTTGGACTAATTCTGAAGATATCTGGAGATTCCCACACAGATTCCTACAATAAGTAAAGAATGCCTTGTGATTATCCTTGGTGTCCTGTACGATTTTTATCTCACAGATGGCCTTAGACAATTTTATGTGTGGACGTTGTTTTTCAATAATACTGGTCAGAAATGGCTTCCCTTTTTGTGATTTGGATCTATCATATAGTAGCTTCCTCCTTGTATTGTATGGTTTGTTTACGGCTGGGGTCCACCAAACAGAATGCCTGCCTTTGGAGGATTGGGACTTGGTTTTATTTGGGATTGCATGATCCATGCATTCCTGATGGTGTTCATAGAATGCGTTTATAAAGAGTTATGAGGTCTGGGCCGTCTTTTCCACAGACACAGGGGCTGTGAAGGATTCCACCTCAGTTTTGAGGTGTGTGACATATGCTTTAGTGAACATTTTTCACTGTGGTTTTCTGGCCATGGGCTGGGGTGGGGATGTGAATATCCAGCGAGATTACTATCTGGTGTGATCGTACCAGTGAGGGATATACTTCTGGTCTTGGGCATAGAGTCCCCATGTTGGTGATGATCAGGTCCAGTATGTTTTCCCCTCTTGTGGGAGTGGTAGCAAGTTGTTCCATAGCATTTTGGTTTATAAATTCTGGGAACCTTTGGCCTAGGGTGTTGGAGCTAGGGTAATGCTCCCATTGTATGTTTGGGTAGTTGAAGCCACCCAATATAATGGTGTTTGGGGAGATCTTCATATTTTCATGTGCTCTCCAGTCGGAAAAGTGTGGTTCCTGGGTTTAGGAGGGTGGTCTGTAGCAGGCTATGAACTGGAAGGTGGTTTTACCCACTGTTGGTTACACACTACACCCTATAAGCACTACACCCTCGCTCCCCATTGGCCCTTGTTTTCAATTATAAAGGAATTCCCATTATTATTCTAGCATGTCCAAAGGTCAGTTGTCAATCTCCTCTCCGGTCCAGCTGGTGAATATGGGAATCTTGAGGCAATGTTACAACTGCCTCATGTACACAGACAACCCTCTCCTCCTCCCAACAAATTCCAACACATGTGAGAGATGCAACCATATAGCCAAACTGGAGGCTAAGCTCTCTCAACTCAGTACTGGCATAACCAGTCAGGAGGAGAAGGAAACCACACTCACTACAATTCCAGTCTCGTATAGACCTACCACGACAGCAAACCAAACACATAATCACACAAAAACATACTCAGAGGCTCTAAATAAAGATCTGCCTAAGCAGCAGAGACCTCCAAAGCAGACACCCAAGCAACCGCTACCCCAAAACAAAACACGTGCAACACATATCTCACAAAGCCAGTGTGCCGAACAGTCACAGCCCTTAAGGCTAAACAACACACCTGATACATTTGTAATAGGTGACTCTATCGTCAGGCACACTGATGTCCCGCTCACCAGGCTGAACAAGGAGAAGGTCACGGTGAGCAGCCAGTCTGGCGCTAGGATCCATCACATAACACAAGCACTCAGGTCACTCCAAGGCAAGTACAAATATGACTCAGTCATTGTCCATGCTGGTGTGAATGACCTGAGACGTACCTCCCTGGACTACATGAAAAGAGACATAGAGGAGCTCTCTGAGCATGTAGCCCAGGCTGGTATGACCCTGACCTTGAGTAGCATCTTACCCTCACCAAGAATGATGCCACAATACGAAGACAAGATGATCAATTTCAACAATTGGCTGAAGTATTGGTGTCATTCAAAGGGGATCCAATGCCTGTCAGCTTGGGATGATATGCACGACAAGCCACGATGCTTTGCTAGGGACAGCTTGCACCTGTCACCCCTGGGCTTTTGGATATTGGCAAAGGCTCTTGCTACCCCCATAATGCCTTTTTTAGGCAAGGCTCAAAAGACAAACCCACCTCCATAGGTATCACAAGGGATAAGAAACTAAGAGTAATGCTACTCAACGCCAGAAGTCTAAACCTCAAGATGCACGCACTCGAAACTCTCCTTAGCATGGAGAACATTGATATCTGTGCACTAACAGAAACCTGGTTCAGGACTCCCGGGAGCACCCCAGCACTACCAGGTTATACCTCATACCATGCTTTTCAGCCCCAAAACTTGAACCAAACCACAAAAGGAGGGGGAGTATCGATATTCATCAAAGATACCCACACCTCCAGGTTGGTGGCAAAGCACGAAGCATCAGAGACTATCCATGTGCAACTAACAGTGGGTAAAACTGCCTTACAGTTTATAGCCTGCTACAGACCACCCTCCCAAACCCAGGAACCCCACTCGGCCTTCCTGAGAACACTGGAAAATATGAAGGTCTCTCCGAACACCATTATATTGGGCGACTTCAACTACCCAAACATAGATTGGGAGCATTACTCTAGCTCCAACACCCTTGCCAAAGGTTCCTAGAATTCATAAACTCAAATGCTGTGGAACAACTTGTTACCACTCCCACAAGAGGGGAAAACATACTGGACCTGATCATCACCAACATGGGGACTCTATGCTCCAGACCAGAAGTGTATCCCTTACTGGTAAGATCAGACCATAAACTGATCTCACTGGATATTCACATCCCGACCCCACCCCCTGCCCAGAAAACCACAGTGAAAAACTTCTCTAAAGCAAATTTCACACTCCTCAAAACCGAGGTGGAATCCTTCAAAGCCCCCGGGCCTATGGAAAATATGGCCCAGACCGCAGAATCCTTTATAAATGCATTCTATGAACACCTTCAGGAATGCATGGATCATGCAATCCCAAATAAAACCAAGACCCAATCCTCCAAAGGCAGACGGCCTGTCTGGTGGACCCCAGCCAAAAACAAACTATACAATAGAAGGAGGAAGCTACTACTTGATAGAGCAATATCCCAAAAAGGGAAGGCATCTCTGATCAGTATTAGCAAAAAACTAAGGGCACTCATAAAATCGTCAAAGGCCAGCTTTGAGAGAAAAATTGCACAGGACACTAAGGATAATCACAAGGCTTTCTTTAGTTATGTTAGAAACCTGGGTGGGAATTCCCAGATATGCTCAGAATTAGTCCAAAATGACAAAAAATACACCGAACTCACAGACATTGCCGACATCCTAGCTGACAGGTTCAGCGCAAACTTCTCCCCCCACCCACCAAAATGGCAAATATCTATCCCAGCAGAGTGCTGCCTCCCTGACATCTCAGATGCTCAGGCGGGAGCCGCCCTCTCCAAAGCAAAAAACACAGCATCAATGGGACCAGACGGTTTCCCAGGCTGCGTCCTACATGAACTCCAAGAAGAGCTAAACCCAAACATAAAACTACTGTTCAATCTCAGCCTAACTACAGGATATGTACCCAAAGAGTGGAGTACAGCAACAGTGGTCCCTCTCCACAAAGGTGGTGCCTCAACGGACCCTGGAAACTATCGCCCCATAAGCCTGACTAGCTTGGTCTGCAAAGCTATGGTAAGGATCATCATGGACCTCATAAATAAAGATATTGGGGACCTACGGACACTGGATCCTACCCAGTTCGGCTTTGTTAAGAGCAGATCCTGCCTCTTAAACCTGGTTGACTTCTTTGAAACGGTCACCAAGGCCATTGACGAAGGGAAGGTGGTCCACACAGCCTATCTGGACCTCGCAAAAGCCTTTGATACAATACCCCACTCGGGCATTATAGATAAGCTCACCAGCTTAAATATAAACCCCTATGTCACTAGATGGGTTGCAAACTGGCTCAAGGACAGAACCCACATGGATAGAATTGCTGGAGCCATGTCAGACTCCAAACCAGTTACAAGTGGCATCCCACAAGGCTCAGTCCTGGGACCTCTCTTGTTTGGTATATATTTTTCTGAGGTACAGGCCAACACGGAAGGACTGTGGCTGACCAAGTTCGCAGATGACTGCAAACTGGGCGCCATAATCGACTCTCCAGCCAACACAAGCATCCTCCAAAAGGGCCTCATAGAAACAGACAACTGGTGCCAGAGCCATGGCCTCAAGCTAAACGCCAAAAGTGTATAGTCATCCCTTTGGCAAAAACAAAGTGCCACAAATTACCACATAGGTGGTAATCCATTAAGTACAGAAGAAGTAATTAGGGACCTGGGGACCCAAGTTGATAGCAATCTCTCATTTGACAACCACATGGCCAAAGTGGTTAGAAAAACATTTTATATAGCCCACCTAATCATGAAGGGATTCACATCTAGATTAGGGGAGGTCATCGTGCCTCTTTACTCATCCCTCATCAGGCCCATAATCGAGTACAATGCCCCTTTTGGGATGTACCTTACCAAACACCTGCAGCAACTGGAAAGACTCCAAAAGTACCTCACCAAGAGGATCAAAGGGCTCAAACAGATGCAATATGCTGCCCGGTTAAAGAAACTCCAGCTCTACTCAGTGGCATACCGCCTGCTCAGAGGTGACCTGTGCCTGATGTATAAGGCCATGTCCAACCCGGAATTAAGGGACATGCTGCACCTCAGAAAATCCAAATCCCATCGAGCTACGCGCTCGAGAGACCTGAACCTCAGCACTGAAATAAATAGGACATGCTGGAGGGGCAGATTCATAACCCAGAGGCTCCCTTCACTCTAGAATAAAATCCCAGTCCAGGTTAGGCAGAGTCCCTCATTGACTCTCTTCAAGAGGAGTCTTGATGAGTGGATGGGAGATCATAGGTTTACCCCGGGTATCACTTCTGTGTCACTGTTAGACAGAGGCACAGTATACTAACCTCGAAAAAGGGCATAGCAAAATTAATTTAAAATGGGTGGCGAAAGCCAAACATACTCTGGCTAGGCTTATAAATGCCCTAGGGCAGATAGCCTAGTATGAACCTATGAACCTATGAACCTATGAACATGGGTAGTCTCTGATGCTTCATGCTGTGCCACCAACCTGGGGGTGTGGCTATCTTTGACAAATATTGATACTCACCCTCCTTTTGTAGTTTGTTCCATGTTTTGCAGCTGTAAAGCATGGTATGAGGTGTACCTGTGAATGCTAGGGTGCTCTTGGGAGCCTTGAACCAGGTTTCTGTTACTGCACAGATATCAACATTGTCCATGTTGAAGAGTGTTTGGAGTGCATGCATCTTGCAGTTTAGACTTCTGGCATAGAGTAGCATTACTTATACTTTCTTATCCCTTGTGATACCTATGGAGGTGGGTTTGTCTTTTGAGCCTTACCTAGAAAAGGCACTATGGGGGTGACAAGAGCCTTTGACAATATCCAATAGGCCACAGGTGATAGGTGACATCCATCCCTAGCAAAGCATCATGTCTTGTCGAGCATCTCATCCCAGACTGACAGGCATTGAATCCCCTTTCACTGACACCAATACTTAAGCCAATTGTTGTATTTGATCATCGTGTCTTCATATTGTGGCCTCATGTTTGGTGAGGGTAGGATGCTACTGAAGGTCATCACGTCTGCATATATGACATGGTGGTAAATACTGTTTAGCACTACCTTACATTGCTTAACACATGGCAATCATGCCTCAGGTTGTGCTGCAGGGCTGCCTATGTTGGATGCGCATACTGCACTCCCTATACATGTTTGGAAACAGATAGTGTCAAGTTAGGCATCCCTTTTACTATATGTGCGAGCCAGAGAGAGGTATCATTTCCAGGGTTCCTACTGAGCCAGTGTATGTGCTATGCGTTGCCTCTTTGCCAAGGCCAAGGCATACTGGGCATGCCTCCTTCTGCCTACTGGGGCAGACTCAGGTTGTTCCTCCTCCGAGTCACGCTCTGCCTGTGATGGCCTTGGCACTGGTGGGGGGCTGTTTGGCTCATGCCTATGCTGGTCCTGTTGCAGCTGTTTTCGCAGGATCATATTATGTAGCATAGCACATACCATGACAATTTGGGTACATGTAGTTGGTGAGTATTGCAAGGCTCCACCAGATGTGTCCAGGCACCAGAACAATGACTTGAGCAACCCAAACACACGCTCAATTAAATTTCGTGTTTGTGCGTGTGCCTCATTATGGCATTCTTGTTCAAGTGCGTGTGCGTTTCTGATGGGTGTCATCAGCCACGGCTCCAGTGCATAGCCAGCATCCCCCACTAAATGATCATGTGGGATGTCCCCATTGGCAAATGTCTGGTACAACTGCGTCAGATGCCAGATATGGGAATCATGGTAGCTTCCAGGGCAGCCAGCACACACATTCATTATTATGCCATGTGCATCACACATGACCTGGCAGTTGATGGAGGGGAAGCCCTTGCGGTTAATGTAGGCCCTACCCCGCTCACCGGATGGTGCTTTGATGCGTATATGTGTGCAGTCTATTGCACCCACTACCTCAGGGTATTCTGCTATTTGCTGGAAGAGATGTATATTGCTGGTCAATACCTCATGGGAATTGGGGAAATATACATGATCACCGACATGTGCTGAAATGGCATCCAGGAACTGGTGCAGTACCCTGGATGCTGATGCCTGTGAGATCCCCATCATATCACCAGTTAGTCTCTGAAAGGTACCTGTTGCTAGTATTCTTAGGCCAACACATACCTTGGTTTCCACTGGGATGGGTTCCCCTCTGTTGGTTCTGTGTGTGAGGCGTGGCCTGCACAGCTCAACTATTTGCTGCAGGAGGTCTCTGTCTACTCTATAGCGCTACACTATCTCCAGCTCATGTAATGCCTGGTAGGTGACCCTGGACCTGTACACTCTTCTCCGTCTCCTCACTGTGGGTTGTCCGGCAGCATTTGCATTGTCACCACCCTCAGCATGTTGCATATGTTGTCTTATAACAGCAATGGCAACCCCTAGCATTTTTTGTCTGAGTGAAGCTTTTTCAGTTTTCACTTCTAGTAGCATACTCCAGTGTTTCAGTGTCTCTTGTGAGAAACAAACTGCACTATTGTTTGCAGAGTTTTAAGTGCTGGGCTGGGCTAGGCTAGTGTTCTGTCTGTGTTATTGCCTGATTCAGATTGTTTTCACCTGCTAGCTCTATTAGTATCACCTGGTAGCTTCCTGCTATTTGTTGTGTTTCCTTTTTCCTTTCTGTTTCCTCAGGGGGAGCGACGCGCATACAAGCGCAAACACGCTCACAGCAGCTCACACACACGTGCATACATGCTTAGACAGACTAAAACTTGCTTATTCAGGTTAAAATGCAAGCACACCAGCGCAAACAGGTTTAGAGGTCTTGCAACAGCCTTACACATGCTTACTCTGGCTTAAACATGCACACTCACGCTTCCACGCGTGCACTCTGTCTTACTCAAGTTTACAGGCACGCACACGCGCACATACCCACTCAGCAAGAAACTTTGGTGTTATCCACAGTATATGCCTTCCATTTCTTGGCTTTCCCCGGCCTACTTGTTGACACACCTCTTTCCATGATGTCTAACTGACAGCTAACAGATGCCACTGTCCTCCAATGAGCTGCACTACTTTCATACATACCCCCTTGTGATGTCACTGTCCTCCAATGAGCTGCACTCCTTTCATACATACCCCCCTTGTGATGTCACTGTCCTCCAATGAGCTGCACTACTTTCATATATACCCCCTTGTGATGTCACTGTCCTCCAATGAGCTGCACTACTTTCATACATACCCCCTTGTGATGTCACTGTCCTCCAATGAGCTGCACTACTTTCATACATACCCCCTTGTGATGTCACTGTCCTCCAATGAGCTGCACTACTTTCATACATACCCCCCTTGTGATGTCACTGTCCTCCAATGAGCTGCACTACTTTCATACATACCCGGCTTGTGAGGTGACTGTCCGCCAATGAGCTGCACTACTTTCATACATACCCCTTGTGATGTCACTGTCCTCCAATGAGCTGCACTCCTTTCATACATACCCCTTGTGATGTCACTGTCCTCCAATGAGCTGCACTACTTTCATACATACCCCTTGTGATGTCACTGTCCTCCAATGAGCTGCACTACTTTCATACATACCCCTTGTGATGTCACTGTCCTCCAATGAGCTGCACTACTTTCATACATACCCCCTTGTGATGTCACTGTCCTCCAATGAGCTGCACTACTTTCATACATACCCCTTGTGATGTCACTGTCCTCCAATGAGCTGCACTACTTTCATACATACCCCCTTGTGATGTCACTGTCCTCCAATGAGCTGCACTACTTTCATACATACCCCCTTGTGATGTCACTGTCCCCCAATGAGCTGCACTACTTTCATACATACCCCCCTGTGATGTCACTGTCCTCCAATGAGCTGCACTACTTTCATACATACCCCCCTTGTGATGTCACTGTCCTCCAATGAGCTGCACTCCTTTCATACATACCCCCCTTGTGATGTCACCTATCTCCTACTCTGTTCCTCCCCATATACTACTCCTACACTCCACTGACTGTGCTCATTTGCTATGTAAAAGTGCGATTCACTATCGTAACACTCATTTACATAGGATTACCTACTAATGCTTGGTTACATGTCTTAGACTGGACTTCTCCCCTTAGCAACCCCTACTCGGTGGCCATGTTGTCTTCAGCCTGCTATTCCCTTACACTGAAATTTGACTATTTTCATAAATTCCATGTTTGTGACTTTTATTGCCTTATTTTATAATTTTTATAGCGCACCCCATTTGTGCGGCGCTGCGATACGCTTAAACATCGGAAATTGGCAAAAAAAAATATTTTTATTTTAATTTTGCATCAGGAAAACTTTCCAATGGCCGTATATTTGGCCATTGGCATGCTTCCTCAACCATATGCAACCTTTATTTGGAGCTGACAAGGCTCCATTGTGCTATTTGCAGAACGGTACTCAGTTGTCAACTGAGTACATTTCTGCAGCTAACACGTCTCCTACTCAGACAGGTTTCTACTTCTTGGATCGCAAATTTACCTAATTTGCATGCCTTTCAGCTGCAAGTGAGGTAATTTGCATATCACAGCCCTCTCCATGTAGGAAACATATTAGGAGCTCTCTTACATGCCCCTAAAGGCTGTTCGTGGATCGCTCGTCAGACATGATGGCTGCATGGGGTCTTACTCTACTCGTAGACTCCATGCAAGCCATCCTGAATCCGGCCCGATGTTTAACTTGATGCAATGCATTAAACTCATCTAACATGTTTAGAATATATGCAGTATGCCAGTTGGAAATCCTTTAAGAATTATCCAATCACAATGACGTTCAGACTAAATACACTAATTTGATTTTATTTAAGTTTATGGAAGTGTTATTTTTTATTTAGTGAAAATCTGCTCATGTGAGATAATCCTTCTTACACTGTAAAGTGAATTAAAAAATTCTGACAAGAAAAATGAAAAACTAAACTATTTGCATAATAAAGTAAATTCAACCACAGTGCAGCTGCAATGCATCCAGTTGCTTTGTTTCTGGTACAGAGATACACAAGCTTTGTGTATGAACTATCAATGGTCAATATATGGTTGCTCAATTGAGCTCTCATTGATCACCTTTAATTAATAAAACAACTGACCTACAGACTTCCTGCACAGATCTAATAAACATTTTTCTTGTGGGGTGTGAGACTCTTATAAGGCCTTCACCACCCCCTAGAAACATATTCCTAAACCAGTGATGGCAAACCTATGACATGCCATGACATTTTGGGTGACACACCAGCATTCACCAGCACCTGAGTTACCAAAGAAACTGCTTTTGCATTTGTTGCTTGTGTGAAGGGCACTGAATTATTTTGTACCAGGAGCAAGTTAATAACACTGCTGCAGAGGTAAGGAAATTGTTAACCTCAAAGACTATTTCAGTATATTTTCTCGACAGAGTCTGAAAAGGGAGTGCTGACATTGTTTTCTCTTCATGGTTCATCTCTGCAAAAGGCAGTCGTCTGCATTTCTAGGAGTGTGCTCTTTTACATTCCTCTCAACTGTCCCACTGAATCCCACTAAAAACTGTTAACTTCTTACACTTAATGACAATAATTAGATTTATAGACTAATTTTACTTCAAAGCAATGTATATTACTTTACATTCATTTTAGTGTCTCAGATTAACAGTACTAGTAGTTTAAAACTGTCCAGGTCTGTTATTCCTAGATTTGTCCCTGATTCTGTTGAGATCTTATCCTTGATGTATTGAGAGCCATGCTGTTTTATTTATTTTTATTTATTATTATTATTTTTTTTTTGTTTCGGGGGGGGGGGTGTGACACTCAAGCATAGTCAAGTTAGGCATTTTCTGAATTTTTGACATGCTGAACCCAAAATGTTCGCCATCACTGGTCCAAACCAATCTCACTGTTAAACAATAGGGAAGAAAGGGGGGAACTCCCCAAAAACACTTCACAGACGTCTTGCACTGAGATCCTACTGTCACACACCTATGATACGATGAGACAGATAGATAGACAGAGAGATAGACAGACAGATAGTCAGACAGAGAGTTTAGTTTAATTTGCATTGTGTTTGTACGTTTGTGTTATTGTTGATAGTTATATTTGCTTTTACAAAGGATGGCCTCTGCACCTGTCAATCCAAGGCTTTCCCACACTGATGAAAACCTTCACTGCTACCATAGTTCTTTCATTAGGCCAAGTCCAGCTAATGCGCATCGCAATGTAACTATCAAGTCAAATCCAAAACAGGATCACATGAAAACAGCTATACTCAGTAGCAGATCTCTCAGCAGCAATCCTTCAGGCTGTCCTGCATTTGGAATGCATCCGTGTCTTTGACTACTGAAACTCAGTTTGCATGTTTAGAAACCATTCCTTCCATATTTTAGTTTTGTGCTCAGCAATGCTTTCAAACATGATGGCTGCTGTGGTAGCATTTCCATATTTGTTAAGGACCTTATCACCTCCAGATTTGCAGGGACCCACAAGCTGAAGTTATTGAGCTTCAAATCAACCTATACATTACTAACTACCAGTTTATACCCTGTTAGAGGACACCATCTATGTCCCATGATAATTATGTAAGGTTTCTAAACAGGATTGATGAGCTACATGTAAACAAGGACTCCATTACTTTGCGAGACTTTAACTATCTCTCAATAAACTGTACTAACTATACCTCCAATGTAGGATATGCCTCAAAGTTGTTTGATTTAATAAATAAAAAAAAAAAAGATATGCATTACAGGAGAAAATATTCTTGACCTGGTCCTTGTTAATATACCACTGAGCTGGGAATTTCTGGTTAAAGGCTTATAGTGCCTGCATATTTGAACTGTTTCTTACTGAAATTGGTACACCTTGTTTGCTGTAGCATAGACTAGATCCAGGCCTGCTGAATCTAGCTTTGTTTGTATAACTTGAGCACTAATCCAGGCATTCTTTAAAGTATTCAATGCTATTTATTACTGCTTGGTAGTAACTTGATTAAAGTGTAGCTATCATTCTAAGTCTTTTGGATTAAGCACTTGGGCTTCAGACCAGTTGTTTTACATTAGGAAGGTTTGTGGCCTGCACTGTGGTGGCAGGACAGGTAGCTTACAATCTTCTAAGTTGGGAACTGCTGACTTGAGGGCTCAGTGTCTGTTATTCCAAAAGTGTATTAGTTCTGGTTTAAGCACTTGGGCTTCAGGCCAGTTATTTTACATTAAGAAGGTCCGTGGTCTGCACTCTTGTGGGAGGAGAGGCTGGACGCTACCCTTCTGAGCTGGGAATTTCTGGTTAAAGGCTTATAGTGCCTGCATATTTGAACTGTTTCTTACTGAAATTCATACACCTTGTTTGCTGTAGCATAGACTAGATCCAGGCCTGCTGAATCTAGCTTTGTTTGTATGCTTGTTGTTTGTTTGCTTGTTATTTCCCTGAAACGCTAATTCCACCTAAAACGTGGCTTTTCATCGCATCTGTGGATCCCTAGTGATATCTGCATTGCTTACTGTACTAATTTCCTTGTTTCACTTGAAAGAAAGTTACTGTTTGTTATTTTTGCATTTAAGTTACCTGTAACACATTGCATTTAAGTTACCTGGCACTTGCTCACTAAAGCAATTATACAAGTCAGCACTAAAAAATTAAAAGCACTACATCCTCACAAACTCCCCTTGAGTACCTTGTTCCCCATTGGCCCTTTTTTTCAATTATAAAGGAATTCCCAATACTATTCTAGCATGTCCAAAGGTCAGTTGTCAATCTCCTCTCCGGTCCAGGTGGTGAATATGGGAATCTTGAGGCAATGTTACAACTGCCTCATGTACACAGACAACCCTCTCCTCCTCCCAACAAATTCCAACACATGTGAGAGATGCAACCATATAGCCAAACTCTCTCAACTCAGTACTGGCGTAACCACTCAGGAGGAGAAGGAAACCACACTCACTACAATTCCAGTCTCACATAGACCTACCACAACAGCAAACCAAACATATAAACACACAAAAACATACTTGGAGGCTCTAAATAAAAATCTGCCTAAGCAGCAGAGACCTCCAAAGCAGACACCCAAGCAACCGCTACCCCAAAACAAAACACGTGCAACACATAGCTCACAAAGCCAGTGTGCCAAACAGTCACAGCCCTTAAGGCTAAACAACACACCTGATATACTTGTAATAGGTAACTCTATCATTAGGCACACTGATGTCCTGCTCACCAGGCTGAACAAGGAGAAGGTCACGGTGATCTGCCTGTCGGGTGCTAGGATCCGCCACATAACACAAGCACTCAGGTCACTCCAAGACAAGTCCAAATATGACTCAGTCATTGTTCATGCTGGTGTGAATGACCTGTGACATACCTCCCTGGACTACATGAAAAGAGTCATAGAGGAGCTCTCTGAGCATGTAGCCCAGGCCGGTATGACCCTGACCTTGAGTAGCATCTTACCCTCACCAAGAATGATGCCACAATATGCAGACAAGATGATCAATTTCAACAATTGGCTTAAGTATTGGTGTCATTCAAAGGGGATCCAATGCCTGTCAGCCTGGGATGACATGCTCGACAAGCCACGATGCTTCGCTAGGGACAGCTTGCACCTGTTACCCCTGGGCTTTCAGATATTGGCAAAGGCTCTTGCTACCCCCATAGTGCCTTTTTTAGGCAAGGCTCAAAAGACAAACCCACGTCCATAGGTATCACAAGGGATAAGAAACTAAGAGTAATGCAACTCAACACCAGAAGTCTAAACCTCAAGATGCACTCACTCGAAACTCTCCCTAGCATGGAGAACATCGATATCTGTGCAGTAACAGAAACCTGGTTCAAGGCTCCCGAGAGCACCCCAGCACTACCAGGTTATACATCATACCATGCTTTTCGGCCCCAAAACTTGGACTGAACCACAAAAGGAGGGGGAGTATCAATATTCGTCAAAGATACCCACACCTCCAGGTTGGTGGCACAGCACGAAGCATCAGAGACTATCCATGTGCAACTAACAGTGGGTAAAACTGCCTTCCAGTTTATAGCCTGCTACAGACCACCCTCCCAAACCCAGGAACCCCACTCGGCCTTCCTGAGAACACTGGAAAATATGAAGGTCTCTCCAAACACCATTATATTGGGCGACTTCAACTACCCAAACATAGACTGGGAGCATTACTCTAGCTCCAACACCCTAGCCCAAAGGTTCCTAGAATTTACAAACTCAAATGCTATGGAACAACTTGTTATCACTCCCACAAGAGGGGAAAACATACTGGACCTGATCATCACCAACATGGGGACTCTATGCTCCATACCAGAAGTGTATCCCTCACTGGTAAGATCAGACCATAAACTAATCTCACTGGATATTCACATCCCGACCCCATCCCCTGCCCAGAAAATCACAGTGAAAAACTTCTCTAAAGCAAATTTCACACTCCTCAAAACTGAGGTGGAATCCTTCA
The DNA here is from genome assembly GCF_019279795.1 of Protopterus annectens. NCBI lineage: Eukaryota > Metazoa > Chordata > Ceratodontiformes > Protopteridae > Protopterus > Protopterus annectens. Next base: position 1,497,209,232 of record NC_056726.1, read on the forward strand.
AAGCCCCCGGGCCTGTGGAAAATACGGCCCAGACCGCAGAATCCTTTATAAACGCATTCTATGAACACCTTCAGGAATGCATTGATCATGCAATCCCAAATAAAACCAAGACCCGATCCTCCAAAGGCAGACGTCCTGTCTGGTGGACCCCAGCCATAAACAAACTATACAATAGAAGGAGGAAGCTACTACATGATAGAGCAAAATCCCAAAAAGGGAAGGCATCTCTGATCAGTATTAACAAAAAACTACAGGCACTCATAAAATCGTCTAAGGCCAGTTTCGAGAGAAAAATTGTAAAGGACACTAAGGATAATCACAAGGCTTTCCTTAGTTATGTTAGGAACCTGGGTGGGAATTCCCAGATATGCTCAGAATTAGTCCAAAATGACAAAAAATACACCGAACCCACAGACATTGCCAACATCCTAGCTGACAAGTTCAGCGTAAATGTCTCCCCCCCTCCCCACCAAAAGGGAAAATATCTATCCCAGCAGAGTGCTGCCCCCCTGACATCTCTGATGCTCAGGTAAGAGCCACCATCTCCAAAGAAAAAAACACGGCATCAATGGGACCCGATGGTGTCCCAGGCTGCATTCTACATGAACTCCAGGAAGAGTTAACCCAAACATAAAACTACTGTTCAATCTCAGCCTTACTACAGGATATGTACCCAAAGAGTGGCGTACAGCAACAGTGGTCTCTCTCCACAAAGGTGGTGCCTCAACGTATCCTGGAAACTATCGCCCCATAAGCCTGACTAACTTGGTCTGCAAAGCTATGGAAAGGATCATCATGGACCTCATAAATAAAGATATTGGGGACCTACAGACACTGGATCCTACCCAGTTCGGCTTTGTTATGGGCAGATCCTGCCTCTTAAACCTGGTCGATTTCTTTGAAACAGTCACCAAGGCCATTGTCAAGGGGAAGGTGGTCCACACAGCCTACCTGGACCTCGCAAAAGCCTTCGATACAATACCCCACTCGGGCATTATAGATAAGCTCACCAGCTTAAATATAAACCCCTATGTCAATAGATGGGTTGCGAACTGGCTCAAGGGCAGGACCCACATGGTTAGAATTGCTGGAGCCATGTCAGACTCCAAACCAGTTACAAGTGGCGTCCCACAAGGCTCAGTCCTGGGACCTCCCTTGTTCAGTATATATTTCTCGGAGGTACAGGCCAACACGGAAGGACTGTGGCTGATCAAGTTCGCAGATGACTGCAAACTGGGTGCCATAATCGACTCTCCAGCCAACACAAGCATCCTCCAAAAGGGCCTCGTAGAAACAGACAACTGGTGCCAGAGCCATGGCCTCAAGCTAAATGCCAAAAAGTGTATAGTCATCCCCTTTGGCAAAAACAAAGTGCTCACAAATTACCACATAGGTGGTAATCCATTAAGTACAGAAGAAGTAATTAGGGACCTGGGGACCCAAGTTGATAGCAATCTCTCATTTGACAACCACGTGGCCAAAGTGGTTAGAAAAACATTTTATATAGCCCACCTAATCATGAAGGGATTCACATCTAGATCAGGGGAGGTCATTGTGCCTCTTTACTCATCCCTCATCAGGCCCATAATTGAGTACAATGCCCCTTTTGGGATGTACCTTACCAGACACCTGCAGCAACTGGAAAGACCCCAAAAGTACCGCACCAAGAGGATAAAAGGGCTCAAACAGATGTCATACGCTGCCCGGTTAAAGAAACTCCAGCTCTACTCAGTGGCATACCACCTGCTCAGAGGTGATCTGTGCCTGACGTATAAAGCCATGTCCAACCAGGAATTAATGGACATGCTGCACCTCAGAAAATCCAAATCCCATCGAGCTACGCACTCGAGAGACTTGAACCTCAGCACTGAAATAAATAAGACATGCTGGAGGGACAGATTCATAACCTAGAGGCTCCCTTCACTCTGGAATAAAATCCCAGTCCAGGTTAGGCAGAGTCCCTCATTGACTCTCTTCAAGAGGAATCTTGATGAGTGGATGGGAGATCGTAGGTTTACCCCGGGTATCACTTCTGTGTCACTGTTAGACAGAGGCACAGTATACTAACCTCGAAAAAGGGCATAGCAAAATTAATTTAAAATGGGTGGCGAAAGCCAAACACACTCTGGCTAGGCTTATAAATGCCCTAGGGCAGATAGCCTAGTATGAACCTATGAACCTATGAACTGTTGTGTCCTATTCCTCTGGCATCTCCTTTACCTGTTAGGTCAGATCATAAACTAGTGACTTTCACCTTCAAACTCTCTCAACCCATTGAAACCAGTATATTGAATTCAAGGATTTCAGATGTAGTAATCACATCAAATTATATGATGAAGATTAAAAACTAATTTATAGAAACATCACCCAAGGTGCTGGCAGATCAGGTAGCTTTACAAGAGTGTTCTGTGCCCACTTAGATAAAAGTATAAAACTGGAACTTCCAACAAGATCTAGACATAATGGACATTTTAAAAACAAAGTACATTGGTGGGCAACCAGCATAAATAAACTCTACAATAAAAGAAAAAAATATAGCTTTTAAATCATACAGCAGATGAAAAGATCCACATGTCAAGAATGCTATCAGGAATTTGACTAAAATTCTGAAAAGTACTATTTAGTTAAGTTTACTAAAGCAGCTCATGAACTCAGATCAGCTAATGATAATTATAAATCCTTTGTTTGCTATGTTAACAAACTAAGAAACAGCACCCAACACTGAATTAAATTCATTCATAATGGCATCACCTACCCTGACCTAATAGACATTGCAAGTATTCTAGCAAACAAATTTAGGGTGCATTTCACCCCACAAATAACAATCCAAAGTCCACTTGCCTTGAATCTTTCACCCCCCTCATCATCACTAAGGATTTTATACTAAAAATATTTTCCAAGGATAAAATATTTCTTCCATGGCACCTGAAAATATGCCTCACTGTACAACAAATCGTCTCCTGCTCATTTTCCCGGAGCTCCCAACTGCTTGGTACCTTCACCACACTCTGATGGGGTCCTGAGTTAATCCTGCTCCATCCTTATCAGATAAGAGATTTATTGCATTGTTTTGCACTTAGCTTAATTATTTAGACTGCTGTGTTACTGCTTTATTTTTACTTTATTTGTTGATTTTGCCTTTAAATCATTCTAAAGATTCCTAATACTTAAAATTGCCTTGTCAACGTAGTTTGTTTAAGTTGTTTTGTTGTAGCATTACACTCACAAGCAATCTTTTGTGATATTCATATTTCAAGAGATCAACAATACCCTGTACAGACACAAATACACAGAAGTAAATTTTATGTATAAAACTATGCTTAGAACTGAAACCTGTAACCCTGTAATTTAGTATGGCTAAAATAAAGTCATTGCATGGAAACAAGTTTAGAAAAGCTAGTTTAAGCATTAAACAGCAGTGTTATCACATCTTAGCACAATCTAACCTAGTCTAATGTCAAACCCCAGAGACTACCCAAGGAGTCTTCTATATAACCCAGTCCACAGACAACAGTAACCCACCCAAATATAGGTCCAGACAACATGGATATGCAATTTCCAAGTGTCCCAGTTTCCAATTTGGTTGATATGGCATCTTAAGACAATGTAGCAGTTGTCTTATGTTAACAGACCACCACTTAACCCTTAAGAAATAATCACAGTATGTGAGAGGTGCCCATACATAATTTCACTGAAGGCAAGAATCTCATATACAAACAACTTATCAAGAACACACACACTGCATCCACTGCACATAGTGTACTCAACACACACACACACACACACACACACACACACACACACACACACACACACACACACACACACACACACACACACACACACACACTGCATCCACCACACAGTTTCAGACACACATATAGACCAATTATGCTGAGGCACTAAAAAGCAATTTTCCCAAACCTGAATGACCTCCTAAGCCTATAAACTGCAATGCAAATCCTCAGCAGTCTATAAAGCACTCACCAAAAGTAACGCCATACAGCAAACATATGCCTCTACACAAAGCCCATAAGGCAAGCAAGTACGCTACCCTGGACTGTTGTTAAAAGGGACTCAGTTGTACAACATGCAGATGCTGCACTCACCAGACTGAAAAAAGGAGAACATAATGGTTCATTGTTTATCTGGAGTCACAATCCGAGAAGTTGCGCACACACTCAGGTCACTTCATCAGAGGTACCAGTGTGATTCTTTTATAGTCCATGTGGGCATTCATGACCTGCGACATACTTTGCTGGACTATATGAAGAGAGACATTGTTGATCTCTCTGAACATGTGTCTCAGGCAGGTATGTGCCTTGAACTCAGCAGCATTCTACCTTCACCAAGTATGATGCCACAGTATGAGCAAAAGATGGTTCTCTTCAATAATTTGCTTACTTTCTGATGTCTTTCAAGGAGCATTCAGTATCTGTCAGCGTGGGAAGACATGGTTAACAAACCACTTTACTCTGTATGGAATAGTCTGCATGTGTCTACCCTAGGCTTCTGAATATTTGCTAAAACTTTATCCACATTCTTAGAGCCTTTTTAGGCAATGCCAAATTGACAAACTTACCGACATAGCATACAAAACCCAAAGAAACCTAAAGCTGCTACTGCTCGATGCTAGGATCCTAAACAAGAAACTCCACAGCCTACAAGATCTACCCTCTCTATTGAATATCGACATCTGTGCCTTATGGAGACATGGTTTAAAACCACAGAAAGTACTCCAGCAGTACAAGGATTTAGTGCTTTCCACACATTCAAACTGTCAGCTGCACAGATAGGGACAAAAGGTGAAAGTACCTCAGCATATATTAGCAACAAGCAAAACTCTGTGTTGGTTAAACAGGGTGATGTCCCAGAATTTATGCATGTGCAAATCACCACAGACAGAATCCCATACCATATCTTGGTAAGCTACAGGTCACCCTCTATATCTATAGAATCCCAAAGCTAGTACCTAGGCCTATAGGAGGCACCCACCATTAAACCAAATGCCATATAAATGGGAAACTTTAACTACCACCTATAGACTGGAAAACATACACTGTCACATACTCAGAGGCACCAGCCCAAATACCCTTGACCAGATTGTAACTGCACCAACCAGAGGTTCAAATATACTGGATCTGGTATCTACCAATATGGACAGTGCTACACCCCAACCCCACTCCTCCCTAATGTCATGTCCTCACTGGCAAGGTTGGACCACAAAGCTGTCTCATTTGAAATAAAAATCAAGTCAGTAACCCCAGCAAACTCTGTAACAGCGATAGTTTGTCAAAATGGAATGCCTGTTTCAATGCTAAATTCACAGCAATGTATGATGAATTGTTCACAGAGACACTGTGTGACCATGTGAATGGCTTTATAGCAGCCGGTGTACCTGCTAGAACAAAGTCCAAAACAAACTAAAAACAAACCACACTGGCGGAATCTTAACCTTAATAGGGTAATAAATCATGGCTAAAATCATGAAGACCTTCTTGACATCTATAAGCCATCAAAAAATATCATCAAATCCCTGTGTAAGTACTCTGTAGCTCACACCTGGAATTCCCTTCCACTGAAAATAAGAAACATTCCTCGTAAGCTGCAATTAAAACAAGAACTCAGATATTACTTTCTCAATCCCTGGTCCTGCCCTTGTCAAGCACCTACCTGACTTCTGACTGATTTCTTCCTTTACTCCATTTCTGATTTCTTCTCTTGCTTTGCATAGGTTAGTACTAAGCTAACTGCCCTTGGGAGCCATTTTAAGCCTAGCCAATTTTCCCTTGTGAGACTCAAATCTTGCACCTTGTGTTTGTAAGGCAAACACCTTAACCATTAGGCCACTCTCCCAAGCTTCCATCTTTCATCTGATTTCTACTTTCTACCTTTCTTATGCTTGCAAACATTACATTTTAGAATATTCAACAGCCTGCTCTTGTAAATACTCCTCTTTAAGACATACATCTGTTGCTGTTGTATTCCATTATTTTTTTATTATTATAGTAATTGAAGTCCTATGTAAATTTTAAATGTTTAACTTTGTATTATCTACTGCTTTTTTTTCTCTTTTGGATTATCTTGCATATGTAATTGGAGCTTTTCTCCTCGGGATTCCACTGAAAATGGGCCTTTGGCTCAGTTGGACCAACCCAGTTAACAAATGGAAATAAATAAATAAATAGATAAATAGACAGATATATAAAGCACTACTCCCATAATTATAGGAGGTCTTTAATTAAACAGAAAACTTAAAGGAGTAATTAAGTCCAATAAGGCCAGTTACAAGGTCAGGTTAGCCTCACAGGCCAAACACAACCACAAGGCCTTCTACAGCTTTGTCTGAAACCTCAAAGGCAGCACACATTAGTGTGCCAAACTGGGGGTGAATGTGCCACATTCACTGAGCAGAAAGACATAGCAAATATGTTGGCTGCCAAATTCAGCTGAAGCAACATTTTTATCTATTCCTGTTTTTCCTAGCTCAAAAGAATCCATATTCTTTTTTTTTTTTTTTTTTTTAATTTTGGCCCCTTTGGAGAAGACCATCAGCTACCAGTGGTGCATCTTCTCGATCTTGGATGCCAAAAGTCACTCCCATCCCCCACAAGACCTTATCCAAAACTCTACCATTGCCCAAAAAGACGCTGAGGTGTCCCATGGCAGCACCATATTCATGGATATATGGATATTTATTTGCATGAAATATACATTTCCCCAACTCAGTTCCAAATGTGCAATGATATACATTTTTTTACAGTCAAGAACATCTGTTGGTGATCACTCATGGAAATCGTACACATAGGACACATACCATGGAATCACCATCAGGGTTTCCATCCTCACCCAGATTATCAAGCCAGTAGGAATCTTTGTTCTATTAATTACTCATGATTTAATGTTACTGGCAATTTATTCTATGTAAATAGTTATAAAATGAAATGCATAAGAGGTCTTAGCAGTGCTCCATTTCTGTAGAATTTAACTTATTAACATGGTACATGTTAAATAGGCAAATGCTTCCAGGAAACCATCACTCCTCCAGTGTCTTGTGCTGTCAAAATGCTGCTTCCGATATCAAACTGGACTGTTGCTGTCCATTTTTGGTAACTACCCCAGGTACACTACCAAAACCCGTGGTCTACTGCCGATAGCACATGGAATATGCTGCAACCTTATGTAACAGACTTCACTGGTAATTATGCTGAGTTTGTATGTACTGCTGAGATCTCCCAAAGCCTGCACCCCACACCCAAGCATAGATTAATAACAATTCCTCACTCCTTGACCAGCTATTTAATCCCAAATCAAGGTCACCAATGCCATAAATGGATATCCACCCTTTGTGCCAGTGTTTGCGACTTTTAGGGCTAATTAGGGTTGCTTCTGTCAGCAGTCCTGATACACACTACTTTTTGTATGGTTTCCAAAACTTGAATTCTATGAGAGTCTGATTCTGCAGTTTTATTTCAAATAGGACAAATCAAAATGCAAATAAAAAACAACTAAATAATGACAGCTGGAAATGAGGACACCTGACTCTATGAACAAAGGCACAAGCACAACATAATCACACAGAGAAGATGAAATACTAAACTTCATTATGATGTACACAGATTTCCTTAATCTGGCTTTCTAGCACATGCCTTATACATGTCTTAATTATCCATTTCAATGTTTCTCAGAATTCATGGAAATACTTGTTGCAGCTGCAGATTATGCTTAGAAAATTGCAGAATCCCCATTACGAGTCAGACAGTTTTTCAAACTTCACTGTAACATTAGAAAATTGATGATATTCTTCGTGTTTCACTGTTGCAGTCATTACACTTGGGTTATCCTGCTGGTAGGCTACCCTCAGTCGGCCTGAATTCCAAAGACTAGGTCCGGCATCGGTTGCTGTCACCTCTTCCCTGATGTCAGTGTGCCAGGGGTATAAAAGATGCAGCCGACGCCATTTTCTTCAGCCTTTCTTGCTGTGCAGTGCCCGAAGCAGAAGCAGTTCGCAAGTGCCGGTCGGCCGACTCCTGAGATTTTCATGTTCGAATTTCAGATCCGAAGTCTTCATTAAAAGCTAAGTACCCCATTGGGGAAACCTTTTTTCTTGCTCCAGACCAATGTCAGAAAAAGTTAATAATTGTATTTCTTGTGGGAAGCAAATACCTCATATGGACTTTCATTCTTACTGTATTCCTTGCCTAGGCCCTGACCACAATGTTGCTAGTTGTCTGTTTTGTGCTAGATTTAACCAACGCACTATTAAGCGTCGGTACAATTTCGCATTTCACTATTTTGGCAGAAGATTTAATTACACAATGCCATCGGATAGCGATCCAACTACCAGAATTCACAAGAAATGCACAGAAAAAGAAAAGGACAGGCATCCAAGGTCCAAAACCGATGATGAGGCTTCCTCTAAGCCAGTCGCCGATTCGCTGGTTCTCAGTGAGGCGCCTTTGCAGCTCCTGACACCCACTACTTTGGACCCGCAGGCCACTACAGACTCCCACGTGGAGTCTACTAGGCCGCTGGAAGCTCAAGGTATTGGACCTTCGAAGACTATTCCCTCAGATGGGTCCGGAGCCGCTGAGCAGGCATTGGCTTCTGATAGTGTTTTCAGACCTACTCAATTATACATTAAAATGACTCCAGCTACAAAGGCAAAGACTAAAGCACATTTAAAGACAAAGAAACAAGTACAACAGCCTCATGGTCAGGCCTCCATGCCCAAAAAACAGATGCTCAAAATGGCAGAAAACTTAATTCCTTTGATCAGGGGTTCCCATCCCCCTCCTGATAAAACGCCTAGGCAAGACCCAGAATACAAATCTTCAGGTCAGGTTTCCATTTCATATGATTCCTCTTCTGATCAGGAATACTCTCTTCCTCCCTATGAGGATTCTGATGCTGAAGAATCTATTCCTTCATCCTCTCCTCCTGAGTATTACTCTTTTGGGGAAACCTTGCATACCATGAGGGAACATTTCCACTGGGAGAGCCAAGATTATTCATAATCTAAGAAAAGTCTCAGAGACTTCCTTTTACTCCCGCAACACAGGCCCCTAGCTATTCCACCTGTGTTAGACATTGTAGATGATGTATTTTCAGAGTCCAGTCTGACCCCTGACTTCTTACCTCCAGCTCCTGTTAAGCCGGATAGGTACTATAGAGTTCCTGACTCTCATAAATTCCTTTTCAAAAACCCTGCTGCTGACCCAGAAACTATCTCTCAGGGTCCCAAAGGGGTCAAGGCATCAACTGCAAAAAACCCTACCCCCTCTGACAGGGATTCTAGGGCATTGGACAAATGGGAGAAGAAGATTTACACTTCTGCTACCTTGGCTATAAGCGCTTTAAATTGTCAGTTTCATATGCTCAAATATCAGCAATATATTATGTCAATGCTTAAACAGAAAATGTTGACAAATTCTGAATGTGCAGAAAACAAAGAAATGCAGGATTTATTGTATGCAGCTGAGCAAGTTGGAAAGCATACTTTGCAATGTGGTTTTGATTCTTTGGAGGCCTCCTTCAGGGCTGCTGTTATGGGTTCTGTCATCAGGAGACATGCTTGGTTAAAGAAACAAAATCTGCCTGACCATGTCAAAGCAAAATCATTAGATGCTCCATTACAGCATGATATCTTGTTCGGTGTTAAAGCAGAAGAGGTGTTAAAGAAAATGAAGGACAAAGCTAAATCTATGCAAACGGTTAAGGATTTTTTACAGGTACAACCTCCAAGATTTAGCAGACACTGGCCTACAAAGAATTAGTTCTTTCCAGTGTCAGACAGACCACAAAAGGGCAGATACAGACGCCCAAGAGGCAGATCCCAGCCCCAAGCTTCATACAGGTCTAAACAATGGGGTGCTTCTACCTCCAAAAGTGGAGAAGACAAATCACAGCCATACAGGAAACAGTCCTAATGACTTCCCCCTGCTTGCACCAAGCACTTATTTTCTGGCAGCACCTTTAGGGGGAAAACCAGCACTTTTTTCTCAAAATTGGCACATAATAACCCAGGACAAATGGGTCCTAGACATAGTATCACAAGGCTACAAGTTTCACTTCCATACACTGCCAAGGACAAACGGCTGGCCAGACCTGCCAAAACATCAATGGGCAGAGGCACAAAAACAAGTCTTATCCCTCATGGACATGAGGGCCATTCAACAAGTACCAGAGCAAGAGCAGGGACAAGGATTTTACTCAAGACTGTTCTTGGTACCCAGAAAGGACAAGACCTGGAGACCAATACTGGACCTGTCTATTCTAAACACATATCTGGATATACCAAAATTCAAAATGTTGACTCTACAGCAGCTTCTGCCCATGCTGGGCAAGAAGGCTTGGCTTGTGACTTTAGACCTAAAAGAGGCATACCTGCACGTCCCAATCAGACAAACATGCAGAAGATACCTCAGATTCAAAGTTGGCTCAATGCACTACCAATTGTCTGCACTGCCCTTTGGCTTATCTACTGCGCCCAGGGTCTTCACAAAGTGCTGGCACCAGTAATTGCATTCTGCAGACAAAGAGGAATACAAATATATCCTTACTTGGATGACTGCCTCATTCAAGCAGAGAACAAGGACATTCTACTACAGCATCTGGCATTTGTAAAGAGATTTCTAACAGGCCTAGGGTACACAGTCAACGAAAAGAAATCAAAACTAGTACCCTCTCAAGAGATAATATTCCTGGGTGCAAGCTTAAATACAACTGCCCAGATGGATTATCTCACGCCAGACAAACAAAGGCAACTGACTACATATTTCAAACTGTTGGCAACAAAGGCCCAGTTATCTCTAAGAAAAATTCTGCAGACTTTGGGCTTCATGGCATCCTGCATTCTACTAATTGCATATGCTAGACTGCATATGAGGAAACTTCAGTGGTGCGTAAAAAGTGTTTGGGCTCAACATTGCCACAGCCTGGAAGCAATAATTACCCTCATTCCCTGCTTGCAGCAGGAGTTTTGATGGTGGGCGAAGGCTTGTCACCAGAACAAGGGACAGCCATTCACTTTACCCCCAGCCAGGCAGACATTAACAACGGATGCATCAGATTATGCCTGGGGGGCCCACATGGCAGGAAGATGTATTCAAGGCACATGGCCCACAAACCAAATGCATCTGCATGTCAATCAAAAAGAGATGCTAGCTGTTCAGAATGCCCTGACAGCCTTCAAGGACCTACTTCATCTGGGACAACTACTGATAAAGACAGACAACACCACGGTCATGTGGTATATAAACAAGCAGGGAGGCACTCATTCTTACCCTCTTTGCGGACTAGCCATGACTTTGTGGGACACAGCATTGACTTACCAAGTACATCTACAGGCACAATTCCTGCCAGGAAAGATAAATACTCTGGCAGACGAACTAAGCAGAGACCTCATGGATCCCCACGAGTGGAAATTGGATCCGCAAGTCTTCAGCATGATAACAAGGAAATGGGGATGCCTGGATATAGATCTATTTGCTTCTCCTCACAACTACCAACTAAAAAGATTCTGCACAAGGACTTATCACAGACAAGCATGGAAAGTGGACGCCCTATCTTTCAACTGGAAAAACTTAGCAGTATATGCCTTTCCTCCACTGCATCTCCTCCCCAAGGTACTCCTAAAGGTCAGACAAGAGAAGCCAAAGATGATACTGATTGCCCCAGGCTGGCCCCGCCAGTACTGGTATCCAATCCTAAGGAACTTGTCTCAATGCCCGGCTTGGACCTTGCCTCAAATACCTCATCTACTGTCCCAACAAAACAATTAGATCCTACACAGCCAACTCAAGACCTTAAATCTGGCAGCATGGCGGATAATGTAGTCATACAAAATGCACCTCTCACTAAAGCTGTGGTGGATGTCATTTTGGAGGCCAGAAGGCCTAGTACCAGAAAATCTTATGCCGGAAAATTGAAGAGATTCTGTGCCTGGAACCAGGCACAAGGAATTGACACAGCTGTACCAAATATTCCTCAGATTTTGCAATACTTAACTGAGATGCTGGACAAAGGCCTATCCTTTTCATCAATTAAAATTCATGCCTCTGCCATTTCGGCTCATTACAATACAGAGCCACCAATCTTTTCTCATCCTTTGTTAAGGCAGTACCTCAGAGGAGCCAAAAACTTAAAGCCTCCAAGGAGATCACCAATACCTGCATGGGACCTCAATTATGTTTTGGAAAAACTCACCTTGCCTCCTTTTGAGCCAGCTGCTACAGCTGATATAAATTTTTTATCTTGGAAAACAGCTCTGCTCCTAGAAATAACCTCTGCAAGATGAGTCTCAGAGCTACAGGCACTCATGGCTGTGGAACCTTTTATCATTTTTTATCCAGACAGGGTTTCTCTGAGGACAAACCTGGCATTTATGCCTAAGGTAGTGTCCAGTGTGGCCCTTAACCAAAGTATTCATCTGCCTACTTTTTATCCAAACCCACAGAATAAGGGGGAGGGAATTTTGCATTCTTTGGATATACACAGACAGCTATGCTTCTACTTGAACAAAACCAAAGCTTTCAGAAAGACTGAGCAACTACTAGTGACATATGCTGCAGGATCACAAGGAAAGGCTATCTCTAAGCAGACTATTTCAAAGTGGATAGGCCCGTGCATTCATTTCTGCTACTCATAACATGGCAAGCCAGTACCTAAGGGCATTAGGCCACATTCAACCAGAGCAGCAGCCACTTCAGCACCAGGGGAGTACCAACCAAAGACATTTTAGAGGCTGCTACCTGGAGTTCAGTGCACACCTTTACAAAGCACTATCATTTACCACTCTACTCTAAATCCAGGGCAGGCTTTGCCACTGCAGTTTTGCAGGGCCTCCTAGCCACTCCTAATGCTATTTAGCTCCAGCCTCCCAACCATAGCTTTGGGATTCAACCCAAGTGTAATGACTGCAACAGTGAAACACGAAGAACATAGTACAGTTGGGTACACTTACCATAAATGTAGATGTTCGAGTGTATTCACTGTTGCAGTCCAGGTTACCCACCCACCATCCCCCTTATCTTTGCTGGAACTTATCTGCATTTCTCTAATCTATACAACCTATGTGGTGTATTTGCTTGTAGATTAAGGTATAACATATATTTTGGTGCATGCGTGTTTTATTGGCATATTTTTAGCCTACCCTTTTGGGGGCACCTGACATCTGGGGCAAGAAAAACTGAAGAAAATGGCATTGGCTGCATCTTTTATACCCCTGGTGCACTGACATCAGGGAAGAGGTGAGAGCAACCGACGCTGGACCTAGACTTTGGAACACAGGCCAACTGAGGGTAGCCTGCCAGCAGGATAACCCAAATGTAATGACTGCAACAGTGAATACACTCGAACATCTACATTTATGGTAAGTGTACACAACTGTACTTTGATGTTATTATAGCCTGTGCTAAACCAAGCTGCAGTGACTTTATCAAGCAGATCATATGCATAGATTTATGAACCCCACCATAATTCTAAACATAAATTAAATAGCCAAGGGCATTCAGTATAAAGCCTACATGGTTGTTTTCCACCATGTGCACATAATGGCTCGATGTGCACATGGGGTGTGAAAAATTTTAGATTCAGTAACTGATGTGTCGAGGCACACCCCCCCACACAAACAAGGTAAAGACACTGGCATGCAAATTACAGCATACATAGCTGAATTTCTTGCTAATCAACCAATTCAACACAGCAGAGCTATTCAATAAGCTATAAAGACACCATGTAGACTCCATGTAGGTTTTCCTTTTGAATTCCAAAATGTTTGGGATACAGCCACAGAAAGGAGATTACATGGACATAATATAAAGTAAAAGGAGTGCAATTTGTACAGAACTGACCTTAACGTGTGACAGCATTAGATACAGGCTGAATGCAACAAAAGGAGAGTAACAACAACAACATAAATCTTTTTTTTTGTACCATAACAGAAATTCAGCTTTGCACCCCCACCCCCAATTGATCACTTGTAAGTGTTGTTGTTATCTTTCGGCTTTTCCCTGGTTAGGGGTCGCCGCATTGGAACTCTGGTCTGTTAATGATTGGCAGTAGATTTTGATGAACGCCGAGGTTCCAGCTCAACGTTCAACCTTCAATGAAGGCATGCCCATTTACGCATGTCTTTTTAATGCCCACCCAAACATGGGGAGGACGTTACATGTTGCCATATGCAATATGTTCATAGGTTCATAGGTAGGTACTAGGTTATTGGCCTTAGGGCCTATATAATCCAAGCCAAAAAGGTACTCTGGCTTTCACCACCCAAGAAAATTATTTTCCTGTGCCCCTGTTGAGCAGAGTCACAGAAGTGATCCCTGGGATGAATTTCCTATTTCCCATCCAATCATCAAGATTTTTCTTGAAGAGTGCTAATGAGGAGCTTTGTTTGATATAGATAGGTAGTTTGTTCCAGAGTATGGAAAGTCTCTGGGTCAGGAATCTATTCCTCCAGCATGTTCTGTTTATTGTGGTGACAAGGTTTAGGTCCCTAGAGCATGTAGCTTGGAGGGATTGGGATTTTGTTAAGTGGAGCATGTCCAACAGCTCTAGGTTTGACATAGCTTTGTATGTTAGGCAGAGATCGCCTGTGAGTGGGTGATATGTGATGGAGTAAAGCTGGAGTTTTTTGAGACGGTCTGCATAGGGCATCTGTTTGAGGCTGGTAATCCTCTTTGTGAGGTATTTTTGTGGCCTTTCCAGTTGTTATAGATGTCTTGTGAGGTACATACCAAAAGGGGTGTTGTACTCTATAATGAGTCTAATGAGTGGAGTAGAGGGGAACAATTACCTCTTTTTTCCTGGATGAGAAACCTTTTGTGATGAGGTTTGCCATGTAGAAGGATTTCCTGACTACTGTGGTGATGTGATTATCAAAGGAGAGACTACTGTCCACCTGTGTCCCAAGGTCTCTTATCACACTTTTGGTGTTAAGTAGACTACCACCTATGTGGTAGTTCATGGGTACAGAGTTGTTACCAAAAGGGATGACAATGCTCTTTTTGGCATTGAGCTTGAGGCCATGGCTTTGACAACAAGCATCTGTCTCAGTGAGGCCCTTTTGTAAGATTTCCACATCATTATGAGTTTCAATTATGGCTCCTAGCTTGCAGTCATCTGTGAACTTCATTACCCAAAGACCTTCTGTGTTAGCCTATACTTCAGAGAAGTAGATACCAAACAGGAGAGTACCCAGGACTGAACCCTGTGGTACTCCAGTTGTCACTGGTCTGAAGTTGGATTTAGAGTCTGCTACTTTCACAGTGTGGGTTCTGTCAGTGAGCCAGTTGGCAACCCATCTTGTGACATAGAGATTTATACCTAGTTTAGTGAGGTTATCTATAATTCCAGAGTGGGGGATGGTGGCGAAAGCCTTGGTGAGATCTAGATAGGCTATGTCAACCACCTTACCCTCATCTATGGCTTTGGTGACTGCTTCAAGGAAGGCTGTCAGGTTTAGGAGACATGATCTACCTTTTACAAACCTGAACTGGGCTGGGTCCAGAGTTTGCAGATTACCAATGTCTTTGTTTATAAGTTCCATGATGATACGTCCCATGGCCTTGCAGACCGGGCTCACCAGGTTAATGGGGCGATAGTTCCCAGGGTCCGTGGTGGATCTCCCTTTGTAGAATGGGATAGCAGTCACTGTGTGCCATTCAGTGGGTACAAAGCCTGATGTGAGGCTATAATTGAACATGGTACTTAGGTGGGGTGCCAGTTCGTTCTGTAGTTTGTGTAGAATGCAGCCTGGGATGTTGTCAGGTCCCATGGATGCTGTGTTCTTAGCTTTGGAGAGTGTGGTTTTTACCTGTGCAGCCATGATTACAGGAACTTTGCATTCTTCTGTTATAGTGATGGGCCCTTTAGGGGTTGAGAGGGGGGTAAAGTTAGCACTGAACCTATGGGGGGGGGTTATAGTTAGCACTGAACCTATCTGCCAGGATGTTGGCAATATCATTTGGTTCTGTATATTTAGTGCCATTGTACTGTAACTCGGAGCAGATCTGAGTGTTGCCATTGAGATTCTTGACATAGCTATAGAATGCTTTGTGGTTGTCTTTAGAAACAGTGGCAATTTTGTTTTTGTAACTAGCTTTGGAGGATTTAATGAGGGATCTCAGCTTCTTACTGAGGCTGACCAAGGAGTTCCTCCAATCATGGGATTTTACTCTTTTTTTGCAGCAGTTTCTTTCTTCTGTTGTATAGTTTGTTTATGGCAGGGGACTGCCAGATTGGCTTCCTTTTTTGTTGGATAGCATCTTGGTTCTGTTAGGGATAGCAATATCCATGCACTCATGTAAGTGCTTATAAAGTGCAGTTTGTGTAGGATTCAGCAGTCATACCTCTATTGTCCGTCAGCATGGGTGTCGTGAAGTTTGCCACGTCTGTCTTAAGAAGTGTGAAGTTGGCTTTGGAGAATTTTTTTACATTGGCTTCCCTAATGGGGGGTGGGGGTGGGATGTGGATGTCTAGGGTGATTAGCTTGTAGTCAGATCTGACCAATGAGGAATTGACCTCTGGTGTGGAACACTGGTCACCCATGTTGGTAATGACCAGGTCTAGAATATTGCTCTCCTGGTGAGGGTGTGGATAAGTTGATCCAAGGCACTAGAATTTATGAATTCCAGAAAACGTTGAGCAAAAGAGTTGGCACATGAGTAGTTTTCCCAGTTAACGGTGGGGTAGTTGAAATTGCCCATTATCAGGGTGTTAGGTTGTACCCTAATATTTTCCAGTGTATCATGAAATGAGGAGTGGGAATCCTGGGGCACGGTGGGGGATCTGTAACAGGCTACAATTTGGGTTGTGGTCTTGCCTAGAGTTAGTTGCACTTGGATAATCTCTGATGCATTATGCTAAGCAACTAGCCTGGAGGTATGGATATTCTTAATGAATATGGACAAACCTCTGCCTTTAGTGTTTCAGTCCAGGTTAGGCGGCCGAAAGGTGTGGTATGAATTATAGCCTGATAATGCAGGGGTGCTCTCTGGAGCCTTGAACATGATCTCTGTCACTGCACAGATGTCGATGTTCTTTATTTTAAGGAGTGCCTTGAGTGAGTGCATTTTGAGGTTTAGACTTCTAGCATTGAGTAGCATTGGATGGGAAATGGGAAATTCACCCCGGGGATCACTTCTGTGGCTCTGCTCGACAAGAGCACAGGAAAATAATTTTCTTGGGTGGCGAAAGCCAGGGTATATTTTTTGGCTAGGTTTGTATGGGCCCTAGGGCTGATAGCCTAGTACCTACCTATGCATCACAAAGCTACCCTCAGATTTTGCTTGCTTGTACCTGTTATGATGGTGAATTTGTTATTTGAACCTTTCATAAAATAAGGCACTATAGGGGTGGCAAGAGCCTTAGCCAGTATCCGGAATCCCAAGTGCGACAAGTGCAGGCCATCTCTGGTAAAGCATCGTGGTCTGTCGATCATGTAATCCCAGGCATACAGATACTGGATCCTCTTAGAATGACACCAGAAGCTTAGCCAATTGTTGAAGTCAATCATTTTGTCCTTCTACTGTGGTATCATTTTGGGTGATGGGAGGATGCTACTCAGGGCTAGGGTCATACCTGCTGGACTACAAGATTGGAGAGCTCCTCCATATCTCTTTTCATGTAGTCCAGGGAGGTATGTCTCAGGTCATTCACACCAACATGGACAATGACAGAGTCATATTTGTACTTGTTGTGGAGTGTCCTGAGTGCGTGTGTTATATGGCGGATCCTGGCACCTGACAGCTAGCTGACAGTAACTTTCTCCTTGTTTAGCCTGGTGACTGGAACATCAGGTGCTTGACTATAGAGTCACCTATGACTAGAGTGTTGGGTACATTGATATGCCTTATGGGCTGGGGTTGGGTGGCACACTGAGTTTGTGGGCTATGTGTCATTTGGGTTGTGCTGCTGGGTGGAGGTTGCTTGAATTTCTGCTTTGGAGGTCTCTGTTGCTTGGGCAGATTTCTATTAAGAGCCTCCATGAATGTAGGTGTGTGATTTGTGTTTCTATGTGTGTTTTGGTGGTGTAGGTTTTTAGGGACTATGTGATTAGTGGGGTGTGGTGCAAGTGTTTACCCTCTTCTCTTGACTGTCTAGTCCAGACTTAGGTGAAGACAGCTTTGCTTCCAGTGTGGCTATATAAGTGCATCTCTCACAGGTTGTAGTGTTGGGGGGGTGGGGCAGGAAGAGAGGGTTGTCTGTGTACATGACGCAATTGCTGCATTGCCTCAAGATGCCCAGATTAATCAGGTAGACAGGAGAAAATACCAGGAGCTGACCCATAGACATGGCTGGATAGGTGCTTATTTATTAAGTACTAAAAACTGTTTTCCTCTAGGCAAGTGAGGAA
Source organism: Protopterus annectens (assembly GCF_019279795.1). Taxonomy (NCBI): domain Eukaryota; kingdom Metazoa; phylum Chordata; order Ceratodontiformes; family Protopteridae; genus Protopterus; species Protopterus annectens. Next base: position 1,497,227,593 of record NC_056726.1, read on the forward strand.
ATTGAGTGCTGTAGTAATTTGTAGCTTATTTAGTGCTTACAATGAGTTCTGAACAAGTGCTGAGCTAAAACTAAAAAAAACTGTCTAGTTCTAAGAGAAAATTTGAAGAGCAGACTTTATGGTGCTGGGAATATTTTAATCCTAGCTAAGCAGCGATGCATAAAGTGTATTTTCTTTTTTTAATATACCAGTAGAAAATTAGCAAACTGATTTAAACAAATCAACCAATTAACCAATAAAAATCTATAAACTGAGCCCCATTCCAGCAGTCTTTGATCAGACAAGTTATAACTGCACACTCCTGCCACTAGGGTGCAGGGGAACCTTCTCCAGAAAAAGATGGCCTGGATTAGTGCTCAAGTTATACAAAAAAGCTAGATGTAGCTGAAGAAATTCAGGCATATCATCTAAAAATCAGTACTCCTCTGAGATATATCCCAAAGTAATATCCTCTCTTCTGTGTTCAACGCATAAACAATTTGGATCCCCTTCAGTTTCCCTAGCTACACGATTGCTGTCTGGTGTAGAGGCTGTCAGCATGATGAAGATACATATGAGGTCTGTACTCATTTGAATTCCTGAATCCCAAATCCTTGGCTCCATGTAGCTCATGTAAACATAGTGCAGGCATTTCTTCAGTGTTTCTATTTAATGGATATCAGTTGTGAATGCTTACATCAGGCGGGTGTATCAGGTTAGACTTGCAGAGTGTTTCATATACATCTATCAAAGTTGGACTACAAGTAAGCAGTGCTCAATTCACAGGTTCTGTTTCATTAACATCCAACCTTCTCTTCATTTGTGTGCAAATTGTGTATTCCCTGTCAGTTATTTATGATTATTTTATTATTTTTGGCCATTGTTTGTGAGATGCAACACTTACCACAATCACGAACAATGGAGGAATGAATGGAAGGTTTGTCTGTGCTTATCTTGTTTGCAAAGCATTGTGCGGCAGGTAAAAGGGAGCTCTTAAGAATGATTAGTAAAATAAGGGAATGTCATGCAACCATTCCAGTAGTAGCATTGCTAAAGTATGACAGTTAGTATTGAGTCTCTGGAATATACATTCTACTTAACTGACTCTGTGGCAGCAGGTGTTAATGCTGTGACACATTTCCTTTTGAGCCCAGATGATACTGGGTTGGAATACAGCTGTATCTAACACTAACTACTTTTGCTTTACCTATGCTGCATGTTGGTGTGCAATGCACACCATCACGCAATAATGCATTAAAAAAAAGAAATGGGGAATACAGGATAGTTGTGAAAAGAGGATGTTAAAGTCTGACAGTTATTATGGAGTCTCTGGAACACACCTGCTACTTAACTGACTCTGTGGTGGCACATGTTAATGCAGTTAGTGCAGTGATACCTTTTTTTGGGGCCAGATGGTACTGGGTTTGAATACAAGTGAATCTAACACTTTCAAAGTACTTTTGTATTACTGTTGCTGTGCGTTGGTGTGAGATGTGCACTATCGCACAGTAATACATTAAAGAAAAGGAATGGGGAAGACAGGACGGTGGTGAAATGGGGAGTAAGCAGGGGAAGAACAAATGGAAAGAAGTACAGGAATGTGCAGGAGGGAGGTCAGAAAAAACTATAGCTATCCATTTCTTCAACAGTAAAAACTGATAACTGAATTTGGACCGTCACATCCAGAGAGAGGGGTGACCACAACACAATTATGTTTTCTAGCCAATTGGACTGAATAAAGTGTGTTAAGAAGACACGTGTAAAATGCAGAGCTACATATGGGGCAATTTTTTTTTTTTGTGGGACCGATCTCCATTGAGTTTTTTTTTTTTTTGTGAGAGAGATAGGAATGTTGGGGAAGTGATGTAGGCATGTCTGGATCTGGTAACTTGGCTAGGTCATGAAGCAATTGCAGACAGACAAAAACAAACAAAACAAGACACAGGGATGGTGATGGACACAAGAAGTTGGTGGACACCATGGATGGGGTGATGTTGGGGACATCCAGATCCCACACCTATCAAGCTGGGTGACATTGAGAATCGAGTCCTCATCAACTGGACTGTTATCACTGTCACCTCACTGGCTGGACTATGTAATATCTCCTTTTCCTCCTCCTGGTCCTATGTAAAATGTAGGAGAGCAGCCCCTCCATTCGGCGTAGGTGTGCACCAACAGTGCAGCACACAACTCTATGCACCATCCCTGGAAGTTCATTGAGGATGATAAACTCACCACCTCTGCCACTACTCCCAGAGAGAACCACTGGGCTATCCTCTGGGGTAGAACTACCTGAGAGAGCAGGTAGTGCAGGGACAGCAGAGGTAGTGCTGCCAGGTTGGCTACCAGACAAGTTGGGCAATGGTGCTGGGGCTGGTGGAGTGGGGGTAGGCAGATCCTGTGGGGCAGGCCTACCCTGCTTTGCTGTGGAGCATTTTGAGAAACAATACACATGGATGACATGGGCACATTTTGACAACACATACTAATATAAAACAAAAAAAAAGAGAGAGAGATAAGAGTTGGGGTGAGAGGAAAAGAAAAGGCATAAGATTAGTACCTGCATATGTAACATGCAATGCATTAATACACTTTGACTCTATTATCTTAACCTTTACTCTTAAGACTACCACCCCCTAACAGATAAATATTACTTCTGAGACTACCAGCTCCTCACAGATGCACACTATACTACAGATTTCAGCAAGTCCTCCTTGACATGTGCATATATTGAACATGTACATGTTCCCATAATGCAGATTACAGTTTACAGCAGGTCATGTGTGCTACTGGTATATAGCTTTTACTTTAAACCTTTAAGTTACATATAATTGAAGAATGAATAGTATTGTATAGTTGGGAAGTGTGGTATCTGAATGCACAACTTCTGACTAAAGTCTAATATTGTACTCTTGATTTGTGCTACAGATTAATGTATGCATACTTTTATTGTTGAGATATGCATGTTCAATTTTATACAACTCCATGAAATACCAAACAAGCTATCTTTAACTTTTAATGCTACAATAACACTACTCTTCTGCTGCATACATACCACGGCCTCACTTATCCTCACCAGTCTAGTGCTGTGGGTCCTAACATTACATTTCCTTTCCATGGCAACTATGGGAAAAACTGAACAGAATACCATTATGAATGCCTATATTCGGCTACTAAGCCTTGCAAGTATTCTCTGAGTTGATAATCACTAGTTCTGGAATGTCTGCAGTTCTATATTCCTCAATCCAAGCATTGAGGGTATCCCTCTCCTTCTGATGTAGGTCACTAAAATGGTGCCTACATTGGTCACCAGTACGTGGGATATCAGTGGCACTGGATACAGCCCAGGCCAAACTATCCTAAGCTTCCCGTTTATACTGAGAGCCAGAATAGTCCCCTTACAGCAACCTGGGACTGTGTTTTTTCAATAGGAGTCCAATAAAAATCTTGGACTCCTGGACTCCCCATCTCTGTGCCTTAAAAGTCACACCCTATCCACGAACTCCTGCCATGTCTACCATGGATCAAAAGCAATAGAGATTTGTGGTTTCCCTCCAATTCCAGTTATCACATTTACTGGAAGTGTAAACACTGTTTGAAAATGTTGTGCACTACTTATCATCATGCAAACATGGTGCTCGGAGGTGGTCAATGCCAAGCACCATGTTGCACAATGGTAAGTGGTGGGAAACAGTGGCAAGCAATGCAGTTTCAAGGTTATTTGATGTACAAGCAGTTGTGTATGTGTGTTTGACAAATGCAAAGGCCATGGCAGTCCAGAGAGCAGAAATATACTTACAGGAATATTGTACACAGTGTACCCACAGTCATACATTTGATAATAAATGGATGATACATAGACAAATAAATAAATGACTGACACAATACTAGTGTCTCAAGCCTCATACATATAATTAATATCATATACATGTCAAGTGTTATAAGTGAGAGTGACTATAATGGGAAGTGGAACACCAGTAAAAGTGTATGGAATATGTTCTATCTGAACCCAGGACCATGACAGTCCTACACTAACAGCTGTTGCCACAAGAGAGTTAAAATAACAGCTGTTCACATTTCAGTTCATTGATATAAACTGCAATGTCACAACACTGAAAACAAGTTGCACACCATGTACCAGAACCCAAGCCCATCTGTACTTCAGCCTTAGACTTATACCTGCTGCCCACATGACTAGTTACAAGACATCCCATATTTTACTGTAATCATTGTTAAGGTCCTGCTTTTAATCACTGAGCAAATATGCTTACCAGGTTTGCGTGATGCCCAATAGCATAAATTGAATATATCTGCTTTCTATTTTTGGCTGTCTACTTGCCGGGTGGCCCACTTATCTGGTTTGCACAATGCTGCACTTCACATAAATGAGATAAGTACAGCAAAACCTGACATTCTTTTTTTCCTGTTCCCATGTTTGTACAAAGCGATGCATCATGCAAACAGTGGCCAAAAATAGTTAAAATGAAAAAAAAATCAATATATGAAATACACAGTAGAAAATGTTAGTAGACATAATATATCTACATAGGTATATATTTCAAATCTCACTCCAGTGTACCTTCAGAAAACAAGATGGGTGCCTTATACCTCTTTGCCACACAAATAGCTTCGCAGCAAAGAATTGAAATCATTCTTCACACAACCAACTGCAACAGAATGTAAACTGATATCAAACTGTAAATTGTTATTTGTACATTGATTAAATTTATTATATTTGGATGTAGTGCACTTAGTGATCACACAGCATGTTATGATTATTGCTTGCAAATATACAGCTCTGTCTTACCTTTCTGTATTTCTTGGTCATTCATCAATTATCTGACCAGTACTCTGAGACATGCAGTGTGTAAGCCATTCTATATCACTGACCTTAAAATGTGTGAGGATATTAAGTGGGAATAATATGGTATGCAGTTGCCAACAACTGAAGGGCAGGTTAGATGGCACAAGCAAGCACATAATGCTCTTTGGGGGGAGGGAGCAAAGGTGAGTTATTTTTTATGGCACATACAAGGGTACACTGTTCTTTATGGGGGGAGCAAAGCTGAGCTACTGTTATGGCATAAACAAGCATAGACTGTTCTGTTGGTACAAACAAAGGTGAGTTACTGTTATGGCACAAATAAGAATGGACTGTTCTTTTGGGGGGGCAGCAAAGGTGAGTTACTGCTATGGCACAAACAATGATATGTTGCTCTTGTTACTTTCCTTGCTATACATCCTGCCTGTTGTTTGATCTTGTGAGGGTTGTGAAGTTTGAAACTGCAGTGTGTATCATTACTTTCTAACTTCTCTCTTTAATGATTTTCCAGTACAAACGTATGGTGCTAAATTGAGGGCATGCAGTGAATATCAATACCTTTGAGAGGTATGACTGTGTGAATCTTTGATACCTGAGGCCTAATGGAAACATATAAGTCTCTACTGTTGCATATTAATGTAATTTTTGTACAAATCTCCTACCTTTTACTTGCCAAGTGATGAAATACAAGGATATGCCATAATATTATTAAACAATACACTCCAGGTTCAGGACATACCTTGTAAATGCAGCAGTTGCCACAGTGTTAGTTCAGGGCTGACTCTGTCTGATGCAAGCAGTATATAGCCAATACATGGGGAGGTAAATGTTGTGTGAGATGTCTGGCATCAATGTCACTATATAGATGCGAGTAGGAGAAAGGGTTTTAGGCCCCTAGGTGGTGAATGAGTGTGATATTTGTTGCAGCTTAGCCAATACAAGATCATACCGAGTATGCCTATGCTTGCTTTTTCCCACAGCAGCTGTTGGTTCCCTCTCTGACTCCTCACCTGCCTGTGGCTGTGGTGACCTTGGCATTGGTGGTTGGATGTGTGCCCCTTCCCCTCATGATCCCACTGCAGCTGTTTCCTCAGGATTATGTTGTGTAACATGGCACATACTGTGAAGATTTCTGTACAGGTCTGTGTATTGTACTGCAGGGCTCCCCCAGATGTATCTAGGCCCCAAAACTATGACCTCAGCAGCCCAAACATATGCTGTATGACAGTTCTGGTTTGAGTGTGTGCCGCATTATGGCATTCTACATTAAATGTGTGTGCATTCCTGATGGGTGTCATCAGCCACAGTTCCAGTGCATAGCCTACATCCCCAAGTAAATGACCCTGTGGAATATTCCCCCTAACAAACATTTGCTACAGTTGGGAGGTGTGCCAGATATGTGAGTCATGGTATCTGCCAGGTTTGCCAGCACACGCTCAAGATGTTTCCCTTGGCATTACACATGACTTGTCAGTTGATAGAGTGGTAGCTCTTTCTGTTAATGTAGAGCCTACCCTGTTGCCCAGGTGGTGTGATAATTTCTACACGAGTGCAATCTATGGCACCTAGTACTTCAGGGTAGTGCGCTACCTGGTAAAACTGTTGCATATTTCTGGCCCTCTTCTCAGAACTATGGGGAAAATATATGTGCTCATTGGCATGTTGGAGCATAGCATCCAGGAACTAGTGGAGGATCCTGGATGCTGATGCCTGTGACACCCCCAGCATGTCCCCTGTTGGTCTCTGAAATGTACCTGTAGCTAAGATTCTAAGGGCTGGACATACCTTATTTTCAACTGGGATGGGTTCCCCTCTATTGGCTCTGGCTGTGAGCTGAGGGAGGTAGAGGTTGTAGAGTTCATGTAGTGTGTCTCTGTCCACCCTGTAGTGCTCTACAATTTCCATGTCATGTAGGTTGCGAAAAGTTAAACGGGGCCTGAAAACTCTTCTCCTTCTTGGCCTGGGCCTATTACCAGCAGCAGCAGCACTGACTTCAGCCTGTAGCACATACAAATTGATTAAAGCAGCAGCAGCCACTAACATTCTGTCTGTGTAGACTTTCTGTGTCTATACTCTAAAATGTTTGAAATCCACAGGAAAAAATGCCATAGAGTCTACATGGATGCTTTTGAGCTTGTTGAATAGATCCACTGTGCTGAATTGGTTGATTAGCATGCAGTTCTGCTGTTTATGCTGTAATTAGCATCTATGAAACACACAAAGGCAGACACAATCCAGTAATAATCTGCACCATATAAAAAGCCAAACATGTAGCTAGCCAAACTGATGGTGAGGAGAGCTGTATGTGTTTGGAAGACTGCAAAAACACTTTTTATTTCAGGATATATCAGTACAGAGGAGTACGGAACTTCAGCAGGTGTGCTCCCATTTTGCCACCTACATACTGCATATGCTGGATGTATATAAGAATAGAGTGAAGCAAAGGCTTTTACACTTTTATCTGTATGCATTAATTAGAAGCGTACTGATGGCATGACCATGTCTGTCAATCTATTTCAGAGGAACACATGACTGCCAATACACGAAAATGGAATGCTGTGTAATAAATATGTGCAAATGTTTCAGGGACAGGTCCTTTGATAGCACTTTTAGCATTTCAAAGACGTTTTGTTAACACAATTATTTATTTATTTACTTGACATTTGTTGACCGGGAGTGTCTGACTGAGCAAAAGCCCTTTTTCAGCAGAGGCCCGGGGAGAAAAGCTCCACAAAAAGTGGTCATTTGCCTGTTCTTTTGTGGGGGGAGCAAAGGTGAGTTACTGTTATGGCACAGACAAGGATAGGTTGCTGTTGTTACTCATCTTGTTTTGCATCCTGCCTGTTGTTAGTATTTCACATCTGCAGACTATTTTATGTTTTCTCCAGTGGGTAATACTGACTGCCTACCTTTTCTGTTTGATCTGGAAACAGTTACTTTGTAGTGATGTGATAATTATGTGTGTTATACGTCTGTCATATTTTAGGACACCTACAAGTATGTCACTCAGGCATATCAATCCATGGACAACCCCTTTACTGATGCAGAAAATCAAGTTATTGTGGATGGGTTTTGGCAACATGGTGCTTTTCCCCTGGAAAGGGGATGGGGAGCTATGGCATGCAGGCTGCAAATATGGCAACAGATTGTCCAGGGTGTCAATGCCATGGGTGGCCATATCAGAAGATATGAGCAGGTGGACTATGGAACACTGACATGATCATAACTGCATGGAGATGAGCAGCTGCAGTGGGCCGTGACCAAATGGTTACTGGGGAGGGAATTCTAGATATCCACAACTAACCCCAAATAAACTGTTCCTGGCCAATATCAGAGATCCAGACAGCTCCCAGAGACTGCAGGACAGCATGTACTGGGTGTGGGTGCAACACCTTCTGAGACAGCAAGCATGTCCCAGGAGAAGCTTACAGGTAGGCTCTGTTATCTGAACAGTTGAATACTGTTGTACAGCAAAACAATTGAAATGTAAGTTCATTCTGTATTGCATGTCTTTTTTTGGGGGGAGGATCAAAGATTGCTACAGTTATATGCTTAGGCTGGAGTTGTCAGCCACATTCTTGTTGAAAGTACACCTAATGCACATATAAAGGGGTAAATGTATTACTCCCTGTTTTACAGTAAATTGTGATGATGTTGCCCTTACTTCTTGCTTAACTTCTTCCAGGATCATCTGGACTACAACTCAGTATGTCTTCTGCCGATGGTAAGCCAAACATTTTATGTCAGTACTGCTGAGCTATTTAAAGAAATTTTGTAGTGTGTGATTTTGATCTCAGTTTTGTTGTGAGTGTTGCTGTACTGTCTGTAATAGTGGAAGCACTGTTAGTTTGTTAGCATATATTGCACTATAGTAGTGCAGGTATTTATGTATTCCTGTGTTTCTTGCTTTTTATCACAGGTGATCATGACAGTGGGAGTACGGACCCTGTGCCTCCTGATGTAAGTGTATCAGCAGACTCTGATGATGATGATGGCGACCAAACTGAGGCAGAGTTGGAGAGTGTAGAGGTTGAAACTGACACAGGGGTTGATATACAGCCATCCCACTGGATACAGCCAGTAGGCCAACACCTACCCAGTCCACTGACCCCACAGATATTGGACAGGTGGAAGGCAAGGGCATTGATCAGGGAAGTGTGGCTACTGTGGCTTCAGTGCTTGTTGAGTGTGGCTATAGCCAAAATGTGAGTGAGGTGTACACAAGAGGATTGATAGGGGTGCTAAGAGGGGGCCTGCTGTCCTTCATCCACCTAGTGCAGGTGTCACTTCCCATGCCACTCAATGTATATTTGCAGCAATCATGGAGGCACAAGCACATTCTCAAAGGTGCTGCAGACAAATGATCAGGGTTGTGGAAGTGGCACAGTCTGATATACGTGGCTGCCTACACTGTGTTACTGATTCACTGGATCAGATGAATGACATGTTGGAATGAGGGGTGTCTGCAATGGAAAGAGGAGTGTCTGTGATGGAACATCTGCTGGGAGAGTTACAGCATCTTCATGGACATAGGTCAGTCACATCATCAGCTGTCAGCTAACATCATCATGCCGGAGCATGCTCCCATAGTGGCAGTACTTCCACTACTACATTAGTGAGTGTGCTGTCCACACTCAAATGTAGCAGGCCATGGGGTTGTGGTCCTGGGTATCCCGATGAAGGGAGCTCATCCAGCAGACATCAGTCACATTCAGGTAGCAGCAGTGCATCTGACCTTGGGCATGGACATGCCAGTGAAATTCTTGGCAGAGCCAGTTCTCGTGGTTTGGGATGAGAACGATGAGCTGCTGCCTCTACCATGCGTGGCTCACACCTGTCCAACAGTCCAAGATGCAGAGCTAGCACAGAGCTTGGCTGTGTCCATGCAGACATTCACACACCAATTTCACCTGCAGGACACCTACAGACACACACACACACACACACACACACACACACACACACACACACACACACACACACACACACACACACACACACACGCACACACACACACACACAAAACAGTTATTCATTTTGTCTCACTGGCCATTTGTTGTTTTATCCCAATGTCTGCCTTCTTCTTATTCTTATTCATTGACACACTGACTGACCTTTTGTGTCAGCCTAGGCTTCCTGCCCCCAACCCCAACAACACCCTGTGCAAGTGATGATAACTGTGCCATATCCTTGTTTTCTATCTTTTAGATTCAGGGATACAAAAGCTGTGTCTGATGCTCAGTGTGCATAGCTAACTTAGTGCTTAGTATATCTGAATTTGCGATGTTGAACTGCTCATTGTATCTTTGACTTATATTGGCCTTGGAAAGTTAGTTGATAGCATCAACATTTCACAGCTTTATAGTGAGTGCTCGTGTAAGGGTTGTGAAGTCAGAAACTGCAATGTGTATCATTACTTTCTAACTTCTGTCTTTAATGATTTTCCAGTACAAACATGTGGTGCACATCATAAGTCACACCATCATACTCGGCTCTTAGGATTGTATGGCAACACTGTAATGAAACCCCATCACAACAGTAATGCAGATAATGCTCTGTTTCTCATGTATCTCAACAGACACATGCAGCAGCTGGAGAGATAAGCTAAGAGCCCTAGGGCCTTTTCAAGCCTAGCCATGTTGTACCAGTGTTCCTTTATAGACCAAGATTTGTAGTCCATATTTGTGAATAAATGATTAGTACCAGTTGCCCCTATCTAAGAGTGACATAGGTGAAACCCCTGGTGTACATTTACGATTTCCCATTCAATTGTCTAAGTTACAATTAAATAGCATCATTGAGGAGCTCAGTTTCACTTGAATTGGAAGTTTGTTCCACAACAGTGGCAATCTCTGGGGGACATATCTGTCTCTTCAGCATGTCCTGTTAATGTTGAAGGCTAGGTTAAGGTGCCTACAGTAAGTTAGTCTTGTCCTATATGATTTGTGGAGGTGCAGCATTTCCATTAAGGCAGGGTTTGAGAACATAACTCTCAAGGAATCTGGGCAAAGCAAGAAACAATGGGGGGACAAAGGCCCAAAAATAGAGACAGAATTTAATATTTCTCCTTTAAACTTAGAAAGTTGCTAGAATAACAGGTTTTGCAATATTATGTATTTTTTGAAGGGTGTGAAGTCTGAAACTCAAATGCCTGTCGTTATTTAGTGACTTCAATCTTCAATGATTTTCCCAAAAATATGAGGCAAAAATCTGGACATTCTACAAAAATCTGTACACTTGAGAGGTATTTTCGAGAGTGCTCTGTCGACCAGGCACAGGTCGCCTCTCAGCATTCTATATGATACAGAGTACAGTAACAGAACTTTCAGTTTGTTCATGTAAGTCATGCATTGAAGTCCCTGGATTTTCTTGGTGAGAAACCTCTTAGGTGGTCTCTTCAGCTGCTGGCGGTGTCTGGTGAGGTACATGCAAAAGGGAGCATTGTACTTTATTACTAGCATGAAGAGGGGTGAGTGTAGTGGATTGATAACATCCTTAGTCCTGGGTCCTATGCCCTTACTTATGAGATTTGCAATGTAAAAGGCCTTCCTTACCACTGTGGACACATGATGATTAAAGCTGATGGTGCTATCAACCTGCATTCCCAAACCTCTCATCACTGGGTTAAAACTTAGAGGACTAATAGTGTAATTTGCAGGGACCTCTCTTTTGCCGAAAGGGATAATAGTTTTTTTTTTAAGTCTGTGGCTTTCACAACAGTCATTTATGTATGTAAGCCCATTTTGAAGTATGTTGACATCATTTGGGGATTCGATGATTGCACACAATTTGCAGTCATCAGGGAACTTGGTGATCTTCCAAGCCACGGTGGTACAGCGGTTAGCGTTGTCACCTCACAGCAAAAGGTTCTCCCTTTTGATTCTCAGCTGGAGCGCCTTCTGTGTGGAGTCTGCATGTCATCCCCACAGTCGAGTGATGTTAAAGACATGCAGGTAGGTGTGAGAGTGAATGGGCATGCCTTCGTTGAAGATTGGGCATTGGGCTGGCCACTCGGCACCATAAAAATCCACTGCCAATCATGAGCTGACCGGAGTTCCACTGTGACAACCCTTAAATGGGAAAAGCTGAAAGTCTTGTGAACTTGGTGATTTATAGGCCATATGTTATCACCCGTATTTCTGAGAAATAGATTCTAAACAGTAGGAGGCCCACAACAGACCCTTGTGAAACACCACTGGTAGCACATCTGCTGGTAAAGGTGGAATCCCCAGCTATGACTGTATGTGTTCTGTTGGTGAGCCAGTTGGTTACCCATCTAATGAAGCATGGGTTAAACCCCAGCTGAGTGAGTTCCTCAATGATGCCTGCATGGGGGATTGTGTCAAAGTCCTTGGCCAAGTCAAGATAGGCATGATGTACTGATTTGCCTTCATCCAGTGCTTTGGTGACATTCTTGAAGAATTCCAACATGGTCAGGCATGATTTGGCCTTAACAAAGCCAAACTAGGTTTGGTCAAGAGTTTGAAGGTCAGTAATGTCCTTCTTGATAAGATCCAAAATGATACTCACCATGACCTTACACAAAAGTTGGTCAGGCTAATGGGTCTATAGTTTCACCGGGTCAGTTGAGGGACCCCCTCCATGCAAAGGATATGGCACAGTTGCTGTTTTCCACTCTGCTGGGATAAAGCCAGTACTTAGGCTGTGGTTGATGAGTGTATCCAATGTCTGATTTGCTTTTTCAAGCTATGGAGGGTGTTCTGCTGAGATTGTTCCCTTTGATTCCTGGACATCAGTTTTTTTCTCTTGTTGTATAATCTATTTATGTGAGATGTCAACCAGGGCAACTTGTTTTTGTGTGAGTAAGTTTTAATCTGTTCTGGTACAGATAAATCTATACACTTGTAAAGGTGTTTATACGATGCATTTGTGTACACCTCCATATAAGAGTCTTTCTTGTTAGTGGTGGCAGGAGGTTTGAAACTATTTATGCCATCACCTAGGAGGCTATAGTTTGCTTTGGAGAAACTTTTCAACCTTTTGGTTGTTGAGGGGGGGGGGGGGCAGGTAAGATTGCTACATTGAATGTGACTGATTTATGGTCAGACCTTACCAGGGATGGTCTCACAAATGGGGTGGTGCAGCGATCTCTCATGTTGGTAAGTACTAGGTCAAAGATATTTCAGCCCCTTGTGGGGGTGCAGACTAATTGTTTCAGCGAATTTATGTTTACAAAGTGCAGGATCCTTAGGGCGAGCGTGTTTGAGCTCATATATGTATTCTAATCAATGGAAGGATAGTTAAAGTCACCCATGCTTAGGGTGTTTGGCTGTATTATGAATGACTCAAGTAAGTTCAGGAAGACACTGTGTGTTTTTCTTGATTCATGTTGGTGGACCTGTAGCTAAAGATGATGCACGGGGGGGGGGGTCTTTCCTACAGTTAGTTAGATTTGGAGTAACTCTAGGGAGTCGTACTGCTTAACCAGTCTTGCGTGTATCTGGCTTTTATGAAGATGGATGCGTTTTATGAAGATGGATGCGTTTTATGAAGATGGATGCATTTTATGAAGATGGATGCGTTTTATGAAGATGGATGCGTCTCTTCCTTCGATTCTTTCTGTTCATTTTGCAGCCTGAATGTGTGGAATCCATTACAGCCTTTTGTGGCCGGAGTACTCTCTACAGCCCTAAACCATGTCTCCATGACTGTACAAACATCAACATATTCCCAAGCAAGTAGTGCCTCTATTGAATGTAGTTTCTGATTTACACTCCTAGCATTAAGCAGCATAACCTTGAGTTTGTCTTTTGAGGATATTTTTACATCAGGAATTTTGTTCTTATGACATTGCCTATGAAGAGGCACTATGGAGGAGGCAAGTACCTTGACCAGTAATCTAAAGGCAAGAGGTGACGGATGAAGACCTTCCCTGGCAAAGCAACATGTTCTGTCGACCATATCATCCCAGGATGAAAAATACAAGATCCCAGTGGACTGACAACAGTAGCTAAGCCAATTGTTGAAGGTAACAATTCTTTTGTTTATATCGAGGCATCATCCTGGGCGATGGTGGAATGCTGCTAAGGGCTGTGGACATACCTGCCTGGGACACATAATCTGAGAGCTCAGTGCATACCTCTCAACTTGGAAACATCAAAAAATCTGGGCAAAGGCCCATGAAAAACAAGTCCAATTGACCAAAAATCTGGACTCTGATTAACATAAAATTTGCATACATAATTATATAACTCCACCCACTCCAATGGAATTGTATCTAACCTCAGCGTTTTGCTATGCCTTCCTAAAGCTGCTGAATTGTTTCATGAAAATATGCCAGATTCGGTCAACAAATAATAGTAACCATCACTGTTAGGGATGTGTTTGTTATGCATTTAATTGTTCTGTAGAAGCTTTTATAAGCTTAAAAAATAATAAGCTAGCACAGAAATAGCCATCAATATCCATGCCCCTTATACATAGATGAACAACTGCATAAATAAAACAAAGCTTCATAATATAAAATGCTCATTCAAGTACCTCATTTTGATAACTTCCTAAATTTGTAAAGCAAATATTTTTAAAAAGTATCCCCAGTTTAGCTTTCGTGCTGATAAATGTTGGCTTTGCCCTTGATTCTGGATTAAGAAGCTGAGTGCAACTTGCTAGCAGTAATGTACTTATTTATTTATTGTTTATTTATTTATTTTATTTCTGTTTGCTGCATTTGTCAGACTTGGCTTATTCAAAGTATCCTTTTTAGCTGAAGCTCAGGGATAAAAGCTCTAACATATTACAAACCTTTTAAAAAAACATTCATTAATATACATGAACAGACATTAAATAATATACATTTTTCACCAGGCATGTACCACATGGAATGGGTTAATATAATGGGGATAATCTGGGGTATATTCAAGTTGCTCAGACATACCTCTCAAGTGTACCTCATTATGAGGAACATTCTTCATTTGGGGAGTCTTAAAAAGTCCATATTCCTCACAGTTCCACTCTAAAAAGCTCTGTCACATATTTTTCAAACTGATGTCTGTGGCAAATAATACTGAATCATATTAATTAACTGAAAGACATTTTATAAACAAACCGCAACATATTTTACCCATCCTGTGAGCTTCCTAACTGAAGTTGTCAATAAGCTGTTTTTGTTCCACATTTTGCCTCCTTGCTCCACATTATGAGAGATACGGTTCTTCATTCTGGAGATGAAAAAAAAAAAATAAACAAATGAATGAATTATTCAGGAAGCAGTTATATTGTTGTGTACGCAACATGCTTCAAACTTCAGGTAAATGCTTGCTTTAATCTGCTTTATGCTTCCCTTGTCACTTTTCTCTATAATCAAAACAAATTCTCCATCTCATCAGCCATATGCAGGGTAGATGATTTCTTAAAAAAAATCACTTGCACGTTAAGGAAAACACAAGTTTTAGAATACAAGTAAAATAAACAACTAATATGAGATCTCAGGGAAATGAAAAGTGAAAAGATGTGTAATTGAAAAGCATGCCTTTTACCTTAATTGCAGGAACATCTGTGTTCTAAAAATGATTTGTGCGTTTGCTTCATCCTGTAAATTATGTTATTATATAGCTGTTTTGACAGTGGGACAGTGTAAAATGTGGATACAGCATTCACATGATAAGACAAGCTTTGCAGAAAAAGATGTGAAACAAGGTGTTTGCATCATTTGGTAAGTCTGCCTTATTTTGCAATCTCCCATAATGCAAGCTTTTAACAGTGTTTTCTGCTCTGTCCATCTTCTGCATTTTTATTACTTTTACAAATTTCCAAAATGGGGAAACCTACACCAGTACTTCTTACATGTTCCACATTATAAGGAAAGGACATTATTATAAATCATGGAAATGCCATGGGCCATGGTCCTCAAATGTTCCAAACAAAAAAGATCTGTCACAAGTCCATCATTAAGAATTTTTAACAAATATCCTGCAAATAATACTGAATCATATTCATCCATCAACAAAACTCTAGGTATTGTGATGTTCTTAGCTCATTCCTCTCAAGTCATAACTCCAGAGTTATAGATAAAACACTAAGTAAATGCTGGCACTATCGATGCTGAACTTTTCAAAATAATGTTCAGCTTTGGGAGGCATGGAACAAATGTTTGAAACATATCAGAAGTGTCCATTCAAAGTCTGGACAGCTGACGTTGACAATGTTCCACGTTTTTAGAGAATGGAAAACACCCATACCTCTCAGCTTCTACGCACAAGAAATATGAACAAAGCCAAAAATAATGTGAGGGGGGACAGTGGCCCAAAAATAGGGACAGATTTTAAATATTCCACTTAGAAAGTTGCTAGAATGAAAGGTGCTGTGAGAGGATGCTATGAAGTCTGAAACTCAAATGTATGTCATTATTTAGTGACTTCAATCCTCAGCAACTTGCCAGAAAAAACTAAAATTTTAATAGGAACAGACCAAAAATATGGAAAATATGGGACAGAAATATGGATATTCTGGAAAAATCTGGTCATTTGAGAAGTACGAATACACCTTGTAGAAGCTGAACCTCAAGACCGGACGATAGCACCTTTCTGCTGGCAACAGTTAGAAAGCTCAGGGTTCTCTTATGTCTCTGTGAAATGACCTTACCGTTGACTTGGAGAAGAAGAAAGACAGTATTACATTGTTCCCACATCTCCTTCACCTCCCAGTGTGTGCGACATCGGAGTAGTCAGGCATGCTTAGAGATGGGAGGATGAGGGGGGTGCTGTGACCACCACGTGAATGTGTGTGTGTACGTGTGTGTGCGCATATGTGTGCCTGTGTGCGTGCGTGTCTGTGTGTGCGTGTGCGCGCGTCGGTGTGTTGCGTGTCTGTGCGTGCGTGCGTGCGTGTGTGTGTGTGTTTTGCAAACTCAGGAGTGCCACATACTGACATCTCTGAAACAGGTAAACGTTTTAGTTTATATTAGCCACGTGTTGAGTCCACTAAACGATACATGATTAATAACTGCAGCCCCAAAATGTTTGAAAGGAGAATTCTAGTAATTAATTGCTGTACTTTTTATAATTATTATTATTACTATTATTATTGCAGCTTGCAAAAAAGTACAATGAACACATTTAATAATAAAAAGAATAACAACTTGTAACGTTTACAAAGAAGATATTTTTGTTAACCATTTTAAAAGCAGGTCTTAAGCAATTATCTCCTACACATACTATGGGTAGGAAACCTTTAAATGGCTGACTCAAATGAGTATTTCTTAGAAAAATTGTAACTTTCTTAAAAAGGTTTGTATTATAATTAGGTGCATAGTCCATCCTATTGGACATCACAGGTTCTCCAATGTACAGGTAAAGCCGGGCAAGAAATAGTTCTGCATTTCATGGCAGCATATTAAATTTCCCCTTTAGTAGGGACTGAGGAAAGAAAAGCAAACAGCCACTATATTTTATACTCGCTAAATGCAGACTTGCTGTTAAGTTAGTATAACATAATAAATCATAAACCACTAAATAAATACAAATAAATAAAGGTGCAGCTGAAAATGGTCTGATCCCAATAGTTAGCATTTACATCCAACATAGCTTAGGCAGGGATAAATAAAGCTGCAACTTCTTATTGCAGTTAGTTTTGCTAATCGAGCATTGTTGCTATTATTAGTCCAGTTTGCTGTGAAATCTTCATGGTCCCTATAGTTTCTTTCAGGTAAGACACAGTAGAACTAGTACAACATTTGTGCCCCAGAGTTCCACCCATGGGAAAATATGGTTATATACTTTCTTGGCCTAATTGTTCTGCATTTTGTCTTCGGCTCATGTATCCCATGGCACTATGAAATGTGATGCTCCGCTCAGAGCATTTACTTTGCAGAAAGGCAGAATAAACATTTTCGGATGTTAATGCTAAATGTTCCAATCATGTCATGTTCAGCTGCACTTTATTTTTATTTATTTAATGATTTTAATTTATTAAAGAGTGTACTGGCTTCACAGGGCCATTTTCAGACTCAACATTGAAGGTTCAAATATTTAAAGGGATAACTTGAAAGTTTTAGCATGTTCACAAGCGAGAACAGCAACTTAAGGTACAGAATGCAATGCAGAAATTATATACACACACACACACATATATATATATATATATATATATATATATATATACACACACACACACACACACACACACACACACACACACACACACACACACACACACACACACACACACACATTATTTATGATTAAATTATGTGTTATTGCTCTCATGCCGGCTATGTGTACAAATCATTGGAGGTGTAAAGGGAAGAGGGGTGATGTGTGGGGGGATCATTGGAGGTGTAAAGGGAAGAGGGGTGATATGTGGGGGGAGGAAATAAGGGTAAAACAGGTGAGTACAAGGGTGATGTTGATCGCAAGATGCACAGATGCAGCCATATTTATATCTGATTAAGTAGAACGTTATGGAGAGCAAGTTGAGGAGTTAGATAGTATTGAATGGGCCACCCTCGTCTACACACCAAAACTGGGATTTAAAGGGAGCAGTCAGGAATTCATGGCACCCTATTTTTTTTTTAGCTCAAAACTAGGAAATACAGAGGAACTGAGTATATCTGAGAGGTATGGCTCAGTCGTATGTCTTTTCATATAGTCCAGTGAGGCATGTCTCAAGTCATGGACTCCAACATGGAGTATGACAGAGGTCTGACTGTGCTTGTTGTTGAGAGACTTGAGTGCATGCGTGATTTTGCCCATCCTGCCCCTGACAGGCAGCTGACCGTGACTTTCTACATGTACAACCTGGTGAGAGTGACATCTGTGTGTCTCACTATGGATATGCCTATGACCAAGACATTCATTTTCAGGTGTTTAGTCTTAATGATTTAATGGATGACACATTGATACATTTGTTTTTATGTGTAATGGGGTCCATTAGGACTGTAATGTGTGCAGAACATTTGCATTTGCCAGGTGGGAGAGAGAACATTTATTCTAAATTCATTGCATAGTTGCAGCTCTCATGTATTGTATTTGTAAGTTCTAGGAGTAGATGGTTGTCAGTATACACAAGGCAATAGAAGCCTAGGTGCGTAAAAACACAAATACCCCTAATAAGCAAATTTAGATTGTCATTGTTAGTAGAGCAATTTTGTGAGCAGCAACAACTGGACCTGTCCATGAGGGACATAGATGCCACCCCCAGAGGTGACTGTGCAATCACCCAACCAGTAGTGAAGGCTGCACTTGAACAGGGTCATTGAGGAGCACTGCTTCACACTCAGTGGGAACATATTACAGAGGAGTTTTAGCTGGGGGATATATCTGCCTCCCCAGCATGTTCTGTTTATGCCTCAGGCTAGGGTGACAACCCTGGGCCAAGTTATTCCTGTCCCATTTGATTTGCAGATGTCCAGCATTTCCAGTAGGGAAGGGCTTGGGACCTCTCTATAGGTCAGGCAAGGTCACCTCACAGCAGCCTGTATGATACTGAGTACAGTGATCAGTCTTGTAGTCTATACATGGATGTGATGTTTGGAGGACCTGCATTCTCCCAGTCACAAAGCTCTATTTTTTATCAAATTGATGCAGATATCTGGTGAGGTACAGGCAGAAGGGAACCTTGTACTTAATTAGTGGTCTAATAAGGGTAGAGTACAGCAGAGCTATGACGTCTCTGGTCTTGGATGTGATGTCCATATGTATGAGGGCACAGTGTAGGATGTGTATCTCACCACTATGGACACATAGTGATGAAAGTGTAGATTGCTATCAACATGTGTTCACAAGTCTCACAACACTGTGTTTGAGCTGAGAAGGTACTGTGTATATAATAATTAGCAGGTGTACTTCATTGTCAAAGGGGACAATGAGGCATTGTTTGTTGTAAGGTTCAGTCTGTGAGTTTGACACTAATCATTTGTCTCTGTCAGCCCCTTCTATAATATGTTACCATCATTGGATGTATCTACATGAGTGCACCTGATTAACGGTCATCTGCCCCTTCTATAATATGTTACCATCATTGGATGTATCTACACGAGTGCACCTGATTAACGGTCATCTGCCCCTTCTATAATATGTTACCATCATTGGATGTATCTACACGAGTGCACCTGATTAACGGTCATCTGCCCCTTCTATAATATGTTGCCATCATTGGATGTATCTACATGAGTGCACCTGATTAACGGTCATCTGCCCCTTCTATAATATGTTACCATCATTGGATGTATCTACACGAGTGCACCTGATTAACAGTCATCTGCAAATATGGTACACCACAAGCCATCTACCATTGGCTGCACTTCAGGGAAGTAGTTTATACACATTTGGGGGCCCTGCACACATCCTTGGGGTATTACATTGGTAAGTGGCTAGTGGGCGGATGTATTCCCCAAGTCTGACAGTGCGTGTTCTGTTGGTGATCCAGTTGGTTATTCAGCTTGTACTGCATGGCGTAATTCCCAGATGGGGCATTTTCACTGTGAGACACAAATGGGTGGTATTGTCAAAGACCTTGGATAAATGAACACAGGTGGTATGTCCTATTACCTGTCATCAAGGTATTCGTGATCATTATCAAAGAAGTCCACGAGGTTCAATAGGTGAGATCTATCCTTGACAAAGACAAAATGGGTTGACTCAAGTGTGTTGACGTTCATCTATGTCCTTGTGGATAAGGTCCATGCTGACCCCTTCCCTAGCCTTCCAGATAAGGCTTATTAGGCTTATGGGTCAATAGCTGGCAGATTGATGTGCATTGCGTATGACACAACATTTGATATTACTTTTTGTAGTGTAGGTGAATATCTGTGGAAAAATACTGAGACATCAGGGTTGCAGTGCTTGGGGGGGGGGCAACACATAGCTGTATTGTAAATATGTGACAGTGTGAGATAGGGCCTTCATGTCTAATGTTTCCACATGCAATGTCATGTTATACACAAAAAAATTACAATAAGCAATAATACTTAATAATATGTATGTAGGTATGTTGGATGGTGCAGTGGTGCAATGGTAGCATTGTTGCCTCACAGTAAGAGCTTTTCTGGTTCGATTCCTGGCTGGAGTGTCTTCTGTGTGGAATCTGCATGTCCTCCCTGTGTTCATGTGCATTTTCTCTGGGTACTCTAGTTTCCTCCCATATTACAAAAAACATGTGTCTGGAGTGTTTCTTCCTGGGCCTCTGCTAAAAATTGTCTTCATTCCAAGTCAGACTTTCCCAGTAAACAAATGTTTATGTAGTTTTTCATTGCACAACTGTAAGCAAAGTGTAAGCACATGTGAGATACACCTGTTTGCACAATGCTTAGCAGTCCACAAACGTGAGCCACATTTCTAAGTCTGACTGTTGGTATTGAATCTATGAAAAACATGTACTACTTAACTGACTATGTGGCAGCAAGTGTTAATGCATTGATACCTTCCTTTTTGGCACCAGATGGTACTAGGTTTGAATTCTTTTCTCTCTATATTTTTTTCCAATGTTTGCATACTGTGGCACTTAGCTCAAGCAGGGGAAATGGAGAGAAATGAATGGCAGGTTAAGCTGTGTTTATCTGGTATGTGTGAAGTGCAGTAGTGTGCAGACTGGCAAACCCAGGAAGAAGACAGGATACAGATAGCCAAAAATAGAAACTGGATGCATTCCATTAATACTATTGGGCATCTCACAAACCTGCTAAGCGACATTGCTCTGTGGTTAACAGTGAGACCTTAAGAATGAATAGCAAGATAGGGAATGTCATTAACTAATCCTGTGGCAGCAGTAAACCAAAAAATGTCCCAAACAATAAAATAGTCAACGTCCAGGAAAGGCAAAGTGAAACAACGGTGAACCAACAACTCCCTAGTGGTCATCCCTATGTAAAAAGCATTACATGTTGAACACAGGGCGATGTAAATGACTCCACTGGTACTACAGTTCACTAAACCTGGGACCTCCAGGGTCCTATTAAAAGTACTGACCGAAATATAAGGTCCAGTTGAAATAAAACGACAGAAATTACATTGATTACATGGATACATCCCCCTCTTATGGGTACCTAATTTAGGAACAGTATTTTGTTGATTTTCAAAAATTTGTTTTAGGTTTAAACCACTTTTTTGAACAAAAATAGGCTTTTCTCCTAAAACATGATAAATGTCCTTATTACCCTTAATAATACCCCAGTTTTTCCTGATTATGTTTTGAATGTCCCGGCAATCAGAGCTCATTTCCAAGGAACAAATTAAATTAACATCCGTCTTATTTTTAATGTCCTTCCTAGACGGAAGGTCCACCTCATCACTTTTAAGATTTAACAATGGAAAATATTTGCTGTCCCTATTGGACCAAATGTCCGCACTAGTCCTACCAAGGATAGATTGTTCATAACCTCTTTTGATAAATAAAGAGGTTATGAAGGCAAATTCAAGGGTCAAATCCGCATCCTTAGAGGTCATGCGGCTTGCCCGAATGAATTGCCCTCTGGGGATATTGTTGGTTATGTATTTAGGGTGCCCACTTTTATAGTGCAGATATCCATTATTAAAAGTCATTTTCCGAAAAATACAACTATGAAGTCGATTTTCGTCAAAATCCCATTTAAGGGAAACATCCAAAAAGTTAACCGTCGACCCCTCAGTCCCTTTGGTGAATTTTAAATAGTCCGAAAACAAGTTGATATCTATAAAAAGTTCATTAACAGTCCTACTGTCACCGTCAATTATGAAAAATAAATCATCCATAAACCGACAGAAAAAGCGGATATTATATTTATCAGCCAGGGCAGGAAGAAATTGTTTTTCCCACCAGGACATAACCAAATTAGCAAATGCTGGTGCTGCTGAGGAGCCCATGGCTACCCCTCTTTTTTGTCGGTAATAGGTTTTCCCAAAAAGGAAAAAATTATTTTCCAAGGTGACCTCCAGTAGCCTACACAAAAGGGAAACCATATTGTTGTTAAAATTAGGACAACTGCTAGTTAAGAAATTCCGAATAGCCTCAACTCCCTCGTAATGGGGGATACAGGTAAAAAGGGAAACCACATCCAGGGTAAACGTAGTCTGCAAATCAGGGTTGAAACCACAGGTGTTAACAAAATGGTTTATTTTCTTAAGAAAATGCCAAGAATCCCAAATGAAGGAAGGTTGTACAGAGACAACTGGTCCAAGAATAGCATCAAGGAACAAAGCTACTCCTTCAGTGGCTGAATGGGGAGCTGAAACTATAGGTCTAAATGGCTGTTTTAATGAGGACTTATGTACCTTAGGAATCCCAAAAAGTACCCCTATCCTAGGATGGTCATTAATGCAAAAATCATATAGTTCAAAGCTAATTTCCCCATTCATAAGGGCATCATATAAATAAGTCTGAACCAAACGATAACACCGTTTGATTTCAAAAAGTGGAATGGTTTCATATTCGTCCCTGTTACCCAAAAGGTCCAACATACCCCTTTCATACATTTCCTTTTTCATAATGACTATGTTATTCCCCTTGTCGCTTTTCATAAAGCGAAATTCCCCGGTCATAGATTGTAAATTTTTCAAAGCCTGCCTTTCGTCCCTTGATAAATTACTATTTAAATTAGAATAATTACTCAAAAGACTATCAACTTCTTGAATACATGTTTCTTCAAACACTTTTAAGGTATGGTGTAACTTAGGACAAAAAAATGAAGGTTTAACAAAAACACTTTCAGTAGAGGGAAGATCATGCAGCAAATAATGCAAGTTCAATTTTCGGGAATATTTCTTAATGTCGACAACAGTTCTCACATAATTAGCCCTAGTGTCAGGAACAAAATTTAAACCTAGTTTCAAAACATCAAGTTCCACTTTACTAAAAACATATTCAGTCAAGTTTATAATACTGAAATGGTCGTTAGTGGCTTCTAGGTCTCTTCCCCTGAGGACTGGGAGCTCAAAAAAGTTCTGCTCCTTGTAGAAACCGTTTTGGTAACAACTTGGTTCTTCCGGTTGGAAAAAGAACCCGATGATGGTGGGGGAACAGAGTTCACTGTTCCTGTCACAGCAGTAGAAACAATAACATTGTTCTTATTGGTAGTATCCGCGGAAGGCAATGGTGGAAAATTTTCTGTATCTAAAAAAGGATTTCCTTCACCTTGACCAACTTCTGTGGAAATATTGTTATCAAAAGGTGGCTTAGTTGCCATCCTATCAATAATTTTAGACTTAGAGCGGTCGGAAAACCCGGCCCCCCTTGAAAAATTATTTGACAAATAATTATTGCCTCCTTGGCCTACAGCTTTAGAATGGAGCCCCCAGTCAGCATTTTTAGGTCCTTGTCCTTTGCTGTTAACCTGTTTGAAGGTTTTGTTAGGAACACCAAAGTTAGCATAAGCGAAATTATTTTTATAGGAGTCAAGGTCTCGTAACAATTTTAAATGCTTTCTGTTGATATTGTCAGTTGAAAACTGTTCTGTTTCTTTCGAAACAGAATCAAAAAAGTCATGAAACTTTGCCTCACCTAGATTCTGCTTAAAGTACAACTCCAGTTCCATAATTTCTTTCTTAAGAGCTTCCTTTTTAATAGTATTGTTGTCAAAAAGCAACTTTAAGAACCGAAGTCCGGCATCGTTAAAGAAAGCAACAAGAGTACTATAGAAGGGGTCACCTGTTTGCACCCCGTTGGGGCACTTAAAAAATCTTAGCCCCTTTGGAACGATGTTAAGTTCCAAACAACGAGCAAAATAACAATTTTCAACGTGAATAGCGTCATACCTTTTGAGGAGCTTTAATAACTGCCCACGTTTTAAGTTGTAATCCTCGTTGTGAAACGCGTCTGGAATCCCTTCCACTGTACCCAACTCTTTGAATGGATTGTCCGCACGGTCGAAAAACTCCTGAAACGTTGCCCGACCAATAATGCGTTGTTGAATAGGAGCCGCTGGATTAAGATGTCGAGTTGCTCCTTCTGAATAAACTGCCGCCTCCGGTTCGTAATGAAACCCTACTGGACTGGAAGCTCCAATAGTAGTTTCCGGGTCGTGGGCTCTGGAAGTCAAAACTTTCAGCGAATTCTTGATTTCAGCAAGAGTCGCAAATAAAAGCATATTGAAATTCCCAGCTTCCATAGATGGAGTAGCGTGGATACTTAAATTCAGCAAAGGATCGTCACTAGCCTCAGCCATGGACAAAAATAACCAATAAACCAAAAAATGTCCCAAACAATAAAATAGTCAACGTCCAGGAAAGGCAAAGTGAAACAACGGTGAACCAACAACTCCCTAGTGGTCATCCCTATGTAAAAAGCATTACATGTTGAACACAGGGTGATGTAAATGACTCCACTGGTACTACAGTTCACTAAACCTGGGACCTCCAGGGTCCTATTAAAAGTACTGACCGAAATATAAGGTCCAGTTGAAATAAAACGACAGAAATTACATTGATTACATGGATACATCCCCCTCTTATGGGTACCTAATTTAGGAACAGTATTTTGTTGATTTTCAAAAATTCGTTTTAGGTTTAGACCACTTTTTTGAACAAAAATAGGCTTTTCTCCTAAAACATGTAATCAATGTAATTTCTGTCGTTTTATTTCAACTGGACCTTATATTTCGGTCAGTACTTTTAATAGGACCCTGGAGGTCCCAGGTTTAGTGAACTGTAGTACCAGTGGAGTCATTTACATCGCCCTGTGTTCAACATGTAATGCTTTTTACATAGGGATGACCACTAGGGAGTTGTTGGTTCACCGTTGTTTCACTTTGCCTTTCCTGTGGCAGCAGGTATAAGTGTAGGGCTGGAGTACAGGTGGTCTTGGGTTCTAGTATACGGTGTGAAACCTTTGTTTTACTGTTGTGACATTGCAGTTTATAGCAATGAACTGCAGCATCGACAAGTGTGTTTTCAAACTTCTTGTGGTAACAGGTGTAAGTATAGGACTGTCATACACATGGTCTTGCTGTCAAAAATGGGATATTCCATACACTTTTAGTGTTGTTTCACTTCCGATTATAGTCACTCTCACTTATAACACTTCACATAGTGTAGTTGATATTAATTATATTTGTGAGGGCTGAGACACTAGTATTGTGTCAGTCATTTATTTATTTATCTATGTATTATCCATTTATAATCAAATATATGACTGTGGGTATACTTTGTACTATATTCCCGTGAGTATATTTCTGCTCTCTTGACTGCCATGGCCTTCATATTTGTCAAACACACATACTCAACTGCCTTTACATCAAATAACCTTGAAATTGCATTGCTTGCCGCTGTTGCACACCGCTTACTATTACACAAATATGGTGCTTGGTAGTGGCGCCCCCGAACACTGTGTTTGCTCAATGGTAAGCCATGTGCAACATTTTCAAACAGTGTGCACACTTCAAATAAATGCAATAAATGGAATTGGAGAGAAACCAACAGTCCAATTGCTCTTTATCAGTGGTAGACATGGCAGGCATTCATGGAGAGAGTGTGACTTTTAGGGCAGAGAAATGGAATGTCCAGGAGGCTAAGTACCAGGTTGCTGCAGGGGGACTACTCTAGCTACCTGTATAAATTGGAAGCTTGGGACAGTTTGGCTGTATCCAGTGCCAATGGTATCCTGCACACTGGTGACCAATGTAGGTGCCACATCAGTGACCTGTGTTGGAGGAAGAGGGATACCCTCAATGCTTGGACTGAGGAATGCAGGACTGTAATCATCCCACACATGTGTAAGTATCAACTACAGAGAGTACTTGTAAGGCTTAAAAACTGAATATAGACAAGGCTGGTATTCATACTGGAATCAACTCTTTATTCGGTAAGCACTTTCGTGGTAAATAAATCCCAGTTTACCATGAAAGCACTTACCGAATAAACAGTTGATTTCATTTTACTCAAAGTGACTTTTAGTCTCCCTTGCCTGTTGGTTGGATCCTTGGTTGCAGTTGTGGTGTTCAGTTTTCTTCAGTTTTATTTTCCTGGATCCATTCATTCGAGCTGTGACCTTATTTGTACTTTGTGGTATTCATAATGGTATTCTGTTCTGTTTTTTCCATAGTTGCCATGGAAAGGGAATCTAATATTAGGACCCATGGTGCTAGATTGGCGAGGATGAGGGGATGGTGTGGTACATGTGCAGCAGAAGAGCAGCGTTATAGTGGCATTAAACGTTACGGAGAGCGTGTTTGGTATTTTTTACAGCTGTATCAGACTGAACATGCATATCCCAATTGTAAAGCCAGGAATGTATGCATTATTCTGTACCAAAAACTAAGAGTACAATGTTAGATTTTAGTCAGTGGTTGTGGGTTCAAATACCACACTTCCCAACTATACAATACTGTTAATTTTTCAATTATGTCTAACTTAAAGGTTTAAAGTAAAAGCTCTATACCAGTGGTACACATGACCTTCTGTAAACTGTAATCTGGATAACTGGAACATGCATAGTGTGCAATATATGCACATGTAAAGGAGGACTTGCTGAAATCTGTAGAATAGTGTGCATCTGTTAGGAGCTGGTAGTCTCAGAAGTAATAGTTATCTGTTAGGGGGTGGTAGTCTTAAGAGTAAAGGCTAAGATAATCGAGTCAAATAATTATATTAATGCATTGTATGTTATATATGAAGATACTAATCTTATATATTTTTCTTTTACCCCAAACCTTATCTCTTTCTCTCTCTCTCACTCTTTTTATTTTATTTTTTTTATTTTTTTGTTGATGTTTTATTATTGTGTGTCATCAAAATGTGTCAATGTCATCCATGTGTACCACATCACAACATGCTCCACAGCACAGCAGGTAGGCCATCTCAAAGGATCCACCTGCCCCCAACTGTTCCAGCTCCATTGCCCAGCATGTCTGGTTGACAACCTGGCAGCATCATCTCTGCTGCCCCTACACTACATGCCCTCTCAGATAGTTCTGCCCAGGAGGATAGTCCAGTGGTTCCCTCTAGGAACAGTGGCAGAGTTGATGAATTTATTACCCATAAAGAACTGCCAAGAATGGAGCATAGGGTTGTACCCTGTACTGTTGGTGCATGCCTATGCTGGAAGGAGAGGCTACTCTCCCTCGTTTTACATAGGACCAAGAGGAGGAGAAAGAGAAATTGAGCACTCCAGCCAATGGCTTAGTGAGATGATAGTGATGATAGTCCAGTAGGTGAGGACTCGATTCTCACTGTCACCCAGCTTGACAAGCATGGGTCCTGGATGTCCCCACCCTCTCTCCAACCATGGTGTCAACCAACCACTTGTGTCCATCACTGTCCTTGTGTCTTGCTTGTCTGTCTGCAGTTGCTTCCTCACCTACCCAACTTACCAGACCCAGACATACCTGTGTCCTTTCCTCTGTCCTCGCTCTCAAAAAAAAATGGGCACCTATCCCACAAAGAAAAAAAATCGAAATCATCCCGTACATAGTTCTCCATTTTGCACACATTTCTTTTTGATACACTTGATTCAGTCCAATTTGCTATACAATATGATTGTTTTGTGGTTACCCCTTTCCCTGGAGGTGACAGTCCAAATTCAGCTAATATTCTGCATATATTATCAACTTTTACTGTTGAAGAAGTTGATAGCTGCGGTTCTTTCTGATTTCCCTCCTGCACAGTCCTGTATTGCGTTCCCTTTGTTCTCCCTCTGCTTGCTCCCCATTTCACCCCTGTCCTATTTTCCCTATTTCTTTTCTTTAATGCATTATTGCTTGACGGCACACATTGTGCACCAACACACAGCAATGATAATACAAAAGTACATAAACGTGTTAGATTCAGTTGTATTTGAACCCAGTACCATCTGGCCCAAAAAGGAATGCATTATTGCATTAACACATGCCAGCACAGAGGCAGTAATGTAGCAGGTGTATTCCACAGACTCAGTACTAACTGTCAGACTTTAGCAATGCAGTTCGCATTTGCACACTCAGTAGTGTGCAAACCTGTATCTCGCATGAGTATACACTTTGCTAACTGTTGTGCAAACCTGCTGCTTGTCATTCTATGGATATGGATATGTTATGCTGTATTACTGCTGTTTGCCATTTCCTTTGTATGACATGAAATTACATGTAAAAACATTACAAACTGAGGACCCTATTTTACTATATGTCATATATTTAAAATACATCCATGTGTTGGCACCCCCCGAAGCACTACAACCCTGGGGTCTCAGTACTGTTTCCACACATATATCAACCACACTACAAACTGTAATATCAAATGCTGTGTGCTAAGGAATACACATGAATCTGGTAACATGCAGAACTACAACTATTGACCCATATGCCTAAAAATAGTTATCTGCAAGTCTAGGGAAGGAATCAGCATGGACCATATCCACAGGGAGATATGTGACCTTCAACACACTTGACCCTACCCATATTGGTTTTGTCAAAGGTAGATCTTGCTTACTGACCCTTATGGACTTCTTGGATACTGACTCAAAAGACCTGGATGAGGGATAATAGGACATACCACCTATGTTGAGTTATCCAAGGCCTTTGACACTACCCCCTCATGCATGTCTCATAGTGAAGATCTCCCTTCTAGGAATTAGGCCATATAGTACTAGATGAACAGCCAACTGGCTCAGTGATAGAACACACTCTCAAAGTTTGGGAATGCACCTCCACCACTAGCCCACTTACCATTGGAATACCACAAGGATTGGTGCTGGGCCCCCAACTGTTTGGAAAATGCTTCCCCGAAACACAGGCAACAGTAGATGGCCTGTGGTTTACCAGGTTTTCAGATAACTGTTAACTGGACACACTCATATAGAGTCCCCAGTGATGGTAACATATTACAGCAGAGGCTGACACAGACTGATGACTGGTGACAAAGTCACAGACTGAACTCTAAGCATACAGTGACTCTTTGTCACCTTAGCCAATGACGTACCACTGCAAATTATGATATACATAGCACCTCCCTAAGCTCAAACACAGTGCTGTGAGACTTGGGAACACATGTTGATAGCAATCTACACTTTCATCACTATGTGCCCATACTGATGACACACACAATCTGCACTGCATACATCATGCATATGGACATCACATCCAAGACCAGGGTAGTCATATTTCTGCTGTATTCTACTCTTATCACACCAATAATGGAGTACAATGCTCACATCTCTCTGTACTTCTCCAAACATCTGCAGCAACTGGAGAGAACAGAGGGTTGTGTGTGGGAGACTCCAAGGCCTCCAAACATGACATACATATAAAGACTGACATACCTGTCAATGCACTCGGTATTGTGAAGGCTGCTGAGAGGTGACTTATAGCTGCCCTGCAGAGCAGTATCAGACCCTCCCTTCTGGAACTGATGGGCATCTGCAATTCAAATGGGCAACTATAGTTTGTTCTAGGGTTCTCAACCTTGCCTATGGCATAAACAGAACATGGTGGGGAGAGAGATATGTCCCTCAACCATTCACACTGCTCTGTAATAGGCTGCCACTGCATGTGAAGCAGTGCTCCTCAATGACCCTGTTCAAGTGCAACCTTGACTACTGGCTGGGTGATTGTAAAGTCACCTCTGGGGTGGCACCTATGTCCCTCATGGACAAGGCCACTTGGTGCTGCTCACAAACTGGCTCTGCTTAAAATGAGCATCCAGCTATGCTCAGTAAGAGTAGTTGTGTTTTTACACAACTAGGTTTCTAAAAATCCTGCTGCTATTATTAGGCTAGTAGCCTCATATGCACCTATAAAGCTATGTGCCTATGCAGGCCTCACAACTTGTTGCCCCCACTTGGCTTGCTGATGTAATCTACTGTTAAGTTTACCTGCACTAATGTGTAAATCATACTTGTGCCGTGGCACTTGTGTAACATTCTATAGTCTGTGTAATTAGATAGGTAGGAGTTCTATTCTCACTCCAGTCAACTTGGTGTGTGTGTGTGTGTGTGTCTGTGTGTGTGTGTGTGTGTGTGTGTGTGTGTGTGTGTGTGTGTGTGTGTGTGTGTGTGCGTGTGTGTGCGTGTGTGTGCGTGTGTGTGTGTCTAGACAGCAGAACAGACAAGTGCATCCTACAGTTACTTCTCCAGTTACATAGATTGCCAGTATTTTGATACATGTTCATGCTTACACATCCATTTCAAACAGGCCTCCCAATCCCTTTTCTCCCACATGGCATGCTGATGCCCTCTACTATAAGTTCACCTACACTTGTGTATAAATCAGACTTGTGCCATGGTGCTGGCATAATGTATTGTCTTCTGTAGCCTATGTAGTTAGATAAGTAGGGATTATGTTCTCACTGCAGTCAGGTGTGTGTGTGTGTGTGTGTGTGTGTGTGTGTGTGTGTGTGTGTGTGTGTGTGTGTGTGTGTGTGTGTGTGTGTGTGTGTGAGTGTGTATGTGTGTGTGTGTGTGTGTGTGTGTGTGTGTGTGTGTGTGTGTGTGTGTGTGTGTGTGGATTCAGTAAAGCAGATGTGTGCATCCTATGGTTAATTCTCCAATTACATGGATTGACAGTATTTTGATACTTTCTCATGTCTAGACATCAATTTCATACAGGCCACCCAATCTCTTGTCTCCCACATGCCCTGCTGATGTCATGTACTATAAGTCCACCTGCACTCCTATGTCAGGCAGACTTGAGCTATGGCACTTGCATTATGTAGTTTTTTTCGTAGTCTGTGTACATAGAGACCATGCACTCAAGTTTCTCAATGACAGGTATGGTTATCATTCTGTCATCATCCATCTTGGTGTGAATGACTTGAGACGTACCTCCCTGGACTATATGAAGTGAGACATGATCAAACTCACTGAATATGTGTCCCAGGCAGGTGTTGTCCCTAGCCATAAGCAGCATTCTACCATCACCCAGAATGATGCTTTAATACAAACAGAAAATGATTGGCTTTAGCAATTGGCCTAATTCTGGTGTCATTCCAAGGGGACCTAGTACCTGACAGCTTGGGAAGACATGATCGACAGACCACAATGCTTTGCAAGAGATGGTGGGCATCTGTCTGCCTTGGGCATTAGGCTTCTGGTAAAAGCTATTGCCGCCCCTATAGTGCCTTTTTAGGCAATGCCATGAGGTCAAAACTACCAACATGAAAATTTCATCAAAATGCAAATTAAAGTCATGCTGCTAAACACTAAGAGTCTAAACATGAAATTGCACTCATTGTAAACATTCTTAACCCTAGAAGATGCTAGCATTTGTGCATAAACCTGGTTCAAAGCTGAGGAAAGCACCCCAGCCATACCAGGTTAGTCATCCTATCATACATTTAGACCCCAAAACATGGGCAGCAAAGTAAAAGGAGATCGAGTTGCAATATATATTAAAGACTTGCACACCTTCAGGCTGGTCAGACAGTATGACACACAGGAGAAACTCCAGGTGCAGTTAACCACTGACAAGACCCTTGCCCCCAATATTGACTCAAGATACCCACTCCACCTATCTGGACCTCTTCAAATCTATCAAGATTCAATCCTTTACCCTGATCCTAGACAACTTTAACTATCCAACTATAGATTGGAGGAACTACTTATGCCAAAACACAAATGCCCACAGATTCCTTGATTTTGTCAATGCAAATGCATTGGATCAGCTGGTCGACACCCCCACAAGAGGTGATAATATCTTGGACATTGTATTAACCAACATGAGTAACCACTGCAACATCCCTAAAGTGTCATCCTCCCTGGCAATATCTGCCTACAAAGCAATCACTTTCAAAGTTACCATTGCCCCCTCCCCTCCATAGGAACTAGTAAATATGTACAAACCTACACCAAAGTACTATACAAGCATTTATATAGCTGCATGGAATCAGGAATACCTGACAGGACAAAAGCATTCTTCTCAAGGAAGAGTAAATCTGTCTGGTGGACATCTGCAATAAATAAACTCTACAATAAAATAAAAAAAATGCTGTCCAGGGTCAAGAAGGAGCAAGTGCCTAATTATAAGCCATCCCTCTTTAGCCTGAACAAGCAAATAAGAACATTAGTGAAATCCTCCAAAGAAAACTTTGTGTCCAGACTGGCCACATCTACTAAAGCCAATGTTAAGGCCTTATTCACATCTGTCTGCAGTCTCAAAGGAAGGACTCAGATATGTTCAGAACTGGTGGTGAAGGAAACCACATACACAAATGCCATAGATATAGCTAACCTGCTGGAAGACAGGTTGAGAGAAAACTTCACCCTCTCTGTCCCCCCATCAGTAAATCAGGACATCCCCAGCACCTGCCCCCTTCTTCTTATATGTAGGGAACAAGTCATCACTGCCCTCTCAAAGGCAAAAAATACAGCCTCCATGGGACCCAATAACATTCCAGGCTGCATCATACATGAACTCAGGCAGGAGCTTGCATCCATACCTCTCAACTGTACAGATTTGTGCAGGATGTCCAGATTTTGGCCTCATATTTTTGGTCTGTTTTTCAAAAAATTGTGGCTGAGAGTCAATAAAGCCAAATTACAGTATCAGAATAGTGTAGCAGCTTCTGCACAGAATATGGCCACCGAGCAATCCAGTAAACAAGGCTGGGGGCATGCATGAGCCTGCCAGCACTATTCTGACACGGACAACACTGAATAATGCTAATTACCTCATTGGCTGGTGAAAACCATGCAAATGAGGTGAATTAGTGATTCAGTAAGCAGACGAGCATCCATGTCAGAGCAGTACCATTGCAGAAATGTATTCGGTTACTAACCATGTACATTTCTGCAAAAATCAAAATGGGGGCATGACAGCTCAAAGTAAAGCATGCATTATGACTATTAGGCATCCCAATGGCCAACAATATGGCCACTGGCATGGAAAACAGTGGCAAAATTATGAAAATCAAAATTTTTTTGGCCAATTTCAGCCATTTAAGTATAGCACAGTAGCGATCAAATAAGATTGTGCAGAAAATAAGAAAAAAAATGTAAAAAGGCAATTTTATGGGAAATATGAATTTTGTCATTATAGTGGGTAGCCTGCAGAACCAAAACAATAACAGGTAACACTGGTAGCTAAGTAGATAGACTCAGGTATAATGGTGTAAGAAGGGACTAAGGCAGTGTGGTATGCAAATGAGCTAAATTTATTGGATAGCAAAATGGGAGACTGTGCATGTCTGCATGCACCTAACCATGTAGGAGCTATAATGCTGTAGTGTAAGCAGGAAAAGCAGCTGACGTGAAAAGTGGGTGTGTCATGCTTGGTGTAAGCACATTGGAGCTCTGCTGCCTCTATTTGTGCTTAGCTAAGCACAGCTAAGCAAGGGGTTGTGTCTGAGCTGGTTTAAGAAATCCTGAGTATGTTCACGTCCTGGGGCAAGTCCTGTCTGCTCAATACTGTTTGCTATAGCTGCAGGGGTTTGTGTGGCATGCCACGGTGCTTAAACACAATGGAAATAATAAAAAAAAAAAAAAACAAACAACAGGAACCAGCAGAAGTGTTTACATTTGAGCAGCGGGTTTGTGCGGTGTGCCACGGGGCTTAGAAGGGGCAGAAATGGGAAGAAAAAAAGGCAAATAGCAGAATAAAGGCACTCAAGTGCAAATAATATAGCTGGCAGGTGGAATGTTTTATTGTCAGCCAATCACACAGGAAGCATCTGCAGCACAACAGTATAAACTATGCAAACACCTTTCAGTCTGTTTTTTCCCACAAACTCTGCACCATTGGTGTACACACTGAGAGGAAGTTTAACTGACAAAATATTAAGGGCTGCTGTCACTTTGATACATCAGTATGTGCTAGATGCTGGGGGCAGTAAGGAGGATAATGTGGACAACCATCCCAGACTGAGGAGGAGGACAGGAGTGTTCAGACCCAGGGTAACCTACCAGGGGCTACATGATCTGGAGATACTAGAGCACTACAGGGTGGACAAAGACTTACTTCAGCAACTCTGCAAGCTGTGCTGGCCTTACCTCAGATAAGAGCCAACAGAGGGGAACCCATCCCAGTTGAAACCAAGGTATATGTAGCTTTAAGAATAATAGCTACAGGTACCTTCCAAAGACCTACTGGGGACATCATGGGGGTTCACAGGCATTTGCATCCAGGGTACTCCACTAGTTCCTGGATGTCATGCGATCACATGCTGGTGAACACATATATTTCTTCAGCACCCATGAGGAGAGGACCAGCAATATGCATCTCTTCCACCATGTAGCAGACTACCCAGAGGTACTAGGTGCCATAGACTGCACGAACATCAACATCAAAGCACCACCCGGTGAAGATGGTTAGTGTAGGCATCACGATTTTGAAATTCGTGCTTCTGGGGTTTCGGGATTTTAAGGTTTCAGCTTTATGATCTTGAGATTCTGAAATTCGGTATTTCAGGATTTCGGGATTATAAAGTGAACATACATATATATGTAGATATATATATATATATATATATATATATATATATATATACAAAGCATTAGTGATTCCACAATGTTTCTTCCCCATTGTTAAATGACTATACTGCATATGTTTGAAAAAGCATCAGAGCTTCCTACAGCTCACATGGTGTAGTGGTATATTCCTCTGACTATACTGTACAGGGTCCTGGGTTCAAGACCTGCAACTGCTGTTTATTTTGTTGCTGGGCAGAATAGGGGCTGATGGAGACAGTGTGATTAAAGCAGTTTTATGTGGCTTTAAGTGGGATTGAGTGGTTTTGTGTGATGCTAAGTGATGCCAAGAAATGGTCAGTCTGTTTTGGCTTCACTTAATGCCACTTATTCCCACTTACACCCTTGCTAATTTATTTAAAAGAAAATAAAAAAGGAGTGATAGGAAAGTGGTGAAATAGGGGCATGCAGAGGGTAATACAGTATGACAGGTAGCTAGAGATGTGCAGGACAGGTGTAGGGAAGTCCATAGCTGTCCATTTCTTTTACAGCAACAGCTGTGCATTTGTACATAATTTGGAGATGCAGTTGGACCCTCAAACCCCAGAGAGAGGGGGTTGAGGACAACAGAAATGTGTTATCAAGCCAGTTGCACCAAATTACATGTGTCCAGTGGACACATGCAAAATACACATTCTATGTATGAGACAACATTTTTTTGGAGTGGGGGAGAGATGCCATTTTTTTTTGTAGGTGAGAGTGGGATGTTGAGGAAGGATTGCAGGTACTTCTGGGGAGGTAGATTGGATAGGAAGACAGGCAATATAGACAAGACAGCAGATAGGGGTGGTATTTGACACATGTGAGGGGAAACACCTTGGATGGGGAGGGTGATTGGGAATCACAGGCCGATGAGCCCTCAAGTGGATACAGTGTGACTTCATGAGCTTGAAGGTGGCTGTGCTGGGGGCTGGAAAACAGGAGCAGCCTGCTCCTTGATATGTGCCAGGTGGCCCTCCATATGGCTCAGCCATCCATCCAACTTGGAGTGGATGATGCTGTGCACCATACCGTGGAACTGGCGGTGGATAACAAGCTCCTCTCTGTGTCTGCACCCGGGGGGATGGGGTCCATCCTTTGAGGCAGTTACCCCCAAAGGTGGTGTAGGGCCTGCAGAGGAGGTCATTCCAGGGTGGGTCCCAGACATGCTGGGGCCTGGTGTCATGGCCATATGGGGCAGGACAGGTGGATCCGATGGGAACAGCCTTCCCAAATGTGCTATGGTGTTGTGGATTTCCAATGGTTATTGGTTAGTCATGCACAATACATTTCAATATCAGTTATAGCAGCATGCGTGGGTCTTCCAATCAACCCAAAACAATAGCTTTGAAACAGTTGCATAGCAAACAGAACACATGCATAAATGGAACAATAGTAAGTATTATAATAGCATGCCAGTTACATTGATAGCAACAGGCCACCAATGATAGTATTTGAAGAAGGTATGCTAATATACAACCAATTAAATATATGAACAATAATAGAACACATATCCCAACATTAGGTTTTGAGAACAACATACCCACTGAATATGAATAATAATTATTGATGCAGATAGGTATGGGGAAGGGAAAGAAGTCCATTAACAACTGTATAGGCTTCTATTTTTCAAAACAGCACTGCAAAATACTCTACAGGTCTGTCCTCACTTTACATTTACCTGTGGCCCATTGCTTCTTAGCACATACATACCTGTTAAAGTGTCAACCTGGAATGGTATTGGGCAAACCATGACAACTCTAGCTACATGACTAGAGGGGACCCGTACATGTCAGGGTTACATATATGACAAATAAATGATACCGTGCTCTGATGCTTGTGGGTGTACTACTGGAATACTACACCTGGATTCCTATCTGTATCCATGGTTAATGGCAGCAGTGACCACTAGCCATGGCAGTATGACAGTTGAGAGACATGTATCGGGAAGACTGCTTGGTGTATGTAACTATCCTGCTGTCATTTGTAGGCATGGGGTTGGACAGTGGAATAGTTGAGCACAGTGTATTAGTATACCCTTCATACAGCTACTACAGACATTTCTTTACCTGTATTCCCTGTTGGAGAAATATCTGTTAACACTACCTGACTGTTTCTGCAAATATTCAGGATTTCTTGAGTGAAAATATGCACACATCTTACTACCACTCCCAGGATTTGAACTGTGTCTGGGTGTGTAGGAAACAACAACAAAGCATATCTCATCAGACTGAGCTAGTGGGGAACTGCTATATTTTGGATGACTGATTTCTGCCTAATACTGTCTTGGTTAGACAGTCTAATCATGTAATCCTGGGATTCATGCATGGCAGATAGTGTATTGTGTATTAATTATTTTACATAATACAATCTGGGAAGCAAAGGTTAACAGATGGCAACGCTGCAGGTGACACACACTCTCCTGCATTCCACATTACTGTTCAGTAGTGCAGGACATATTTCATATCTCATGTATATCTTGTTTTACAGCTCCACCATCTACAGGTTTGTAAAACAGCTGGATCTCAGAAAAACCTCAGTTAATGCATGCTGTCAAAGCCATATTTGCTGTGAAGAATCTATTCATGTTCTATTTCTACTACAACAAAGCAGAGTAAACACAACAGTTTGTGGTATACATCTTTATTACAGTGAAATTACACTTTTATTAATGGATATCCTGTTGATTAATATTAGTGTGACAAACAGCATTTATTCATTAGACACAGTACACATTATACTGACTGGCAGTAAACAATGTACTCCTACTTTATGCCACTATATATTGCAAGATAGATCTGTACTCACCAGCCTGTCTGCGCATCCATGTCAGTTTGTCTGCATGAGCCTTAATGTTACTAGCCCTCTCTGCTGCAGCTGTAAGGGTGAGAAACAAACATTATGCATACCTGTCTATTACATACTCAGGCTAGAATCTGGTACACCTATATCTGTGATACTTACAAACTGCTGGAGCATGGTTGTCTCAAGTATCTTGGATCCACTGGGCCAAGAGTGCCCCCTTCCTCCACTTTAGGTCGGCATAGTGATGCCGTACCTGCTCATCACTTTGGAGGATACCAGTGGCACTGGTGAGGTCATGTGCCAGACGGTCCCAGGTCTCCACTTTATATTATGAGCTGTGGTACTGGTCCTGCAACAGTCTGTCATGGTTTTCTACCAGGAGCCCAGCCATGGCTCTGGACTCCAAAATGCCCCAGCACTGCACCTGAAAGAGCGAGCCCTCTCCAACGCCTGACACTGTTCCTGCAGAGACCAAACTACAACAGGTTCTGGCTGTATTCCCACCTGCGCAGTTTAAATAAGGCCATATTACCATCCTTTGCTGTCATTGGACCATTTTGAAAATACTGAGCACTGCTTAACAGTGCACAAATCCGCTTAGCTGAGCTGACTGCTGCTTAGTATTCACATCTAAGCAATGCTTAAACTGGCTAAGCAGAACTGACCACTGCTAACCATTGCTCACTTTTCATTTTATAAAAATATCAGAATTATGACTTAATTAATCATTACTGACATATTATTAAGTGTATATGATTTACTTTGCATGATGTCCCTCTAATTAATTTCATTACATTACCTTGGGGTGATATACTATATGGGACACTTGGGTTTACATGGGGGTTTCATAAGTTTTATACACTGAACACTTGATGTTTGCACCTGCTACACTCCCCGGTTGGTAAATATTATGTATTACTTCATTTAATAAACAAAAATTATTTTAATAATGCTTTCCCATGTAAAAGAGAATGGCCTGCCTTGGTGCTCGAACCGTAAACTACTGCATGCGAATCTGAAGCTCTAATCACTATGCTATATCATCATTGAGGATTCTAGCTGTACACTTCTTTTTAGCTTGTTTGGGATGTTAAAGCTATGCTGAACACAATGACATGCAAACCCACTCAGCTACACTTAAACTTTACTTGGAGCAGGAAAAAAAATAACTACTGGATGAATTTTAATTAGATGCATTTTAGGCTTTGTCCAGATTTTTGCCTCTAAAAGGTTCAGAGGTATGGTCATACCTCTCAACCTCTTAGAGCAAGAAATCTGGACAAATGCAGATTAAGAGTGGTAGAACGGGTAAACATAGGGCACATTTTAGATATTACTCTTACAAACTTACAAGTTGATAGAATAACAAGGTTTGCATTAGTATGGATTTTCTGATGGGTATGCAGTCTGGACATTCTGTGAATATCTGTACAGTTGAGAAGTATGGCCCTAGTGCCATACGGCACTTTGCCAATGCAGGGGGTGTGTGATAGTAACTGTCACACACCCCCTGCATTGCTTACTATCTACATTTCCTGCTTTCAGTGTCTGCAGACACTGAAAGCACTTAGAAAGTGTTGTACATCACTTTCAGAGTGCAGGGGTGTGTTGGATGTGTTGGCACTACTAAAACACACCCTCTGCACTCAGTAGTGTTCGTGTCCACTTATCGTTAGTAATAGTGCACCTTCACGAATATGCAAGGTGAGCTGCTGTTAAGGTTGTGTGGAAATGGACACAGTTCACTCCGTGAAGGAATAGCACTATTCCTGCACAGAGTTTATTGAATCCTGAGGTGTTTGATTTTCTGGCAAATTAGTGGCAAATAATTAAAGACTGAAGTAAGAAAATAATGACAGACATTTGCATTTCAGACTTCATACCCTTCAGAAAATTCATGCTAATGCAAAACCTGTTATTCTA
This sequence comes from Protopterus annectens, assembly GCF_019279795.1. Lineage (NCBI taxonomy): Eukaryota > Metazoa > Chordata > Ceratodontiformes > Protopteridae > Protopterus > Protopterus annectens. Next base: position 1,497,267,395 of record NC_056726.1, read on the forward strand.
TCAACTTTCTAAATTTGTAAGATCAGTATTTACAATTTGTCACCATTTTTGTGCCTTTGTCCTAATTTTACTTATGGCTTTGTCCAGATTTCTTGCTCTAACAGGTTGTGAAGTATGCTTGCAGCACCATTAGGCACTCTATTCAACCAAAGCCTGAGTACTGGCTTCATCCTAGCCAAGTAGAGGACAGCCACTGTCATCCCTTTGCACAAAGGTGGAGCATCCACCAGTTCAGGAAATTATATACCCATCAGCCTAACTAGCCTGATCTGCAAGGCCTGGGAATGGATTATTATGGACCTCATTAACAAGGACATTGACAACCTCCAAACATTCGATCCCAGACAGTTTGGTTTTGTCAAGGGGAGGTCATGGCTGTTAAATTTGGTCAACTTCTTTGGGACAGTCATCAATGCCATGGATGAGGGGAAGATGGTGCACACTGTTTACATTGACCTGGCTAAAGCCTTTGATACTATTCCCCAGTCAGGCATAATAGATAAACTGTTTCAACTAAGCATCAGTCTGTATGTAACCAGATGGATAGCAAACTGGCTCACTGATAGAACCCCCTCCCAGTCAAAATAGGGGAAGCCATCTCAAGTAGTAGACCCGTAATGAGCGGTGTACCTTGGGGGTCAGTCTTGGGGCCTCTATTGTTTGGGATATACTTTTCTGAGGTGCATCCAAAACCAGTGGGCTATGGGTGAGCAAATCTGCAGACGACTGCAAGCTGGGTGCTGTCATCAATTCCCTTAGTGATGTGGATATCCTCCAAGAGGGTCTCACCCAAACAAATGACTGGTGCCAAAAACATGACCTCAAACTGAATGCCAAAAAATGCATTGTCATCCCCTTTAGGGAGATTGATTTCCCCACAAATTATCACAGTAATAACAATGTCCTAAGCATGCGATCAGTAGTGAGGGACCTGGGCACCCAGGTTGATTGCAATCTGACTTTTGACCACCATATTGCCTCCATTGTAGTGAAAACATGCTACATGGCCCACCTCATTAGTAAGGGTTTCTCATCCAGGGACAAGAATGTCATAACATCCCTGTATTCTTCCCTTATAACACCCATTATTGAGTACAATGCCCTTTTCGACATGTACCTCACAAAGCACATGCAGCAGTCTGACAGACGACAAAGGTTCCTCACCAGGAGAATTCAGGGCCTCAAACATCTACCCTACAAAGATAGGCTAAAGGTCTTGTCCCTCTACTCAGTCTTTTACAGACACCTCAGAGATGACCTCTGCCTGGCATATAAAGTAATCCCAGACCCCACCTTGATGGGACTACTGCAAGTTTGCAAGTTAAGCTCCACTTGACTAACCCATATGTGCGACCTCAACCTAGTCTGTGACATCAGTAGGACTTGCTGGCAGGACAGATTTGTGTCCCAAAGACTCCTCCTTCTGTGGAATAGACTTCCTCTCCACATCAAGCACAGTCCCTCATTAATCCTTTTAAGAGCAATCTGGATAACTGGATAGAGAAGAGAAATTACACCACTGGGATTCCACATGTAACTCTGCTTGACAGGGGCATCAGGTGTTAACTTGTTGAAACTTGGGCTAAATTCTTAGCTAGGATTGTAAAGGCCTCAGAGCTAGTAGCCCAGTAACTTCCTATGATCCTAGGAATGGCATAACCCTGATACTTTATTAATTCCATCTAAGAACTCTTTAGAGAATAAAGAGCCATGGATGTTCCAGCTGAATGCAGTGTAATTGGAAAATGTAAATGATTGACATTCAGCTACTGTTCTCTCTGTCTTTTTAAACCCATTAAAAAATCAGAATGTTATTATTGCAGATTCCTTTAAATAGCTGTATTCTGAGCTGATAGCAGTGAAAAGTCAGCCTATGCAATTTTATCTTTAATATTAATGAAAATCGAGGAGTCTTTTCTAGAAGAAACATGTACAAATAAACGTATAGTAAAGATAAATAAGACAGAAGGGCCTTAAATATAAAATGTCTTCAGACACTGAGAAATAACTTTAGTCTTGAAATTGGAGAAAATAAATGTGAAATCTATCAAGAATGATGATGAGAAAACAGCAAATCATTGCGCAAAAATCTAATCTCTTACTAACACTGCCCACTTAATTTCTATACGTAAACAAAAACATTTTCTCTTCAGCCACATCAGAATGGGTGACAATAAAATTTTTCATCGATACATTATGTGATCAGCTACAGAATTCATTATTCAGTTCTGTACGATCTTCAATTCGTCTTATGCAAGGTTTCTGCTAATGTAATGAAACTGGACAGATTTTAAAATCTGATATGCATTTTAAAATGTCTCAGATAATTAGCAATAATAAATTGGCATAATCTCAGTCAGTTAATGTTGACACCTACTATGTTAATGTCAATTCATCAATTAGACTATTTGCCGTGGGACAACAATGCCAAGAAATGATTAAAAGATACAGTGATATGAAACAATGTATCTTCAAAGTGTAAAGCAGACTTGTATGTATCACAGTCATTCTTCATGGTACAGTTTAAATAATACTCATGCACATTGTTACCACTTTATTTTACTATACTATTGAAATTTGAAACTGCTCAACATTCCGCTTAAGTCAGCTGACCTGACAATGACAGTAGCCATCTTTTGTTTGTCATAACTGGTTTAACTGAAGACAGTCACATGAAAGTTTCAACCATGACAGTGACAGAATAAAGATGATTGCAATGTTGAGACCTGATAGCTTTTTGTAGAAATGACACTGCCTTTCAGATAGAAAAAAAATAATATATTGTTTCAAATCACTGTGTGTATTAGTCACAATTCATTTTTAACTACATAAGTGTAAAAAAAGATGATGTCATAACTGGAAAATGGATGACATGAAATATTTATGTTTTTCACAGTTTCTAATGCTGTAAGTTGATCCCACTGTTTTAGGCTTAAGAAGGATATACATGATCAGGGATGATAAACCAGACATTGCTCCAACATTGCCCCTGAGAAGGGACCGTGTGTCCAGTGGACCTATCTAATTAGCCAACAGATATTATTAAGCCTCTGTGGTGCTGTTGCATTGCCTAAATAGAGGAGCAGTTGCTGTTGATTAACTATTGTTAATAGCTTTGACCCAGGCATGAGTGGGTTGATATTTCTGAGGATTTTATACATGAGTGTTAGTAGGAAATCATCCTATGGTGTAAGAGCCCACCCTTGTGGACTCCTGCTGTCCTAATGTGCTGCAGATAAAATATTCTTTTTTTAAAGTATTTTGCTGTAGTTTTGTGCATGTGTTTGTGCCTTAGGCAAATGCATGTGTTTTGTTTCTGTGTTTCCTGATGAGAATCATACTGCTAAGCAAATGAAGGTCGAGGGAATCAAACCCTGGACCAAGTAAAGCAGCTTGCTAATAGTTAATTGCCTTAGTCATCTGTGAGTTTTATTGTTGGTGGAATTGTTTATTTACTAGTTGTTTCTCTCCGTTGTACAGTGTTTGATTACAAGCACTTTAAGAAACCTGAAGTTGTTATTTAAACTTGAAGCTGAAGATTGTCCTTTACTACTTGGAACAGATGGCCACAACTCATATATGAAACACGATTCTTACAGTTCAGTTCTTTTACTTTTGCATAACAGCTCATCACCTGCATTAAACAACATGCGTCTAAAAGTAGATTTCATACCTCTTGTTCTTTTTGGTTCATAGCTAAGTACTTGGCTAGCTGCCCGGGTCTATGTGCACCCATCAGATGGCATGTTCATCAAATGGCCATTCGTCGAACACAAACCCAAAAGCATCCCTTTTGTCAAAAAGTCATATCATCATAAACAAAACAAAAAAAAAAAACATTGAACAGCCACAGTCGTCCAACCGAAAGGAAACAGCACATACATACTTGTAGGTAAGGTAAGGAAAATTTCCTTTCCTTTTCCCCATTGATTCAAGTTCTCCTAATGGGGGAGTTGCACCCATACACCCCCTAATGTGGGGGGCTGCACCCCTAACTAATTATATATACCAACTCAGAGATCGCACTATAGTGGGGAAAGGGAAAGTGTCCTTCCTTATACCTACCTCACCTACAAATATGTACATGCTGTTTCCTTTCTGTTAGCCAGCTATGGCCATTTGATGTTTCTTTTACAATGATATGTGGTTTTGTGGAAAGGGACATTCCAGGGGTTGTATTTGATGAATGGCCATTTGATGAACATGCCATTCGATGTGTGAACATAGACCCTAGCTGCCCTTGCAGGCTATTTTAATCCTATCCAATTTCCCATTTTTTGCTTGAAACACGCTATTCCATTTGGATAGAGATTGACCTTGCCCATCCCATGGTTGATGGTTATATATTACCCCTAAAGAGAATAACTAGGTTCATACCAAATATAATTTGAGGGGAACCATGCATGAAATAAAGCATTTAGGAGCTGCCGTTGTCCATTAGTAGTACAGGGGCAGTCCTGGGTAAATTTTCTGTTTCCCATCCGTAGATCTAAGTTACGCTTGAAAATGGACAGTGATGAACTCTGTTTTATGATGATGTGAAGTCTATTCCATAGGAGTGGTATCCTCTGTGAAATATACCGCTGTCTGCAAACTGTTCTGTTGATGTTGCAGAAGAGGTTTAGATCCCTAGACTGAATATTTCTGATGTAATTTGACTTGCTGATGTGCAGTAAATCCATCAGCAATTGGTCAGAGGATGCCTTGTATGCCAGATACAGGTCACCTCTTAGCAGTCTGTAAAATGGTGAGTATGGTGACAGGGCTTTGAGTCAGTCCATGTAGGACATGTTGTTTAGACCTTGTTGTTTATTTTTCAGTTACATCAGTTACAAATTTTCTTTTAAGTATATTTTTACAGTTCTTCACCAGTTCTGCAGTTAAGTGATGTTAAAACCCGCTTGTTATTATATTTTTACAGTTCTTCACCTGTTATCTTTATAGAACAGGCTCAAGCTTTTTGAAATAATATTCTTTTTCACTTCTTTTAATGTGCATGATTATGTGTTACAAGCTTTTTTTCTTTGTGATTGTAGATGCCCAACACAAGGAGGAACCTGGCTTAATGAAAACAAAATAAGTGAAAAAATAAAATGGAGTTTATTAAAAACACATAACTTATCCCAGAGTATCAGCAAGACATCTTCTAGCTTTTGCCAAATGAAAAGCATCACAAATAATAATAATGACAATAATAATAACAATGGTAAATAAATAAATACATAAATAAATAAGCACATAAGTAAATAAATAAATAAATAAATGAATGAATGAATGAGTCCAAGTACCCTGCTGGATTCTGATCAGTCTACAAAGGTAGATTTAAAAGTTGAGGTTTGAATTCCTCCTGTCTTTTAAAGTCTACATAATATAATAAAGTCTGTATGTTATAACTGAATAGAAAAAGTATGGGTCACAGAAATGTGAACAAGTGTATCCAAGTCCATCAATACATGCATGTCCTCAGGCAGTGTGCTGTGCCATGGAGGTGGGTATTTATATCTGGAACGTATAATGCTGAGATGATATTCAAAAGCTGCACCTTTCAGAAAGGTATGGTAAGAGATGTATCATAAGACTGCAAAAAAGAAGCATGATGCTGTTGCCACAAATAAGCCAGTAAGCCAGGGGTTCAAAACTGACTCATCCAACAGAACTTAGCCCCTATGCTAGAACTCAACCATGTCTTTCAAATTCATATCAACATGTTGGTGTTCCTCAGGATCGCAATTTGTGACCCATTACTCCTCACTATTTTTATCAATGACAATTTAATGTTTTGTCATACTGATAGTATGAAGCTACTGCAATGTGCAGAGGGCTCCACCACCACCTGCAGTGTACATAATATCACATAAATTGTTTTAGACATACAAAAATCAGTCCAATCACTGACATCTTGGTTTCATGAATCTAAAATTATTGTTAATGAAATGACAACAAAACTTTCTGCTTTTGATTAAAAAACACCCTCTCTATTTCTGTCAATAACACTAATTTCCAGAAAATAGAGCACCACAAAATACTGCAAAATGCATTGACTCTCTTCAAACACAATCTGGACGATTGGATGGGCGACCTTAAAATCATCCCAGGGGTACCACCCTCTTTAACAGGGGGACTAGATGCTGATCGTGAAAACAATGGTAGAACTTGGCTAGGCTTGTAAAGGCCCCAGGGCCATTGGCCTACTAACTTCCTATGATCCTATGAAAATCACAATGAACAAAAACAAACTGTCTCACAACACATGGACAGTATAGTGCATGATACTTACAAGAGACATGGAGCCCAATATCACATAAAGCATTGCCAAATGCCATAATTTAAGAGAACAATGCTCAATGCACGGCTTTCTCCTAAACTGCTTTATGCAATTCCAGTTCATTAGAAATGTAAACAAGTCATTTGTCTGCAAATAGAATCCACATATTACAAGCCTGCTAAATTTGTATCACAACCCTCTGGGTACAGTACCTGCGTGTAACATACTGAAAAACCTAATCTGTATGGCATTCTCAAACAAGATTATTTATATCCATCTTCCGTTCACCATCAAATTGTGATATAACTGCATATGATCCTCACTATCATTCTAAAAGGAGTACATACCCCAAAAAGTCAACCAACAAAACTCTTCTAGACTTTATGTTTGTAGGGTGCATGTTTGTGTGTATGACTGCATGATGTGTAGTGACAGTGTTACAGGAAGGGATTACTAAGGTAGAGTGTGGTGTTAGGCTTGAAATGGGGGCAAAGTTAGTGTTAGCACTCATTACTGAAGTGTCCCGAGGGGGGTAAAGCCATCAGGTACTCATGAGCAGCATCCATTAAATGCCCTCAGATGCAGAACTCCATATGCTTGTGACATCCACAAAGTCTAAACTCTGACACTGTACTCCTTTATGTGTTGAACAGGACACCTGTGCCAAAGAGTCTGTGACAGTAACCTGCCAATGATTCATCAGTGCAATAACAAAGTATAGCATAAGTGTGTTAGCACAAATCTGACCTTTGCCACTATGCCCATCACTACAGCACAACCCCTGGAGAGTGACTACTGGCCGTGCTATATGGTCTAAATAAGCCAGGCATGGAGATGGCAATCCAGGTATGGAGATGGCAATCCTCCCTGGAATAGTGGTTCATTGATGCCAGCACAGGCATAATATAATGAAATATAATTTACTGGATAAAACTGAATTTATTAATAGAAAAAATTAATGTATGATCATGTTTGGCTTTTTAACGTATATTAAGATATATATTATAGGTTCATAGGTTCATACTAGACTATCTGCCCTAGGGCATTTAAAAGCCTAGCCAGAGTGCGTTTGGCTTTCACCACCCATTTTAAATTAATTTTGCTATGCCCTTTTTTGAGGTAAGTATACTGTGCCTCTGTCTAACAGTGACACAGAAGTGATACCCGGGATAATCCTACAATTTCCCATCCACTCATTAAGATTCCTCTTGAAGAGAGTCAGTGAGGGACTCTGCCTAACCTGGACTGGGATTTTATTCCAGAGTGAAGGGAGCCTCTGGGTTATGAATCTGTCCCTCCAGCATGTCCTATTTATTTCAGTGCTGAGGTTCAAGTCTCTCGAGCGCATAGCTCGATGGGATTTGGATTTTCTGAGGTGCAGCATGTCCATTAATTCCAGGTTGGACATGGCTTTATACGTTAGGCACAGATCGCCTCTGAGCAGGCGGTATGCCACTGAGTAGAGCTGGAGTTTCTTTAACCAGGCAGCATATGGCATCTGTTTGAGCCCCTTGATCCTCTTGGTGAGGTACTTTTGGGGTCTTTCCAGTTGCTGCAGGTGTCTGGTAAGTTACATCCCAAAAGGGGCATTGTACTCAATTATGGGCCTGATGAGGGATGAGTAAAGAGGCACGATAACCTCCCCTGATCTAGATGTGAATCTCTTCATGATTAGGTGGGCTATATAAAATGTTCTTCTAACCACTTTGGCCACGTGGTTGTCAAATGAGAGATTGCTATCGACTTGAGTCCCCAGGTCCCTAATTACTTCTTCGGTACTTAATGGATTACCACCTATGTGGTAATTTGTGGGCACTTTGTTTTTGCTAAAGGGGATGACTATACACTTTTTGGCATTTAGCTTGAGGCCATGGCTCTGGCACTAGTTGTTTGTTTCTATGAGTCCCTTTTGGAGGAAGCTTGTGTCGGCTGGAGCGTTGATTATGGTGTCCAGTTTGCAGTCATCTGTGAACTTGGTCAGCCACAGTCCTTCCGTGTTGGCCTGTACCTCCGAGAAATATATACCGAACAAGAGAGGTCCCAGGACTGAGCCTTGTGCGATGCCACTTGTAACTGGTTTGGAGTCTGACATGGCTCCAGCAATTCTAACCATGTGGGTTCTGTCCTTGAGCCAGTTTGCAACCCATCTGGTGACATAGGGGTTTATATTTAAGCTGGTGAGCTTATCTATAATGCCCGAGTGGGGTATTGTATTGAAGACTTTTACGAGGTCCAGGTAGGCTGTGTGGACCACCTTCCCCTCATCAATGGCCTTGGTGACTGTTTCAAAGAAATCAACCAGGTTTAAGAGGCAGGATCTGCCCTTAACAAAGCCAAACTGGGTAGGATCCAGTGTCTGTAGGTCCCCAATATCTTTATTTATGAAGTCCATGATGATCCTTTCCATAGCTTTGCAGACCAAGCTAGTCAGGCTTATGGGGCGATAGTTTCCAGGATCCGTTGAGGCACCACCTTTGTGGAGAAGGACCACTGTTGCTGTACACCACTCTTTGGGTACATATCCTGTAGTAAGGCTGAGATTGAACAGTAGTTTTATGTTTGGGTTTAGTTCTTCTTGGAGTTCATGTAGGACACAGCCCAGGACACCGTCTGGTCCCATTGATGCTGTGTTTTTTGCTTTGGAGAGGGCGGCTCTTACCTAAGCATCTGAGATGTCAGGGGAGCAGCACTCTGCTGGGATAGATATTTGCCCTTTTGGTGGGGAGGGGGGAGAAGTTTGCGCTGAACCTGTCAGCTAGGATGTTGGCAATGTCTGTGGGTTTGGTGTATTTTTTGTCATTTTGGACTAATTCTGAGCATATCTGGGAATTCCCACCCAGGTTCCTAATATAACTAAAGAAAGCCTTGTGGTTATCCTTAGTGTCTTGTGCAATTTTTCTCTCAAAGCTGGCCTTAGACGATTTTATGAGTGCCCATAGTTTTTTGCTAATACTGATCAGAGATGCCTTCCCTTTTTGGGATTTTGCTCTATCATGTAGTAGCTTCCTCCTTCTATTGTATAGTATGTTTATGGCTGGGGTCCACCAGACAGGACGTCTGCCTTTGGAGGACTGGGTCTTGGTTTTATTTGGGATTGCATGATCCATGCATTCCTGAAGGTGTTCATAGAATGCGTTTATAAGGGATTCGGCAGTCTGGGCCGTATTTTCCACAGGCCCGGGGGCTTTGAAGGATTCCACCTTGGTTTTGAGGAGTGTGAAATTTGCTTTAGAGAAGTTTTTCACTGTGGTTTTCTGTGCAGGGTGTGGGGTCGGGATGTGAATATCCAGTGAGATTAGTTTATGGTCTGATCTTACCAGTGAGGGATACACTTCTGGTCTGGAGCATAGAGTCCCCATGTTGGTGATGATCAGGTCCAGTATGTTTTCCCCTCTTGTGGGAGTGGTAACAAGTTGTTCCATAGCATTTGAGTTTATGAATTCTAGGAACCTTTGGGCTAGGGTGTTGGAGCTAGAGTAATGCTCCCAGTCTATGTTTGGGTAGTTGAAGTCACCCAATATAATGGTGTTTGTAGAGACCTTCATATTTTCCAGTGTTCTCAGGAAGTCTGAGTGGGGTTCCTGGGTTTGGGAGGGTGGTCTGTAACAGGCTATAAACTGTAAGGCAGTTTTACCCACTGTTAGTTGCACATGGATAGTCTCTGATGCTTCGTGCTGTGCCACCAACCTGGAGGTGTGGGTATCTTTGACGAATATTGATACTCCCCCTCTTTTTGTGGTTCGGTCCAAGTTTTGGGGCCAAAGAGCATGGTATGAGGTATAACCTGGTAGAGCTGGGGTGCTCTCAGAAGCCTTGAACCAGGTTTCTGTTACTGCACAGATATCGATGTTCTCCATGCTAAGGAGAGTTTTGAGTGCATGCATCTTGAGGTTTAGACTTCTGGCATTGAGTAGCATTACTCTTAGTTTCTTATCCCATGTGATACCTATGGAGGTGGGCTTGTCTTTTGAGCCTTGCCTAAAAAAGGCACTATGGGAGTAGCAAGAGCCTTTGCTAATATCTGAAAGCCCAGGGGTGACAGGTGCAAGCCGTGCCTAGCGAAGCATCGTGGCTTGTCGAGCATGTCATCCCAGGCTGACAGGCATTGGATCCCCTTTGAATGACACCAATACTTAAGCCAATTGTTGAAATTGATCATCTTGTCTTCATATTGTGGCATCATTCTTGGTGAGGGTAAGATGCTACTCAAGATCAGGGTCATACCGGCCTGGGCTACATGCTCAGAGAGCTCCTCTATGTCTCTTTTCATGTAGTTCAGGGAGGTACGTCTCAGGTCATTCACTCCAGCATGGACAATGACTGAGTCATATTTGTACTTGCCTTGGAGTGACCTGAGCGCTTGTGTTATGTGGCGGATCCTAGCGTCCAACAGGCAGCTCACCGTGATCTTCTCCTTGTTCAGCCTGGTGAGTGGGACGTCAGTGTGCCTGACGATAGAGTCACCTATTACAAGTGTATCAGGTGTGTTGTTTAGCCTTTAAGGGCTGTGACTGTTCAGCACACTGGCTTTGTGAGCTATGTGTTACACGTGTTTCGTTTTGGGGTAGTGGTTGCCTGGGTCTCTGCTTTGGAGGTCTCTGCTGCTTAGGCAGATTTTTATTTAGAGCCTCCGAGTATGCTTTTGTGTGTTTATGTGTCTGGTTTGCTGTCGTGGTAGGTCTATGTGAGACTGGAATTGTAGTGAGTGTGGTTTCCTTCTCCTCCTGACTGGTTACACCAGTACTGAGTTGAGAGAGCTTAGCCTCCAGTTTGGCTATATGATTGCATCTCTCACATGTGTTGGAATTTGTTGGGAGGAGGAGAGGGTTGTCTGTGTACATGAGGCAGTTGTAACATTGCCTCAAGATTCCCAGATTCACCAGCTGGACCGGAGAGGAGATTGACAAATGACCTTTGGACATGCTGGAATAGTATTGGGAATTCCTTTATAATTGAAAAAAAAGGGCCAATGGGGAACAAGGTACTCAAGGGGAGTTTGTGAGGGTGTAGTGCTTTTAATTTTTTAGTGCTGACTTAGTGAGCAAGTGTCAGGTAACTTAAATGCAATGTGTTACAGGTAACTTAAATGCAAAAATGACAAACAGTAACTTTCTTTCAAGTGAAACAAGGAAATAAGTACAGTAAGCAATGCAGATATCACTAGGGATCCACAGAAGCACTGAAAAGCCATGTTTTAGGTGAAATTAGCGTTTCAGGGAAATAACAAGCAAACAAACAATAAGCATACAAACAAAGCTAGATTCAGCAGGCCTGGATCTAGTCTATGCTACAGCAAACAAGGTGTACCAATTTCAGTAAGAAACAGTTCAAATATGCAGGCACTATAAGCCTTTAACCAGAAATTCCCAGCTCAGAAGGGCAGAGTCCAGCCTCTCCTCCCACAAGAGTGCAGACCACAAACCTTCTTAATGTAAAATAACTGGCCTGAAGCCCAAGTGCTTAAACCAGAACTAATACACTTTTAGAATAACAGACACTGAGCCCTCAATCAGCAGTTCCCAACTTAGAAGGATGTAAGCTACCTGTCCTGCCACCACAGTGCAGGCCACAAACCTTCCTAAAGTAAAACAACTGGTCTGAAGCCCAAGTGCTTAATCCAAAAGACTTAGAATGATAGCTACACTTTAATCAAGTTACTATCAAGCAATAATAAATACAATTGAATACTTTAAAGAATGCCTGGATTAGTGCTCAAGTTATACAAACAAAGCTAGATTCAGCAGGCCTGGATCTAGTCTATGCTACAGCAAACAAGGTGTACCAATTTCAGTAAGAAGCAGTTCAAATATGCAGGCACTATAAGCCTTTAACCAGAAATTCCCAGCTCAGAAGGGCAGAGTCCAGCCTCTCCTCCCACAAGATTGCAGACCATGAACCCTCTTAATGTAAAATAACTGGCTTGAAGCCCAAGTGCTTAAACCAGAATTAATACACTTTTAGAATAACAGACACTGAGCCCTCAATCAGCAGTTCCCAACTTAGAAGGATGTAAGCTACCTGTTCTGCCACTACAGTGCAGACCACAAACCTTCTTAATGTAAAACAACTGGTCTGAAGCCCAAGTGCTTAAACTAAAAGGCTTAGAATGAGTTACACCAAGCAGTAATAAATACAATTGAGTACTTATATATATATATATATATATATATATATATATATATATATATATACATATATATATATCTGTGTCTGTGTGTGTGTGTGTGTGTACGTGCATGCATGTGTGCGCGTGTGTGCGTGAGTGTGTGTGTGTATCTATAGACACACTGATAACTGATGTAGACATGCAAATAGTTATTTGTTTTATGTTAATATGTTTACTCACTTATATAAACATTTGATTAAATATTATAAAGAAAATACAACTACACATATGAAGTATCTGAAAATCAAGACATAGCAAACTTACCTTGAATGCAAAAGGTTGTGGGTTCTATTCCCACACAAGGTATTTGGATTAATTTTTTGAGTACTGTGACTGCAGCGGAACATAAGGGGGTGCTACACTTCTGAGTGTGGCATCCATCAGATGAGATGTTTAAATGAAGCCCTGTTTGCCTAAGTTGTTGGTAGCTCTGGTGGATGTAAAAGATCCCATAACATTTATTGTAAAGAGTAGGGATCAGTTGTTATGGGGGATGTCATAATGGTTAAAGTGTTCACCTCACATATGGAAAATGCAGCGTTTGATTCTCCCTCTTGATCAGTATCTGGTTACTCGTTAAGTATATAAAAGTCTACAAACTAACTGCCTAGTATTCACCCATAAACTTAAAGCTCATGAATGCATACATTCACCTGACTGCTTCATGCACAGATTCTCTTGCACACATGCTAATTCCTGCTGCACTGATATACCATGGATCAACAGGAGAGCCATTCCATAAACACCTGCTCTTGTGACAGATCCATCTATTTGCACCCATCCTAGTCTCTTGTTATGTAAACAGCTAATAGAGCCTATTACCAAGCTATGGAGCACTTGCAAATGGGTGGTGGCAAGTATTATAACTGCATGGGAGTGAAATTGCACTGTGATCCCCACCCCCACCCTTAGCATCACACACCACCAGCTCTGTAAGTAAGGTAGCAAAAATCTCATCTTCTGGTTGAGAGTCATCAAGGCTGAGGATACCTAGCTACTATGCTATAGAACTATCTACTATGCTATAGAAAGTGGACATCATGATCCTTATTCACAGCATAATGGCACTTTTCATAGATACTTTATTGGATTTAAAAAACAACATTTAAAATGATCTAACATCACTCACCAATTCACCTATTACTGCACCCTTGTATACTCTCATCATAACCGCTCTCTTCACTATAATTACTCTTATCATACCCGCTCTCTACACTGCAATTACTCTCGTCATACCCGGTCTCTAAACTACAATTACTCTCATCATACCCGCTCTCTACACTGCAATTACTCTCGTCATACCCGCTCTCTACACTACAATTACTCTCGTCATACCCGCTCTACACTATAATTACTATCGTCATACCCGCTCTCTACACTACAATTACTCTCGTCATACCCGCTCTCTACACTACAATTACTCTCGTCATACCCGCTCTCTACACTACAATTACTCTCGTCATACCCGCTCTACACTATAATTACTATCGTCATACCCGCTCTCTACACTACAATTACTCTCGTCATACCCACTCTCTACACTACAATTACTCTCATCATACCCGCTCTCTACACTACAATTACTCTTGTCATACTCGCTCTCTACACTACAATTACTCTCATCATACCCGCTCTCTACACTACAATAACTATCCACACCATACTTGCACATCCAGTGCTCATAATACTTCTTCTCATCTCCCTCTGCCTTGTACTCCACCTCACCTACCTCCCTGACCTCTCATTCTCCACCCTACAACATAACCTCTACTCATCCCAGAACAGAACCCTTCTACTCAGCCTACATTTCCCCTCATCTCTACAACACCAGTGATTCTGTCATCTTTAACAGAAAGCTCCTGGCCACGTCTAATACAGTACCCATCCCTCAAAATCCATATCCCATATTCTGTCCTCACTGCAACTCCAACTCTGGAGATTATAAAGAATTTCTATCCCTCCTTCTTGAATTAATCTCTTTCCTCATTTCTGCTTTCTGGAGACATACACCCAAACCCTGGACACCCTGCCATTCAAAATAAAAACTCAATCACAACACCTTCACCCTCTCTCCACAAGTCTTTCCTCTTCACTACTATTAATGCCCAAAGCATTTGCAATGAATTACCCAACTTCCATGCTTGGCTCCACCATAGCCATCCTGACATTCTTTCAATCTCTGAAACATGGCTCAAACCACACCTGAAAGACTCTGAAATCACCCCCCAACTATGGACTCATAAGAAAGGAGGGGGAGCAGCCCTCCTTTTTTTCCCTCCTCTTTAACAGTAGCACCTTACACAAACCCCATACCCCAGTTCACAACAGCCAAAATAATGCTGGCCCTCCTAAAAATAAATAACCATAAAAACATAGTTATAACCGCCTATATATTCCACCTGGTAACAACATCCCCATCCTTGAAGATATCCTCTCTTGGTTCTCTTCTAATATAAGTAATGAAACAATCATCCTAGGAGACGTTAACATCAGCTGGATTTCTATTCACTCAGCCAATGCCTCCCAGAATATAAACCTTTACGATTTCTCTCAGTTAATTAACTCTCCTACCAGACCCAACAAAGATAACTCTTCAGGCAGTATTCTGGACTGGATACTAGTTTCTCATCCCAATATCTCGGATAGTGGCACCTAGCCTGATGTCCTTAGTGATCACCTCCCCACCTTTGTATACTGCTCACCTTCCTCCCTACACCTACAACATAATTATATCTTAATCCATACCCTCACAATCTTTAACCCTCAGTTCTTCTCTGACTGCTTGAAACAGATGAACTGGAACCCTCTGAAAACTCTTCCTCTTGACAACACTGCTACTTACTTTAATACTTCATTCATCAACCTACTAAACAACTTTGCTCCTCCTAGAACTAAAAGAGTGAAATCCAAAACTGCCCCCTGGCTTTCCAAAGGAGCAATAACCCTCATGCATACCTGTGATAAATCATGGAAACTTTACCAAAAATACAAAACACCTAACTTCCTTATTGAATTCAAGCAACTTTGCAATAGACTCTATTGCCAAACTCACCACATCTTTCCCTAACAACTCTTTAGCTCCTTCCACATCTCTCACCTGCAACTCCTCTCCCTCTACCACCAAAGCTAGCCACCCCCCTCCCTTCACCCTTAAACCCATTCCTCTCAACACTATGAAAAACTTCTCCAATACTTAAAACCCTGCTCTAATGCCCCTGACAGTTTACCATCTACCATCCTCAAGTTAGCTGCATGGCATAGCTCTCCTTATCTGCATCCTAATTAATCGTTCCATTCAAGAGTCCTATGTACCCCTCCTCTGGAAAAAAAAAACATTACTGTTCCTTTACACAAAGGAGGCAATAGCACTGACATTTCCAATTTCTTCCCCATAGCCATTCTCTCACCTATCTCCAAAATTCTTGAAAAATGTATTCACCTGCAACTTTAACCTTACCTCCTAGACAACCGTCTACTGACCCCGACACAACACGGATTCATACCCAGGCACAATATCACCAAAGCCCTTCTATCCTTCCTCAGAACATCAACTGTACTTGCGATTCTGGCAATATTGTAGCTACCTTTCTCCTAGACCTATCCAAGGCCTTTGATACAATTTCCCATAGCCTACTTTTGTCCAAGCTCTGTCAGCTTTATCTTTCCTCCTCGTCCATCAATTGGTTTTTCAGTTACCTTACAAATAGGCAGCAGGCTGACAAGTGAAAAAATTGTACCTCTACCTAACTCGATGCTCTAACAGGCATCCCCCAAGTTTCTATCCTGGGTCCTTTGCTATCTAATATCTTCATTAATGACTTTCATCATAGTATCCCAAACTATCATCTGCTCTGTTGAATCTTTCCCCAGACTCAGGCATGTAACTCAGCTCACCTTTAACAGCAGTGAGACATGGATGCTAAACAATCACTTAGCTCTCAATGCATCAAAAACCAAAATCATGATCTTTGCCCCATCTAAAAACACCACAATAGACAAGCCCCAGGATTCAGCAAGCTCTGCATGGTGTGCAGGAATAGTGCAAGAGCTGCTGCATGCAATATGAGCGACGAGTGATCCAGGAACGAGCTCCTGGGACGTGCACAAGTGCTCCTACACTATTCCTGCAAGGACACAGCTCCTGTATGCTAATTACCCCATTTGCAGGTGAAAACCATGCAAATGTGGTGAATTAGCAATCCAGGAAGCAGGCAGGTGTCTGTGCAGGAATAGTGTAACCTGCTGAAATGTATTCGGCTACTAACCGAATACATTTCTGCAAATTACAAAAAGGAGGCATGACAGCTCCAAAGAAAGCATGAATTCAATGTAGTAGGCATGCCAATGGCCACATATACGGCCATTGGCATGGGAAATAGTTGCAAAATTATAAAAAATAACTTTTTTTTGGCTGATTTCAGCCGTTTAAGTGTAGGGCAGTGGTGCACAAATGAGATCAGCCTGAAAATAAGAGAAAAGTTGGAAATAAGCTTTTAAACCAAAATCAGCATTCTGCCATAATAGTCAATGGCATACATAAGACAACAATACCATGGAATCGTGGTTGCTAAGGGGGAAGACTGAGTGTCAGTTACCATACATTAGCAGTCAGTTTTATGCAAATGAGGGGACTGATACTGAATCACAGATTTCCCGTCAGTGTTAGCTTGCACCCAACCGTGTAGGTGCAGCAACACCATGGTGTAAGCATAAGAGGAAGCTGACTTCATAAGGGGGTGTGTCATGCATGCTGTAAGCTTATTGGAGCTCTGTGGCCCATTTGCTCTTAGCTAAACACAGCTAAGGAATGAGTGGGGTGTGTGTCTGAGACTGCCTAGCAGTGTTTACATTGCCTAAATGAGTGTGCGCAATGTGCACCAGGTTTTAAACAAAAAAAAAAAAAAATAGGAAATAGCAGCTTTGTCCACATCTGAGCACTAGGTATGTGTGGCACACCTTGGGACTTAAATGGGAATGGAAAACAGTAGTAGGAAAGCAATCAAGGAGAACTAGCATAGCTGTCAGGTGAAATGTATCAGAATCAGTCAATTACACAGGCAGCAGCCCAGCCCAGTACACTACTATAAACTATGCAAACACCTTTCTCTCTGGCTTTTCCCACAAACTCTACATGACCAGTGCATACAGATGGGGACATTTTACCTGACAAAACTAACAATATGCTCCTGTCATTCTCACATTAATATGTGGAAGAGGCTGAGGGTGGTGAGGATGAGAATGCTGATGACAAACCCACAGTGAGGAGAAGGCTAAAAGTGTACAGACCCAGGGTAACCTAGCAGGGGCTACATGAGCTGGAGATAGTGGAGCGCTATAGGATGGACAGGGACATCCTACAGCAAATTGTTGAGCTGTGCCGGCCACACCTCACACACAGAACCAACAAAGGGGAACCCATCCCAGTGGATACCAAGGTATGTGTAGGCTTAAGAATATTAGCCACAGGTACCTTCCAAAGGCCAACTGGGGATGTCATGGGGATCTCATAGGCATCAGCATCCAGGGTACTCCACCAGTTCTTGGATGCCATGTCAGTACATGCTGGTGAGCACATATATTTCCTCAACAGCTGTGAGGCATTGACCAGCAATATGCGTCTCTTCCACCAAATAGCAGAATACCCTGAGATAGTGGGTGCTATAGACTGTAAGCACATACACATCAAAGCACCACCCAGTGAGCTGGATATGGTCTACATAAACTGCAAGGGCTTCCCCTCCATCAACTGCCAGGTTGTGTGCAATGCCCAAGGCATTATAATGAATGTGTGTGCTGGCAGCCCTAGAAGCTATCACATTTCCCACATCTGGCATATGACACAGCTGTACCAGAGATTTGCCAGTGGGGACATCCCATATGGCCACCTAGTGTGGGATGCTGGTTATGCACTGGAGTTGTGGCTGATGACACCCATCAGAAATGCACACACACCCGAACAAGAACTCCATAATGAGGCACACGCACAAACCAGAATCATAACAGAGCGTGTGTTTGGGATGCTCAAGTCATGGTTCCAGTGCTTGGACATATTCGGTGGAGCCTTGCAGTACTCTTCATCTACATGTACACACATTTTCATTGTATGTGCCATGCTACACAATATGATCCTGCTGGGTAGGGCCACACAGTCCCCCACCATTGCCATGGCCAGCACAGGCACAGACTGACTCGGAGGAGGAACAACCTGAGACTGCCCGTATAGGCAGAAGGAGATGTGCCCAGTATGCCCAGGCTCTGGCAAAGAGGCAATGCATAGCACATATACTGACACAGTAGGGACCCAAGAAATGACACCTCTCTCTGACTCGCACATACAGTAAAAGGGAAGCCAAATATGACACTACCTGTGCTTTACCAAGTATAGAGAGTGTACTATGTGCATCCGACATAATCAGCCCTTCATCACCATCCTCAGTACTGGCACAGCCACAAGTAACTCACTCTTTGTATCAATTGCTGAATGGAGTAGTATATTCTGATAGTTGTATTTATGGTATGGATGTGAGCATGCAAGGGAATCGGGTGACTGAATGGGATGGCAGCAGATAGTGGACACCTATATGGGCAGCATGAAATCCATAACAAATACTGGTGTCAACAAAGTAGGCAGTACTAGACAAATGACAAATCCCACTGCAGTACATGTAGTGGCCCAAATGTGTGTCCATAGGACATACACACATGCATGTCAGTGAGGCTTACATACATAACAACAGCCTCAGCCAGCAGGACAGGTGTAGATGACCATGAAGAAAGGCTGTGCTAAGGCCTCCAATTGATGGAAATGGAGAACAGCCCCCCTCCAGACCTACACAGACAGACTACAACAGGTCAGACAGTTGTATCTTAGTTCTGAGCATTAAGAAGTCTGAAACTGAAATGTAGGTCAATAAAACCTAAGATCTCGACTCTACTTGATATGCCTCTAGTCTGCATGATAGGTCAGAATACAAAATGAAATAGAAGCCAATAGGGTACCTGATATACCAGTACAGTCATAGCAAATGTTTACAGTTGTCAGGTGTGCCCCCCCCCCCCACAATCCTATGTAGAAATGCAGTAACATGTATGTGTGGGTTTAATAACAGTGGAGCACAGATTACCTGAGCTGGGCCAATTTACAGGATAGATCGTTGCATGTATACAATATGCAGGGCTCTTGTTGTGTGTTGTATTTGTGTGGAAGTTGTCAGCATGTAGGCATGGAGGGTTGTGTCCCGGTGGCCAATGGTCAGTACTGTTGATGACAGAGCCATGTTCTGACAACTGCAGTGCCAACCACAATGCATCCCAGCAAGACCCAATTCAGCAGTCATCCATACTCATTGTTCAAATGTCAATATCTGTCACCATCTGAAAGATGGGCATGCCATGAATGTGGGCTCAGACATACACACAGTACACCGGTGGAAGTACCCTAGACAGAGTGCATAAAATGTTACTGTCAAATGGATACACCTTTGAAATTGTACATACCGGTTAGCAGCACATTAGTTGGCTGCATAGTATGGAATACTGATGTAGTCTGGTCAATCACTGGCAGACCACAAAAGACACAGATATGAAGTAATGAGAGAATGACTATGTCCCCGCACAAGGCAGCATAAGGGGAATGTCCCAGGTATATCTGTGAGCCAGCTGCAAGAAGCTTCTATATCACACATTCACTCAGCTTACTCCACCATTAGCCACAGGTTTATTACAGGTCATATCCCTGCCGTTGGGAATGAGTACATTGTGACCCCCACTTCTGTATGGGAATACCCACAGAGTGCAGCATGCTGAAGAGGTGTCCCATGCAGGTGTGTCCCTAGCTGTAAGCAGCACTCTGCTAGCATCCAGAACAATGGATTAATATGGATAGGAACTATTGCCATTAACACCTTGCATACTTACCCTGTCACCCCAGGGGAATCCAGTGGCTCACAGCTTGGGACTGTAGGAGTGACAGAATGCACTGGCCTGCTACAGATGGCCTGCATCACTACCAAATGCCCAACAGTCCTCTGTCAAAGGCCTGTGCCTCACCCATACTGCCAATGTATGTTATCTCATGGGGTCCCAACTAACAACATAATACAGTCCACAGAACACAAATGCAAGGCCATGTTGACAAATCCAAGTAGCATGCCCACCATGTCCTACTGCATGAACTGCAGACCAACCCCTAAATACTGCTGGGATGAAGGGACAACTATAGGGATACTTCTCAGATACCGCTCGCATAATGTTAGGAAGAGGATAGAATAATAGAGTACGGGTGTAGAAGCATGGATGCCATAGAGTGTGTGAAGTCTAAAACTCAGATGTGTGCCCATCCTACCCCTGCCTGCAAACCCAGTAATGGGTGGCTACAAACCTGCTGGTAAACCAAAATGTGAAGGAGAACTGACCAGATATATGAGCCCTGGCTCTTGGTAACTTGGGTGAATCTGTACAGTTGAGAGGTATGACCACAGCAGGATATGGCCATTCTGTTATGTCAATTGATGTACAAGCAGGGGATCCTCAGCCACCACAGTACCAAGGTGCTGGACCATTTACACAGACCCATCAGCAAGTGTCTGCAGCTACCCCTCCAGAATGGCATGAGTGTGCAAGAATATGAAAGCTGCAGCCCACAATACTGGACACAGCTTCATTCATCTTGTATTTCCCAGGAAATAAATGAGCAAATAAGTATATCTGTCAGTAGGTGATGACATAATGCATCATAGTGTAAAACAGTATATATGTCTGAATATCTCTGCTAACACCATCCATGTAATACAAGCAGCACAGACACAATAGTTACAGTATCCCACTATCTTTCGCCCATTGTGACTCCATATTGTCAAGCTATCTACAGATATCCTGCAGAAACAGGTTGCTAGCTGTAGGTGTAGAATACAATATCCTGCACTGGAGTACAACCTACCTGGAATGGATTCACACACTCAGTACAGAAGGTCATACTGGGCATGCTGCCATGCTCCTACACTTACAAGTTCATAGGTTCATAGGTGTGTACTAGGCTAATGGCCCTACAACCTTTACAAGCCTAGCACATATAATTACCCTGGCATCATGCCACCCGAACATAGTTTCCAGTGCTTCTGTCGAATAAAGCCACTGGAATGATCCCTGGGTTGAATTTTCTATTTCCCATCCACTCATCAAGATTTCTCTTGGAGGGCCAGTGAGGTGCTCTGCTTGACATGTATGGGAAGTCTGTTCCATAGCACTGGCAGTCTCTGGGTTATGAACCTGTCCCTCCAGGACAGGCTGAGGTCTCTGGACCATCTGGTGCGGAGGGATTGGGGTTTCTTTAGATGTAGCATTTCTAACAGAGCTGGGGGTCAAACATGGCTCTGTAAGTCAAGCAGAGATTGCCTCTAAGTAGGGGATATGAGACAGAAAATAGTTGGAGTTTTTTGAGTCTGTCCATATAGGACAAATGTTTAAGGCCTAGAATCCTCTTTGTGAGGTACTTTTGCATCCTCTCCATTTGTTGCAGGTCTTTAGTGAGGTACATGCCAATTGGGGCATTGTACTCAATGATTGGTCTAATGATGGAAGAGTAGAGGGAGACAATGACCTCTTTCTTCCTGGATAGAAAACCCTTAGTAATGAGATGTGCCACATAGAAGGACTTTCTGACCACAGTGGCAATCTGGTAGTCAAAGGAGAGGTTGTTGTCAACCTGTGTTCCCAGATCTCTTACAACACATTCTGTGCTCAGTGGACTACCATTGATGTGGTAATTCATGGGAACCATGTTTTTTCCCAAAGGGGATGATGCCATATATTTTCACACTGAGATTAAGGCCATGGTTCTGACACCAGTTGTTGGTCTAAGTGAAGCCTTTCTGTAGGATGTCAACATCACTTGGGGAGTTAATAATAGCTCCCAACTTGCAATCATCTATGAACTTTGCCAGCCAGAGTCCCTTTGTGTTGGCCTGGACTTCAGAGAAGTAGATACCAAACAGGAGAGGACCTAGGAATGAACCCTGTGGGACTTCACTCATGACTGGTCAGTAGTCTGACTTGGAGTCAGCTACTTTCACACCGTTGGCTCTACCTGTGAGCCAGTTTGCAAACCACATAGTGATATAGGGGTTGATGCCTAGCTTAGTGAGTTTTTCTGTGATTTCTGAGTGGGGAATGTTATCAAAGGCCTTGGCCAGATCAAGGCAGGCTGTATGAACCACCTTGGCTTCATCCACAACTCTAGTGACTGACTCAATGAATTCAACCAAGTTGAGCAGGCATGATCCACCCTTCACAAAACCAAACTGTGTGGGATACAAGGTTTGGAGATTCCCTATATCCTTGTTTATTAGATCCATGACTTATAGAAATGAAGCCCATGTCTGACAACAAAATACAGAAGTTCATACTGGGCATGCTCCAACACGTAGAGAAAGGAAGCCCATGTCTGACAACAGTGGACTATACATATCTGTCAGTCACAGATGTTTATACACACACACCACATTGCACACCATTTATGCTTTGCACACACATTGGATAGGAATACTCACACATATCCAAGGCCAACACACTATAATAGGTCAAACATACACACACACAGATGTGGGGAAGAGAGAGGCAGACAGTGAAAAAGAGATTGCCATCATGAGGCCTGTCCCACCCACCACGCATCTGATTTGCCAATATCACATGATGTGCTGATGTCAATCACTGTAGACATTTGCTTTTGGTAGCCCTCAGCCCTATAGTGTCTGTGGTGCTTGTGATAACTGTGTAACATGATAGTACAAATCAGTATTCATCTAGCATTTGTATACCCAGTCCTATCAAATGTAAAGTTGTGTGTGACTGAGTGTTGTGTGTATGTTTCCAGAGGAATGGTTTATGGCCCATTCACACACACTGCACTTCCCATTGCCCATGTTAGCACTCATGCTAATGCCAATCACCTTGAAATAACCCTCTGTCAAATTCTCAGCCCTATAATCTCCGTAGCTCTTGCGATAATGGAGTAATGCTGCATTGTAGTATATGAGTTAGGTAGGAGTTCTAATCCCAGACATAGCAAGTATGTATTTGTGTGTGTGTGTGTGTGTGTGTGTGTGTGTGTGTGTGTGTGTGTGTGTGTGTGTGTGTGGAGATTAATGATTTTGAGGCCATTCACAGTCACTACACCTCCCATTGCCCTACTTTAGCAAGCCTGCTGATGTCAATCACCTTGAAATACCCCTTTGGACAAGGGCCACCCCTGTAAGCTCCGTGGCACATGCAATAACTGTATAATGCTATAATGTAACATGCTACTTAGATAGGAGTTCTAATTCCAGACATGGCAAAGATGAAACTGTGTGTGTAGAGATTTATGATTTTGAGGCCATTCACAGTCGCTACACCTCCCATTGCTCTACTTTAGCAAGCCTGCTGGTGTCAATCACCTTGAAATATCCCTTTGGACAAGGGCTAGTTCTATAAGTTCCATGGTGTGTGCGATAACAGCATAATGCTATAGTATAACATACTGGTTAGGTAGGAGGTCTAATCGCACACATGGCAATTGTGAAACTTTGTGTTTGTGTGTAGAGATTAATGATTTTGAGGCCATTCACAGTCACTACTCCTCCCATTGCCCTACTTTAGCAAACCTGCTGATGTCAGTCACCTTGAAATACCCATTTGGACAAGATCCATCCCTAAAAGCTCTGTGGCATGTGTGATAACTGTGTAATGCTATAGTGTAACATATTAGTTAGGTAGAAGTTCTAATCCCACACATGGCAACTGTGAAACTTTGTGTGTGTTTGTGTGTGTGTGTGTGTGTGTGTGTGTGTGTGTGTGTGTGTGTGTGTGTGTGTGTGTGTGTGTGTGTTTGTGTCAAGATTGATGATTTTGAGGCAATTCACAGTCACTACACCTCCCAGTGCCCTACTTTAGCAAGCCTGCTGATGTCAGTCACCTTGAAATACCCCTTTAGACAAGAGCCAGCCCTAAAAGCTCTGTGGCATGTGCGATAACTGTGTAATGCTGTAGTGTAACATACTAGCTAGGTAGGAGTTCTAATCCCCGAGATGGCAGACATGGCAACTGTGAAACTTGGTGTGTGTGTGTAGAGATTACTGATTTTGAGGCCATTCATAGTCACTACACCTTCCATTTCCCTACTTTAGTAAGCCTTCTATTGTCAGTCACCTTGAAATGCCCTGTGGAAAAGGTGTATCCCTATAAGCTCCGTGGCATGTGCCATATATGTGGAACAATATATTAGCAGCAACTACACTGATGTGGGTTTGAATCTCATCTGTGGCAAGTGTTTGTGTGTGTGCACACGTATGTGTGTACCTCAAAGATTTTGGCCCCATTTCATCCCAGTACACATCTCAGAGCCTGACTTTAGCAGTCCTGCTGATATCATCCACTTTAGAAGTACCTATTGCCAACCCTAAACCATATCAGGTCAGTGGTGCAGGTGACAAATGTGTAACATAATGGTCCATAAATATTGTTAGATAGAGGTTTGAACCTCACCTCTGGTAAATGTAAATGTGTGTTTAGGGTAAAATTATTTTTGGGATCTCTCACCCAATACATCACCCAATGCCAGTATTTACAAGGGCTTGTGATGTTCCTCATGTTAGAAGTACCTTGGGACAACATCCATGCTTTAAGCTCTGTGGCACGTGCGATAAATGCTGTACACTGTAATAGCAATACATAGCTAGGTAGGGGGTTGAATTGCAGTACTGGCAAGTGTGTGTGTGTGTGTGTGTGTGTGTGTGTGTGTGTGTGTGTGTGTGTGTGTGTGTGTGTGTGTGTGTGTGTGTGGGTGTCTGTCATCAGTATCCGCTGTGGAGGTTGCTGTGATTGTGTAATAACATGATGCATTATGAGGCAGGTTTTGCTAAATTATTATGCTGAGAACCTAGTATATGTCACAATGTCCACCTTACAAGTACAACAGATGTCAAACACTAGAGAGGCTGGTGTAGACAATCCATAGCCCTACATGTGACATTATGGATTGGTGAACAATATAGGCAACCCTTATATTAATCAGAGAACACTCTCCATCTATGTCTCATACCCAAACACACTTGGCTATATTGGTAGTTCCTTGCATATTGCCCAGAGATAGTAACCACGGTGTGATTGCAGTGGACTACATGCCTCTTGACCACAACAGTGACACTGACATCAGAAAGTACTGTGATGTGTTACATCTCCTGACTGAGTGTGTGTTATCCAGCAAGCAAAAGGACATGGCACCCTGTTCCATACCTGCAGTAAGCAAATAAATGCTTATAGTGGTCCTTTTGCTATGTTCTCCACTGGATGCCTACATCAACTGTAGAGTCTGCAAATGTAACCCACAAAGGGAATACCATGCCTTATACACATGTCATGTATGGACAGATGCCATTAACTCCACTGAATACCTGTATCATGCTGTCAATGTAGGTGCAAGCATGACCTCAGTTCCATAGCCAGGTCTCCCCAAATGAGGTCAGGAATGCTACATTAGAAGATAACAATCTGTCCACACAACATGCCCTAGAGACCTCAAGTACACTTCCACATGTCATAGAACATGTGTTTGGGACATGTGCACAACCCAGACACTGTCCATGTTATGGAATATAGATCACATACATGGGAAGCAGTGCACATCACTGGCCACCCACAATAGTAACCAAGATGAGTGGATGGTGAATACAATACCCACCTATGGGGATCACTACAAGGTCTACACCCCTGAGCCACACTGGATACCATTGTCATGCAGCCTGATGCCAAGGTATTTCCTTTGCCTAGTCTTGTACAACCCTCAGGCCCATTTGCCTACTACACACCTGTGAAGCAATGAACCTATGCATCTCAGTACTGACAACTGTGTGTGTGTGTGTGTGTGTGTGTGTGTGTGTGTGTGTGTGTGTGTGTGTGTGTACATTAATGATTTTGAAGCCATTCACAATCACTGCACCTCCCATTGCTCTACTTTAGCATGCCTGCGGATGTCATTCACCTTGAAATAACCCTTCGGCCATGTATCAGCCATATAAGCTCTGTGGTACTTGTGATAACTGTGTAATACTGTAGTGTCGCAAACTAGTTAGGTAGGAGTTTTAGTCCTGATCCTGTCAACTTTGATAATGTGTGTGTTTCCCTGCGAGAGTGTGTGTGTATGTGCGTATTTGTTAACACCTGCTTTTGTGGACATTCACATTTACCACACTTCCCTCACCCCTCCTTTAGCACTGCTGCTGATGTCACTCACCTTCAAAGATACTTTTGGACAATTCTCCAACATAAAAGCTCCCTGGCATGTGCAAAAACTGTGTAACATTATAATAACAATATGTAGTCAGGTAGGGATTTGAAACTCAGTACTGGTAAGTGTGTGTTTGTGTGTGTGTTATCAGTATCCTGTGGGGGTGATTGTGTAATGACAGGATCCATTGCAGTGTGGGTTTTGCTACATCATTATATTGAGGACTTATATGTCTCATTGTCCACATTACAAGTCCAACAGTTTTCAAACACTGTAGAGGTTATTGTAGACAGTCCTCAGCCATAAATGTGTACAGCCATGTGCAATTACTATGTGACAGTATGGATTAGTAAACAATATAGGCAACCATTGTAATACCCAGATACCACTCTCCACCCACGGATCATACACAAACACATTTGGCTCTTACTCTCTTACTCCCTTCCTTTCTTACTATGTCTCTGTCTCTTTCTCCCTCTCAGGTGAATGTGGAAAAGAACATCTGTTTATCATAGGCAGCAGCTTTAATTTTGTAAGTAATGCTCATGATCAGCTGATGGCCTGTGCACAAATTGCAGTCCCCCACTTGCTAATTGCATGTGTAACAGCTGTGGTATCATTCCTGTAGCCAATTGCATGGAAACACACTCCTATAACTAAGCACTTCATGTGGGCGTTGGCCCTTTTCCTTCACTGTGAGCAGGACTTCATGTGGGTGTTTGACAAACAGCATCACAGAGGGTAGCTGGAAATACCTCTTACAACATACACTGTGGAGACAGGCCAACAAACAGGAGGGGAATGTTCCAGATACGGGGACAGAATGTAAGTATTGCTGTTCTACATTTGAAGTAATGTTGGTTTAACAGGGTTTGTCTGGATATGGCTGTTCTACATGATTTAAAGTCTGGCATGACAGTGTTATGTGGTTGAGGAAACTCTCACCTGTAGGGCTATCTGCAGACTTGCCAGGGTTTGGAGTCTTAGATGTGGTGTGTTACTCACACATTTCTTATCTTTAGATATGCAGTAGCTTACACTGATGATTGCAGTCAGTACATGGTGACTTCATATCTCTCAGTAGAGATATGTCACAACAAACCCTGTTACATCAGGGAATTTCTCAGTTTATCACAGCAATATGTCAATATTGGCCCTGTGTTTGTGCCTTCGTCCCCAAGTCTGTCACCCTTTGTCCATATGTCATGCAGTAGGAGGTGCATATGTACAGTACATCATTATTTACTGACATCATACCTGATACTAAGCCAGTGAGATATCAGACTGCTAGACATGTTATACATAGTAGGCCTTATATTTGAGGACAAACCTGGACATTTTGTTGTAGTGTGTACAGTAGTAAGGTCTGTGTACTTATGGTGATTGTTGACAGAGTGTGTATTGTGAATATGTTAGTTGGCCTGTGTACAGACTCTGGTAGATGTCATTGCTCTTGGTCCTGTTCTAGCTGATGTTGCATGCTGCCCCAGTTAATGGAACAATATCAGTGTACATGTTTATACGGCCAGACTGACACATGTCCCATACCACAGTCAGGCCCAGTATATATAGGGTTAGTGTGTGAGTGGCACATATGAGGATGGTTTTGTTCACACAGTCCATATACTGTAATATTAATTAGGTTTACCATAATGTGACTGTGACTGTGTTCAGACTGGTTGTGGGTATGCACTTTCACACTGGTGTCTGTTACTCCATGCTGTTACATGCCTGTAGTGCTTGCTAAATTTGCAAGTACATGTGTATTCCCCCATAAGAAATGTAGTCCAGTGTTGTGGCAGTCTGCCTGTTGTTTGCACAGTGCTTAGTGACATGCCTAGCAGCTCAGTGTATTTACTCAGTGTGATCTTATGTCCAGATATTTCTAAGATGTACTATTGCCTGGCCACCATAACTGTTGTGTATTTCTGACATAGCAGTGGGATGCTGTAATAATGTATGTCACTAACTAGTATTAAGAGTGTGGGCTTGGGACCTCTGCTCCTCTGGTTAATATGTGTTAGGACAGACAGGATTATGTGAATGTATCAACTGTGTGAGGTTATCTATTCCAGTATTTTTGTGATATCCCCATTTACATGGCTGCAAACATCCACTTTATCAGGCTTGGTCCACACGTCTTGCATTAAGGAGTTCTGTGTATACCGCTGTACTGACTAGATTGTGTCAGACTGTCCACATTTATTGGTCATATCTCTGCTGTATTCCACAGGATCATTACTGTGATTTGTGTGGTACTTCACTATGATGATCTTATGATGTCTGTCAGTAACCGATGGCGAACATGTCAGTATCAGAAGTGACTTCTCACACGTCTGTTAACACAACCCCTGTTACTGTAGCAACATTCTACATTTACACATGCAATACTTACATTACATCCCCTTTCACTAAAAGGTTGTGACTATTGGTGCTGAGGTATAACTCCACTACATGTTATGGGCATATGTTATATATGTATATATACGAAAATACTTTATAATCTCAAAATTCTGAAATGCCAAATTTCAGAATCCCAAGATCACAAAGCCGAAAGTTATAAATACCTAAACCCCAGAAGCACAAATTTAAAAATTCCGAAATTTGGAAATGTTGAAGTAGCGCTTCTGGTGTTGCGGTGATTGAATGGAAGTTCAGGTAAATATGTATGTTTAAGGGTGTTGGTTAGGGGCTTTAGTGTGTGTCAGTGTGTGTTGTGACTGTGATGTGTGTGTGCAAGGGGAATGTAGGTGTGTGGTGGTGTTTTCGTGTGTTTGTCTGTGTAGTGCAACACTGGAGTTAGTATATTTAAGTAGGGGGGTGTAGGGGCACAGCCCCCCACATGAGGGGTGCAGGGGGGCTTGCCACCCTACTTGTATGTAGTGTAGGTTTGTGTATTTGTGTGAGGGGGGAAGGTGTGTGTTTGTGTATGTGTGTAGTGTCTGGTTAGTGTAGGATTCACTATTTCAAAATTTGCTGTTTTGGGATATCGGTATTTAGAGCTTTGGGCTTTATGGTCTCGAAATTCTAAGATTCGGTATTTTAGGATTTCAGGATTATAAAGTGAATACATACATATATATACATATATATATATATATATATATATATATATATATATATATATATATATATGGGTCTAGGACTATTCACTGAAAGCACATTTCACTGAAACACATTTGACTGTGCACAATTCACTGAAAGCTCAATTCACTGAAAACACAATTCACTGAAACACATTTCACTGAAAGTTATATATAGCCTTTTCCTCACTGTAGTGCGTGCCTGGAGTTAGTATATCTATATATATATATATATATATATATATATATATATATATATATATATATATATATATATATATTAATATATATATGGGTCTACCTGACAACGCCGAAAGCTGGCAACGCCGACAATGAGAACACCGACACCAGAAGATCGAAAACTGAGATGACCGATGGATGAAAACCCCAACGCTGAGAACACTGACATGTGAAAAGGCTGTGTAAGTATGCGGTAGTGACGGACGTTAGGGTTAGGGTGCGAGTAAGATAAGTGTGCGATATTGACGGACTCTAGGGATAGGGGTGGGTTAAGTGAGTTAGGGTTAGGGCACGGGTTAGGTGAGTGTGCGATAGTGACAGTCTTTAGGGTTAGGGGCGGGTTAAGTGAGTTAGGGTTAGGGCACGGGTTAGGTGAGTGTGTGATAGTGACATTCTTTAGGGTTAGGGGCGGGTTAAGTGAGTTAGGGTTAGGGCGTGGGTTAGGTGAGTGTGCGATAGTGATGGACCTTAGGGTTAGGGTTTGGGTTAAGGTTATAGATAGTTGTGTATGTAAGGTTTAGTGTGGGTTTGTAAGGATTTTGGTGTGCTTGTGTTGTGAGTGTGCTTTTTGGACAGGGGATTTGTTTTGTTTGTTGATTGTCTGGATTGTGGTGTGTCGGGCATGTGAAGTTTCGTGTTTGTGAACATTCGGTTATGTGGTGTCGGTGATTTTGTTTGTTGGTGTTGTAGTGCATCGGTGTTGTCAGGTAGACCCATATTTTATATATATATATATATATATATATATATATATATATATATATATATATATATATATATATATATATATATATATATATATATAAGACCAACAACTCTTGTAGAACTTTGGAGCTTTCGTCTTATTTATTATCAAGACTTCTTCAGAAAGACATGTTTCATAAGTGATCATCACTTATGAAACATGTCTTTCTGAAGAAATCTTGATAATAAATAAGACAAAAGGGCTAAAGTTCTACAAGAGTTGTTGGTGTGATTTACTATTTTTTGAATGCTTTTATTGTCACAAAGGTCATTTCTTAGTTAAAATTTCTTCTCTTCGTTCATTTTTTTTTTGAGTACGGTTAATTTTAGTTGTTATATATATATATATATATATATATATATATATATATATATATATATAGTAAGGGAGGCACTGGCTATTTTAAATATTTTGAACTATATACATGGATAATTGCAATTGCAATAAATTACTCTTTTCTGAACATATATATCCAAACTATGTGGGGGACTATGCCCCCCACACCGCCCAATGTGGGGGGTAGTGCCCCCCACACCCCCCTTACTATATATACTAACTCCACTACAGTGGGGAAAAGGCCATATATAACTGTCAGTGAAATGTGTTTCAGTGAATTGTGTTTTCAGTGAGTTGAGCTTTCAATGATTTGTGCACAATCATTTGGCTTTCAGTGAAATGTGCTTTCAGTGAATAGTCCTAGACCCATATATATATATATATATATATATATATATATATATATATATATATATGTGTGTATATATATATATATATATATAGTTTCACTTCATAATCTCAAATTACTGAAATCTCGAAATTCAGTAACCCGAGACCATGAAAACAAAAGCAAACCACACACCATGCCATCCTCCACTCGCTCGCACACAAACATCACACATAGACAAACACCAACAAATTCAACACTCACACTCACACTTACACCTCCCTACCCTTAACAATAAGAGCCAAGAACCTACAATCCAACCAGAAAAAACAAAGTCACGGATAGACTAAAACATTTAATAAAAAACAAACAAGTAGCGTAGTATACAAAAAAAATTCCAGTAAGCGCTTTCGTTTAGCTCCTGCCAAACTTTCTCCAACTGATGTAATGCATCCCTTCCTGTGTGTTAAATAAACAATCCACTAACGTAATTAATGAATTAAACAATTAATAAAATTAAAAAATTCAAATGGTTAAAGGAACAGCACCAGTTATCATAAACAAAGTACCCATCCAACCCTAGTTAGCACATAAACAGGTTAAATGTGACATTTCAGATATCAAGAATGACAAACGCAAACATAAAACATAAAATCTGGAAAGAATGAAGACTGTAAAACTTGAATAATGTGTGAATTATTTCACGAGCAATGCTGATAATAATTATAAAATAATAAAATAACCAGGCTTATATATAAATGATGACAATAAGATATGAACTTTGTGACGATGTACACAATATATCAAAAAACAATAAAATTACATTTACAAAAGACAGACAATATGTATATATATGGGATAATAAAAGAACACACTTAATCTTGTATGTTCAATAATATTGTACATTCAATAATATATGAGTATGTGTATATAGAGGAACCTCACAAATATAAAATAACTGTTAAAATATATACATATAAAAAACCTAAAAGTTACTATAGGACGTATATGTATATCTAAAAATATAAATATGAATGTGTAATATGAATATTAAAACAAATGTAAATAAATACATATATATAATTCAATATATCAATGTATCAATAAAAAATGAATAATATAAATATATAAATATAAATATAAATATAAATTTAAATATATAAAATTAAATGTATAATATGTGTGATTATATATATATGTGATATAATGTGTGTAAGTAATAAATAGTGTGTAAATATAATAAGTAATTAATTAATAAATATTTAACTCAACAAAAATAGTGGATAAAATTTATCTCATATAAATTTTTTTTTTAGGATTAATATGTAATTATTATAAGAAATAAAAATTAAAAATTAAAAAATGATGCTAAAATAAGAAATAAGATGAAAACTGTAAAAATGTTCCTAATCATCTCTCTAGTGATTTTAATTTTAAAACACTACTTATAGAGGTAGTATTATTCATCCCTGGCCAATTATTGGCATTAAGTCTCAGTTGCCATTCTAATTCAAGTTTCTCCAAGAACGGTTGCCATGCACCCCCTCTAACATCCATTTTTATAACATCTAAAACAACAAACTTAAAAGAATGTGAAGGGAATGCATTAATATGTTTTGCCAGAGCATTCAATTCATTACCATCACGGATTGCTCTTATATGTTCACCAATACGTTCTTTAAGCTTCCTTTCTGTTTTACCAATATATAACATAGTGCAACTAGTACATAAAGCACAGTAAACAACTTTTTCAGTAATGCAACAGGCCCTGTCCCTTAAACTAACTCTATACTTATTAATTGTAATTTTGTTTGTTTCAAAAACATAAGAACAATATTTGCATCTACCACATCTAGTGGTTTTTCCAAAATTCTTATTTTGCTTACGTTCAAAACACTTTTTTAAATTAATACCTTTTTTATATACTATAGATGGACTACTGTCAAATAATTGATGAAATGATGGATCGTTTATAATAAACTGCCAATTTTTGTAGAGAATATCTCTTATGGAATTACTGTCGAGATTATATGTAGTAATAAAACTTTTAGAAACATTTTTTGTATTAAAATTATTGTTATTATTGCTTTCAAAAACAGGCGAAATATGTGACACATCTTGGGTAAAAAATGAGACAGTACTCTCATTAAATTTATTTACAATATTTGTGCTGTCCAATGAATGTAAGTGAACTTGTTTGTCATAATGTAATAGTGGTTTGAAGTATGAATTTTTACGTTTAGATATTACTTCTAACATCACATTGTTAATCAACTTTTCGGGGTATCCCCTATTTTTAAACATACCAAATAAATTCGAACATTCTATTAAAAAATCATCCCATTTGCTCACCATTCTGGCAGCTCTTACATATTGACCTTTAAGGCCTGCTCTTTTTTGAGTAAACGGGTGACAACTGTCAAAGTGTAAAAAACTGTTACTGTATGTTTTTTTACGAAATATTTTGGATGTAAAATTTTGGTTATTGACATCCTTTCCTAGCAATACATCCAAGTAGGCTATAGAATTATTATTGAATGTAATAGTAAATTTTAGAAAGGAAGTAGTTGAATTAATGTACATTAAAAATTCATCTATTTTATCTTCACTCCCACTCCAAAGTATAAATATATCATCCAAAAATCGTAAATATGTTTTACAGTAGTTAAAAAATATAGAATTAAAAACGTATTCTTTCTCCCATATATACATAACTATATTAGCATAGAGGCCTCCGCACAGAGACCCCATAGCTACACCATCCTTTTGTAAATAAATATTATTGTTAAAAATTATAAAATTTTTTTTTAAAATAATGTCCAGCAATTGGTCTTATAAATTTATTTTAATTTGAGCCAGACCCTTCTCATTCAAATAAGTGTTAAACCATTCTATACCAGTATCATGTGGAATAGTAGAGTACAAATCCTTAACGTCAATTGTAATAAAAATATCATTGTCGTTATATTTCACAGATCTCATGGTAGACAGAAAATGCCATGAGTCTTTCAATAAATGTTTTTCTGAATAAATGTACTTTTTTAAATTGTCGTCAATGAATTTCGCTATCGGATTGTAATGGACCCCTGTGCATCCACTATAGGTCTAAAAGGGGGTTTATTAACATTTTTATGAATTTTAGGGACTCTGAAAATAGTCGGGGTTCCAGGATAACTAATATTCATATAATTAAATTCATCAATATTTATATCACCATCAATGAATAGGTCATATAGGATGCCTTTGATCCGCCTGTATGCCCCATTCATTTCATTAGTGGAACGAAATTGATATGTAGAACATTTTAAAATAAGTTCCATTTAATTGATGTAATCATCAATATTAAATATAGCAATACCCCCTCCTTTATCTGGCTTTATAAATCTGACATTATTCATACTACTTAAATTAAATAAAGTCTCATGCTCAATTTTGGACAAATTGTGAGTTCTATATCTCATGTTTGCCCGCTTAATTGCTCGAAAATCTAACTCACACATTTTCTCAAATGTTTCTAGGGTAGGATGTAATGGAGGATTAAAAGAACTAGATACGTAAAATGGTCTGGTCACTTGTTCAGTTTTGTGAAATAGAAAACCTAAATTTAACTTCCTGACAAACATTTTCAAATCAATTAAGGAATGTGCAATATCCATATTCCTGCTAGGAATAAAAGATTGACCACGAGACAACACTTCACAAACATTACTATCAAAGACTAAATCAGAATAATTATAAACCACAAAATCTTTCTTGTTGTTATAATACAAAACGGGTCCATTTATGGTCAAGTGTGCACCAACTAACGACCCCTCCATTGACCCTTGTAATGGTTGTTCCTCCCTTTGGTAAAGGCGCCTCGACTGTAAGTTTGTTGTTGTGGACCCCATTTCCTTCTCTGGTTTTGCTGTTGAAAGTTCTGTTGGCATTGCATTAGTCTTTCTGATCTTCGTAAAGGTGGGAAAGATTCTGTTCCTAAAAAATCTGTGTCGTCCTCGTATACATCGTCATCTCTGTTAATATCTAAATTAATATTATTGTCATTAGAGTAATCGGTAGTACCCAGTTTTTGTCCCCATTGTTGTGAGATAGGTGGTGGGGGGTAAGCCGTACCTTGCCCATAAGCATTTAAGTCCCGATCAAGTTTTTTAAGTTTCCCATCTCTGATTACTTTCATTTTCTCATCAATTGACTTGAAAATGCGAAGGTAGTCATAGTCATTATTACTAAAGGCACAATCTTTCTTAACCAATGTATCGAGTTCATTAGCTTGTTTAGTCAATGCCTCTAATGTTTTTTTATTGTCACTGATAACTAATTTCATATAGTCAGTTCCAAACTTATCAAATAACTTAATCAGGTCTAGGTGCAGAGGAGAATTTGCTATGAGGCCCGTGGGAAATCTCCAAACACGTAGCCCCTTTGGGACAATATTCTTATTTATGCATTCCTGAAAATAATTATTGTCCATCTGTAATTTTTTTATTTTTAGTAAAACATAGTCCAAATCAGCCAGTTTATCACTAAGTGTTTTAGACGTACCTGGGGTACTATTAATTGTAGATGAAAAACCTTTACTGTGTTTTATCCTTGTTGAAAAATCTTCACTCATGCTGGCATTTGAAACCGCTGAAGTAGAAGGTTGGTTATTTATTCCTGTGTCCATTCAACCCAAAGTAGAAGGACCTCTCCTATTAGACTCATCCAAATCCAACCCATTAATATCCACCAATGGGTTTGAGTGAAGAGTAAGGTTAGAATACTGAGACAAGTTACGCTGCTCCATTCAATCCATATTGAATAAAAGATTGACCATGATACAACACTTCACAAATATTACTATCAAAGACTAAATCAGAATAATTATAAACCACAAAATCTTTCTTGTTGTTATAATACAAAAACAGGTCCATTTATGGTCAAGTGTGCACCAACTACCAACCACTCCATTGACCCTTGTAATGGTTGTTCCTCCCACTGGTAAAGGCACCCCGACTGTAAGTTTGTTGTTGTGGACCCCAGTTCCTTCTCTGGTTTTGCTGTTGAATGTTCTGTTGGCGTTGCATTAGTCTTTCCGATCTTCGTAAAGGTGGGAAAGATTCTGTTCCTAAAAAATTTGTGTCGTCCTCGTATACATCGTCATCTCTGTTAATATCTAAATTAATATATTTGTCATTAGAGTAATCGGTAGTACCCAGTTTTTGTCCCCATTGTTGTGAGATAGGTGGTGGGGGGTAAGCCGTACCTTGCCCATAAGCATTTAAGTCCCGATCAAGTTTTTTAAGTTTCCTATCTCTGATTATTTTCATTTTCTCATCAATTGACTTGAAAATGCGAAGGTAGTCATAGTCATTATTACTAAAGGCACAATCTTTCTTAACCAATGTATTGAGTTCATTAGCTTGTTTAGTCAATGCCTCTAATGTTTTTTTATTGTCACTGATAACTAATTTCATATAGTCA